>NC_089741.1:949143-995146 GCF_040412425.1 Macrobrachium rosenbergii | reverse complement strand
TTCCAATATAAGAAACGATGTCAAAGTTTTCGTAGTCGTAGGAAACGTCATCAGCGAAGGAAAACTAACCTTGAACGACGTGCTTACTGCAGTTCGTCATTTAAGACGAGAAATACGAATAGGAAGGAATATCCCTGAGGAATTCGTTTTGAGAGAGTCATGAGACTCCGTAATAAATACAGCAAGCGGATAAGCAATACATGAATATGTTATGAGAAATTGACACTTTCCAAAATGATCAGACAGCATGTACGGTATAAAGCAGATATGAGGCATATTAGGTGTCCATTAATCGCTTCAAAAAGATGACTCTAATCAAGCCCTGAATCTGACAGTAACGGTAAGTGATTTCATTGCAGTGTCAGGGTGTCTGTTGATTGACCATCCGGGGTTAGGTGGATTATTCTGAGATCGACAAGGAAAGGGTTAATGATTCTGATTGTCAAATGTGATTGACAGTTGTCTTTAGATGCAGCCGCCGTTTTTTCCTCTCTTGGCATTTTAGCTTTCAGTGATTCTTTCTTTATTTGACAACGTCATGTCGTTGCTGTGTAAGACATGAGGTGACTCGGTGTCTTCAGACATTATGAAAGTTGACAACAGGGCAGCCACCTCCTTTCTGAGCATTTCGAAGTTAGTTAGCTTAAAGGTGGGTGCTTCTAGGGCAGGTCATTTTTTTCTCTCTCTCTCTCTCTCTCTCTCTCTCTCTCTCTCTCTCTCTCTCAGTTCCTCGTTGGGAGAGTCAGTAGAGTTGGGTTAGCACTCCTTTAGGCCCGAGTTCGAGTCTCCGGCCAGCTAGTGAAGAATTAGAAGAATTTATTTCTGGTGATAGAAATTCATTTCTCGCTATAATGTGGTTCAGACTCCACAATAAGGTGTAGGTCCCGTTGCTAAGTAACCAATTAGTTCTTAGTCACGTAAAATAGTCTAATCCTTCAGGGCCAGCCTAGGAGAGCTGTTAATCAGCTAAGTGGTCTGGTAAAACTAAGGTATACTTAACTCTCTCTCTCTCTCTCTCTCTCTCACTTTTTAATTCATATCATTTTTTTGCGGTTTTTAATAGTTTTAATATTTCATAGTCTTTCAGGGTGTGCCATTTTGACTGAAGTAAATCGAGCAGAGAATGGACCACTGACACGATGGTTCATTCTCATGCACACATTTTATATCCGTGCACTCGCCTAGAACAATATATAGCCATGCACATCGTTTCCCTATATTTTCTATATACAAAAATTTACTTTATGCAGTTAGGCTCAGATAATTGGTCGTAATTTATTACTCATTTGAATTCGAAGTCGTTCATGCGACGTCCGTCAGCTGTGAAAGTCTTGTCATATGACTGTATGCATCGACTTAAGTTTGAAATAACGTTTTGTACGACTACGGCCAACTTTCCTTTTTCATATAATATATAGATCATACATTCTTTTCGTCTTCCTAGTGGAAATAGCAGATTCTTTAGTTGGTCTCGTAAGCTTCCCACATTGATCTTTGTTTACCTGACATAATCATGTTGCTATCATGCACAACGATTGGTTGCTGTTTGAGAGCACTGCGCGAACTTCTGTGCCAGATTTTGCTCCAGAATTTCTTACGCTGCTATTTTTACCGAATTCTTGGCCCATCGATCGTCGTCACCTGGATTGGGGCTTGGCTCCTTTGTTTGGTTTTAGACTCTTCGTTGGTTTGTGATTTTAGAGAGCTATGCTACTTCCGTATATGTGTACATACATACAGTATATATTTCCGTTTTAAACGTGTCCACACACACAAACATATATATATATATATATATATATATATATATATATGTGTGTGTGTGTGTGTGTGTGTGTGTGTGTGTGTGTGTAAGGATTGGATATTAGGTCTTTCTTTCATTCTCCCTTTCTCTCTCTCGATTTAAAATGTTCATAATCATCGGTCCGTAATATTGAAGGTGAACAAACAAACAAAAAATAAGAGGCAAGTTTACACATTAATAAGCAGAAATTCCTTCATTACTAAATGAATTTCCGTCCGAAACAGTTATCTTGAAAATATCCGCGAATGGACTGTTAGCTCAGGAGAGTAACGCGTCTATATCGATCTCAAGTGTTTGTGTTAGTTTGTGCGTGTGTTTCATCAGCGAACAGAAACTCAGGTGAGATACAATTGCGCTTTTACTGAAAAAATTACGCCCTACCTTTCTGGTGGAAAAAGTGAAATTCAGTATCATTAATAAAATTCATTTGTGCTGAAAATGAAAGCATTCAGTTCTGTGACCATGGACTCTATGGCTCTGCATTGAAATATGCAGAGGATACCCAAGAAAGCTACATGTACCTGAACTTTTGGTCCAGGTTTTATGTCTGTTTTTTGATTGAGTCATTTACAGATATTAGCCATTGACATCAGAAGAAGCACCGAAAAATTCTTGACTTTCCATCACCAGGGTTTCCCTCTAATTTTAACCCGTGATTCTAAAAGATCATGATCACAAAAGATAAACGTATTAAAAATAAGTTGAAAAATAAAACTTTTCACTATCAATTGATAATGCAGTCTTGTTTGATAATCATAAAATAGCAATATGCTATATACGCTGTTTAAAATATACTATTCGTATTTGTTGTGCCGGCACCTCAGTACATTTAGGAACTAGACTGATACAAATGTTCTGCCGTAGATATGTGGAAAGAATGGTTGGTGAAAAGAGTAATGAATGAAAGAAGAGAGGAATGGATGACATGAAAAAAGGAATTGGCTGAGGTGAATAGTGCATTATGAAAGGGATGATGCGCTTCTAATGCGTCTTGGGCATGAATGGGTATTAGTGCGTCAGAATTTGTTGTGCTCTTATTTCTATGTAGGTTGTTCCCTTGTTAGGGCAATTGTTTGATCTCACTATATATACTGTGTATGTATATAAAAGTGTGTGTGTGTGTATATATATATATTATATATATATATATATATATATATATATATATATATGTATATATACATATATATATACATATACATAGAGATATATATATATATATATATATATATATATATATATATATATATATATATATATATATATATATATATATATATATATATATATATATAGAGAGAGAGAGAGAGAGAGAGAGAGAGAGAGAGAGAGAGAGAGAGAGAGAGAGAGGTGTACGAGGTGTATTCAAAAGTATCTGACCTTTATTCATAAAAAATACTCGTATTCAGATACAACAGTCTTACACTTATCTGCTTCAAAGTAAGCCCCTTGGGATGCATACTTCTCCCAACGGTTCTACCACTGCACTGTCGGAATTAGCGCTGAACGCCTCTTTTGAGATGGGACGCAGCTGGTCCATCGCATTCTGCATTCTGTGTGGTGTCTTCTCCTACTCCTCCTGTGACTTCTGGCTTTTCTCCAAGCTGAAAAATGCCCTGAAAGGACCAGATTTCAGTCTAGAAGACATCATGCAGAATGCGACGACTGCTGCACCCCATCTCAAAGAGGATTTCAGTGCTGCTTCTGACAGTGGTAGGCTGGGAAAATGTGGCTGCCCAAGGGGACTACTTTGAAGGAGATTGGTGTAAGACTGTTGCATCTGAATATGAGTATTTCGTATGAATAAAGGTCAGATACTTTTTGAACACACCTCGTATATATATATATGCATACATAAATATATATAATATATGTGTGTGTGTGTTTGTATTATTTTGTTTTTATAATGTCCATTCGGCTAAGTTTGAAAGGAAAGTGCCTGGTAACTGATCAGAACACATATTAAAACCATGAAGAGCTTTCTCACCGAATGGCTACGTATTCTACCAGGATTTCTGCTTGGTGTGGACTGAACCTAACGGTAACCTGTTGCAGCTGGCTTATGGTTCTGGAATTCCATTGGTTCATGGACACCTGATACAGAATTGCAGGTGAAAGTGCGTATGAAAATATCAGCACCAAGACTGGTTCTTAACTTTTGCTTTTGGATAAATAAACATTTGACTGAAGTTTCTTTGATAGACTGCTTCAAATTTTGATACTGTTCTACCCTGTGCAATTGTGTGTGTGTGTGTGTGTATAAATGAAATCTAATTTAACAAGTATCAGCAGTTTGTTATGATTTGTTGTTTTCAGTCTCTCGATATTTTCATACTGATTAAGCTGTTCGCGGTCAGAAAGTTCAGACTTTATTTATTTGTATCTGAGGCACCCGGATTGAAGGAAGGTCATTGTTATTATTGTTGTTGTTGTTCTCACACATAAATGAAACAAGTTACTGGCCACTATGTGTTGTGGAATATGGTTTATCAAACTCCCCTACTTCCCATACTTGGTTCTTATGTGTTTTAAGGAAACAGTTACCTAAAAGATGAAAAGGGGTCTAGTTATCATTATTTAATATATATGTTTATTGAACAGAATGTGATGTCTTCAGATCTGTCTGGAATTTTCAGGAATTTATGTTTTTATAGTAAAATTAAGAAAAGGTTAGTAAATAGAAAATTTGAGCAAGGAAACAAATAAAGAGGCTGTAGATTTTATTAATTGATATTAGTGCATTTTAAAAATATCAAAATGACCTGAATTGTTGAACTAGAGCGTCAATGATAGTGAGTGAGTTTCCATTGTGGGAAACAAATATCTGATGTGTTTTGACAAATGAAACGTTTAATAGCCAGCATTTAATAGGGAAGATATTGCAGAGCGATCCCTTGACTTGGTCTTAACGTTTTTCGAGCTTGGTCCAGGGCCCAGCAGCCGCTTCAGTGAGGAAGGCGAGGACTCGTTTGGGAAGTTCTCTGTGTTGAAACCATACGCAGCCTTTCTTCGTACACTGGAATAGGTCGGCAGGTTGAATTATCCACGAGAAAATTGTTGCCGAGCAGGATTTTTATCAACATTTTAGATAAAAAGATGCATAACGTCTCATCTCTACTTGTTGAATAATTATAAAAGTTTCCCTCAGACCACTCATTAAATGTTAGAAAAGGTACATTCCGTCCTCACTCTTTGAATTATAAAAACAAGAGTCCTGTGGTTACTGATTGATTGTAAGCAAACTTACTTTGATCACTCATGAATTATAACAAGTGGATGCTGTTGAACAGTTGGTGTTTTGTCTGGTTATTCAGGTCCACTTTCAGGTGCAGTTCTAATCTAGTTTAGAAAGCTCACAAATACCAACCAGATATATATCTTTGAATTTGTTCTGAAACACTTGATTTATATTTAATGTAACGTGTTATAGGCAGCTATTTCTTATCAATTGGTTTTATTTCTAAACTTTTAGAGCGTAATCAAATATATATGATGGTAAACGTAAAGGATGTTTTTATACTCAAGCGAATCTCCATGTTTGATGTCTTAATAGAGGAAGAAGCAGCATCTTTTTTGATGAATTATGAAGAATATTCTTTGATTTTACTAATGAAAGATTCATTTTATATTCAGAGTCTACAAAAAATACGGACTAATTTCGCGGAATTATTTTATTTGCTGCACCCGACTTCGTATTTGCTTCACTGTACAATTATAGCTGCGTCACTTCAATAGGAGCCTCAGATATGCAAGCTGAGCTGCTGTGGCTGCCATAAGATGAGAGCGGCGTCTCTGACATTCGTGTGTGGCCCTACCATGGAGATGATTGGAAGGCTTTGATCGTTGTTTAGGTGACACAACTCTGTAAAGATAGGAGCCCATATAATTATGTGCAGGCGCCTGTGTACACGTGAGAGAGAGAGAGAGAGAGAGAGAGAGAGAGAGAGAGAGAGAAGGGTCATTTACCGTCTGCATACTTTTCAGATGAAGCTGTTATTTTCCAAACTCGTAAAATAACGGATCGAAATGCTTGGGACATGTGATCCAACTTGAATTCTGTAATAATGGAAATTTATTTAGTCGTTTGACCAGATTTTCATTTGATGAGTCGTATTCTGTAAGAATATTCCACGGTCGGTCATCAAACCTATTAATTTATTAAGTTCAGAATGATGTCTATACGTATGCTTTATTTTGATGTGTTTAAAAGATAGCTCAGTCGGAGAGTTGAAGAATTTTGTCAGCTTTTCGGTTTGAAAAAATTGAGCAAAAATCCACTCGTCCGGTTTTCGTACAGAGTACCCTTGCGAATCGCTAATATTCATAGTCGGCTTCCATCGAAACTACTGAGAGTGCAAAGATGCAGAAGTTTGCGAGAAGGCACTTGTACCTGCTGGCCGCAGCTGGGAATTTCTCGCAAGACTGTCACAAAGCTGAGGCTTGAGTCTTACATAATCATACTCATTCTTAGTCGTATGATTGCTACACTTATGGCATTATTAATAACTGAGATAATAATGTTGAAGTATTCCTTCTTGAAGGCAAATTCTGCCAGCATTAGGATGCTGCGCCAACTTTATGAATTACTTTTCCAGTTCTTGTTTTCTTCTTCCACTTCACGGGATTTTCTTAAAATCTCGCCAAAGTTCATGGAGACTGAAAGTGGTGGCACTGGGTACTAGAATTTTATTTGGTATTGACATTGCTATCACTATTCACAAAGGCTCCTACGCATTCTGCCGTAGTGTATGTCAAGGCAATCGTCGTGGCAACTGTTATTTTAGATTGCTAGCCATTGCCGGGCCCTGGCTCTTTCTCCTTACTAGCCCGTAGTGACAGTAGCTTTAAAACAGGCAGTAAACATTCTCGTCCAAACAAATGGGTGACACTAATGGACCAACCACGCTTTGCCACGACACCGTTTAGAAGTTGGCAAACAGGACTCTAAGTAGGGAAATCCACAGGCACGCCACCCTTTTGGCTATATTAGTCAGTTTTGAGAGCCTGGAAGAAGTCTTTTGTAAATGATTTCCAACGTTGATATAATGGCGATTTCTGTGTTACCAGGGCGGGGTTGGTTGAGTTTCTTCATACTTGACGCCCACATCAAAGGACGCAGTGGTCCACAGGCTGGGAGGCCTCAGACCTGCAGAAGAACTGAGAGTATTCAGGAGGAGTAAGGAGGAGGGATACTGTTAAGGAATTAGCAAGTTATAGGTTTTGAGTTGAGTGGTGATCACTGACAATTTGGCACAAGGGGTTTGCCATTTGTTGGTTTTGACATTGCCTTTTAGGAGGTGCAGGCCCAGTCCCATTGATGGCTTCTGATAGACTTTGGCTTTTTAATGTCTTCTGTTGAGTTGCGAGTGATCTTGGTAAGCTTGACAATCATTAAGGATATCATCTAGTTTCCGATGGTACTCTTTGGTTGTAAATGGCACAAAAGCGGCAGTTTTGTCAACGCGGTAGATGACGCCAGGAGGGTGGAAAACATCTTAATTCCTAGTAACTCCATACTCAAATTTTTATTGGTAAACGTCACCTGAAGTTTTTTTGCAGATTGGCACTACGCCATTATAATATTCATAATCATCGACATTCAAGGGTCGTTGAAAATCTATCTGAATGCAAACAAAAATTAAACGTTCAAGGTGGTTTTACTGCGTGATTTTGTTTTTGTCTTTATTTGGTGGGTTTGCAGAATCATAAATTGCGGGTCGTTTTCTTTCTTTCCCTTATATATATATATATATATATATATATATATATATATATATAGCAACATATATATATATATATATATATACTCTCACTAGTATATATATATATGTGTATATATATATAATATATTATATATATATATATATATATATATATATATATATATATATATATGTATATGTATATATATATATATATATATGAAATTTTATCACACTGTGATGAGAACAATCAGAGCTCTAAATGTCGCTAATATCGAATTCATGTTGGTATGTCCGTTGTTAATTACGATGATGGGTGATAAAATGAATTGGAATCGATCTCCAGTTCTGTTATCACTATATAAATTCCTAAACATTTCAGTACAATTCTCCAACGGAGATATACTGAGGTAGCGAATTTCTGATATCAAGCGACATTTGTAGCTTCATGATTATATATATATATATATATATATATATATATATATATATATATATATATATATATATATATATATATATATATATATATACATATAGTATGTGTATATATATAATATATTATATATATATATATATATATATATATATATATATATATATATATATATATATATATATATATATATATATGTATGTATGTGTATGTATATATAATTGCCATTTTCGAAGCTCAACTTATATATCTGTGGATGTATGCAAAGTTGAAAGTGGGAGACAAAAATTGAGGGAACGGTGTCTCCTTAACCTGAAGCACCAAAAATTTTATTCTGGCGGGAGACCTTTGACTTTTCCTGCCTAAATTTTTACGAACTAGTGAAATTTAGATACAAATATTTGTAATAAGATTTTGGAACAGTAACCCATGAAAATGATTTATTACTTTTAGGAGACTGTAAGTTCTAAGGTAAGAATATATGAGTTGAGGTTGATTGTATTAATTCTGAGGAAGAATTCAATGTATTAGAGTATTCTTCACACTAGTTTTACCTCCTAACTTGCAATGTAAACTGGACATAGGGAAGAGGGTCCCGGATCGTTGAGGTAATTCGGTTCTAGATGAAATTAAACGGAGTTATAAATAAAAAACTGATTAGATCGTCCTTTCATTTTACAAAAGTTTTTCTTTCCATCGATGACTTCAGTAAGGGCTGACTTCAACCTTTCCAGGCTTTGTCCCCGAGGAGATGGACTCTGTGTAAAATGAGAAAGTCTGATTTCTAGTCTGAAAATACTTTTAAAACTAAGAACATCATGAATGTTGTCAGTTTCACTTTTGACTAATGCATAATGTAGAGAGGATACCGGTTTTCCGATGTGAATATTTGATAAGACTTTACCCAGAATTAGCTGATTGTTTTCACAAGGAAGACATCACCACTTCTTGTGAAATGGGTCATCTCCCAAGAGGAGAATGGGCCCATGATAGCTCCCACGATTGCCATTGCCTACAGGATCTCCCGTATTTCTAATAACATGTTATTTCGATGTAATATCTATCATAGTTACCGGTATGCGCTCTTGCCTGAACGAAAATAACTAGAGTTGAGAACACAATGACAGAAAAAAGAAAAATCTTGGCAGAATGAAAATACAGCTGAGATGAAAACCCTGCAGGTGAAGTTTTTGTTGAATAGAAACGGTAGAAATTCTACCTCAAAGGGAAAGAAAACTTAAGGAAGGGATAACTAGTAACGGAATAAAATGAGCTACAGCAGGGCACCGAAGGAGACTTACAAATACTTACAAGATATTTTTAGTATTACCTTCGGTCCCTTTAGCCAGTGTCTATTTACGCTTGTCCGTTAATTTTCTTAACTGTTGTAGGATTTAAAACGCCCTCGTAATCCCTTTGCACGCAATTCTAGGCTGAAGGAGGCAGATTGCAATGGCGTACTGAAATGGTCCTAGTAAGTAAAGGTGATTTATTTTAACAGTAGCCATACAAAATATTTCTCTCTTTCCATCTCTGGCCGAATTACCATGTAAAGACGTCGGAGGATTCGCATTTTAGGACGTCGACAAACTTTGCTCGGCGATGCTTCCAAGGATGGAAGATGTAGTCTTCTACTTACGAGATGTAATGAAGTTAGCTGCTTTGTGATTGTCTTTCAAGTAAAGACATAAGAGAGTTGGCCTAACAGAAATTTTGAAGAGGAATGCTTAGCGATAAACTCAAGATTACCGGAAAAATCGTGAACACAAAGTAAATGTGCTCAACAGATGTTTCAAAATTTGAAAAATTACTGGCATTGATTTCGAGCGTTTCCAGTTCGACAGTATGCATATATATATATATATATATATATATATATATATATATATATATATATACATATATATATATATATATATATATATATATATACATATATATGTATATGTATATATACATATATATATATAATGTGTGTATGTATGTATGTATATATGTGTGTATATATATATATATATATATATATATATATATATATATATATATATATATATATATATATATATATATATATATAGTCTATGGATGCTTCAGGCTTTAGCTTTCTGGTTTTATCAACAGAGTACACTAGGATATAAAGGAATGTGCCCAAAGCGTTTAAGTTCGTTTGGAATCTAATGATTTGTATGTGTATATATATATATATATATATATATATATATATATATTTATATATTTATATATATGTGTGTGTGTATTTTTGTATGTATGTATGTATGACTAATCTTGCAAGCAGGATGGGATCATATTTTGCTTATTACAGAGAGCATCCTTAATGCCACAGCCAATTTTACATAGTAAAAAGAATGTTAGAATTTTAGGTAAACCAAGAGTAAGACATTGTTTTGTTACTGCTTTTAATTGTTCCGCAATTCATTCCGGACAGTTGGCAAAAGTAGCAAAAATGTTAATTACGGAAAGAAAAATCATGCCACATAAAAATTTTTACAAATTTTTTGAACATGCTTTCGTTTCTGAAAAAGCTTTAGATTTGACGGAATGTTGAGCGCAGCTGCCTTTCATGACCATGTAGCCAAGTTTTACTCTGTAATTGTATATAATTTTAGCAGTACTGAAAGATTTTGTAACCTAAGATGGGATCATTCATTAACATTTCATTTTAACGAGATTCTAACTGCACCACAGTCTTAGGCAAAAATATTGCACGTGATCTCCCGGTAATACAGATATTAAATAGTTTTATTGGGTCGTGGTTATGAAATAAATTCATACAGAGTTTGATGTACAACGAAAAGGTAAACTGCACTTGAACATGGGGAAATCCAACAGATTTTTCTTGTACTTTCTCCCTCCACGGCCCAAATTATTCGCAGATAACAGGCATTCAGCATTTTCGTGACTGATTGTCTTCTTTTGTATCTTGTATAATTATATGCATGCATTTCTTAATATTGATATTGTTGGTCTGCCTGTATACTCCACGTATATGTGTAAAACGTACAAATAGGCAGATATGTGAATATTTATTTTTTTTGCCAGTATTGTATGTAGATGTTGATTTTCTGAAGTGCAATAGCTTTTGTTTATATAAGTTTTTTTTTTTTCTATTTCAGTGCAATGAGTAATCGGGAACATCAGGACGGGGGAGGAGGGAACAGCACCCAAAACTCATGGGTCCAATTTGAAGAAGAAGATGGAAATCAACAGTCGGCTCCCTCAGAGGGAAACACCCCTGCTGTAATAGATGCTCAGTCCGTCCAGGTAAATTCGCTTTTGCACAGAGAAAATTTCTTTCTTCAACTCTGTTCTGGCGTTTCTTTTCATCAACTGAATTTATTTGTAATCTTAGATATAAGGAGTAAATAAATGGTATGATTTGAATATTTCAGGTTAGCCTTGAGAATCACAGTCCTGAAAAGACGTTGTCAAGAACCATATCAGAACCTGCAAATGGCGTTCGCAAGTCTTCAGTCACCTCTCCTACCACTCCAAGCAGTATTACCTCCACGAACTCGATTGAAACGCGGGTGACCATGTCGCAGCTAAGCCCAACACAACTCCAAAATGTGCCCTTACACGATTCAGCATCTCGACCTCCGGCAAATGCTCAGCCTGTCATTAGACAAGGATTTGGTAAGTTTACAGTACAGTTTAGGTCTTGGCGCTTATTCTGGTTCCTACCAGAAAAGAAAATTGCAAGGAAAGTATTGCACTTATATATACACTTTTTGAAATCAGACAAATTTGCTTTAATTTACTCTTTTCAGCAGTCGCAGTTATGTAATGAAACTGATATTAACATTAACATTAATAGTAATATTAACGTTATCAATAATACCATTACTGATATCAAATTTATTCCTGAATATTTATGTTCTTCACTGTCGCCGGTAATGTTATTTTGTGTTGCATCTACTTATTGAAGATTTTTTAAAACTTTTATTGTAAGGAAGAGATTGTGATAAATATTATATTAGCGCTTATGCATTTTGTAAGGTCATAAATGAACGTTAAATAAGTTAGGAAATAGAAATTATGAAAATCAAAGCAAGTTTTGATATGTTAGTTCAGTACAAGTTTTGAAAGTAAATGGTGTATCAGACACATGGAAATTCCTGAGAAGCAGATTAGAGATGCAATGGAAACCTCAATTTCCTTGTTGATTAAGTGATGTGTTGGTTTCATTTATCCAGACAGTTTGGTAAAAGCGGAAACCAGGAATTGCACTTTTAGTCACTCTCCATTTTAATTGCTTTGCATAAGGCCTGAGGCCCACACCATGCCTCTTGTTCTCTTTACCACCTTACCCACTTACAGGCCACCACTGAGCAAGGCCCTGTGCTGACATAAGGCCAGCTTATTCCAAAGTAACAGTCACTTTCTTGCGGAGAGTTTCGATGAGGGATCAAATTAAAAATTGCTCCTCCCGACCTGACAGACTCATGGCACGTGTTTTCTTGTTCAGGATTTCCTTTAGCTTTAACCAAGTTGCTCATTGTGAATTATTAAAATAGTTAAGCAGTTGTCTCTTCAGCTCCTTAGGTGAAACACTTCTAAGTTTTTTTCTTGATTCCCTTTCTTTTCTGTAATAAACATGTTCATTGAACATCATGTCCTCCCCTTTTCTAACTGTATATTGCTTGAAATACTCTTTTAAATAGAATTTTTTCTTCTGAAAATAGTAATACGTAATTTAATGATTACTAAGCTGGCATATTTCAACCCTTTACATTTCAGGCTACCTTTTGGAAATACTTCATCGTTTTCTCTTTACATCATGTCAGTAAAGTTATAGATTATTTGGAGTCTGTAGAATATTGTCTTTTCAGCAAATGGAGATGTCATAGTCACATTGCTTCCCAAAACACTTCCATGCCATGGGTCACACCAGCTCAGTTTCGGCCAGAACTGGTCCCTGAAGAATTAATGGCGCAAGGTTTAACAGTAAGTTGTAATCTTAAAATGTTTTAGATTTTATCATGAAAATTGCTTCCCAGTGCTATACAGAATATGCTTAATTAGTTTCTTATCAGACGCTATAACACTGTGCTGTAACCCAACCAATCAAGAAACCAAACCTGTTAGTTATAGCTCATCGTAAAGAATAAATAAATAATAGCCTTGCCTATAAGACATGTTTAGAGTTGACAAAATCCCATAAAATATTAAGATTTTTTATTGCCACTGAGTTTTATGTAACCCCAAAATGTAAAAAAAAAAAAAATCTGCATTTGATACAGACATAGATTACCCATTTTTTTTGTGGTCTTCATAAAGATTATTTTCCTTGTTTGTCTCTTGTGTGAGTTGTTTGCAAGATTTCTGAAAAAATGAGTGATATCCATGGAAGACTATTGTGACTATTTGATTGGGAACTGATACATTATTCAAACACGCTAAGGGATATCAGCATTATTGATAAGCCTAGTGCCAGTGCTGTTGTCAATATGGATGGTGTTACAGATACAGAAATAGGAAATAATTTTTTATTATATAAATCTATTTACATTTTAAACCTTTTGGCTGTACTTTAAAGGTATTTGTAGAGAAGGTCAAGACAAAGGTCATTTTGGTAAGTATCATTGAGCCAGACAATACATTATTGAAAACACAGGCGTTCATGAAATTATACCTTGGAGATTATATGAATCTTTATCCTGATCTTGGTATGAATCCATACTCAGGTCTAGCATGAATAAGCTGTTTAGCCTTTTGTTGAAATTTGTGTCGAGTTTGAGATACGTTTTTTAGAACCAGATGAGATAAGAATATCAGATTCCCTTCTAGTGATAGAAAACTTTGAAATTCAGGAATACTATACAGTAATTCTTAGTTGATGAAAAGGAAGTATAATTAGTACCAGGGGAAGCTAGGAATGACCCTGGACCTGCTCTCCCAAGCAAGACTGAGGAGCAGGGAAGTCAAATCAAGAGTTTGGAGAGAAAATTGTAACAGAAGAGACGATATATACTTTAGCAACCAAGGTGAAGACATTATCAACTTACCTGGTATGAAGTCAGGACTATGGCTGTCGTTGTAACCGTCGCTCCACCTTTGGAAAAATGGAAGAGAAATCTTGCACTAGCACCACAGCTCACCAAGAACTTTCTTAAGTAGCATAGCGTTGTATAGAGGGAATTGGTGGAAAAGTAGCAAACATTGAAATACCCTTAAAAAATGAGATGCTGACCAGAATACCCAGTATGAGAAAAAATTTTGTATGAGTAGCTATAAACAATTTAAAGCAAGAAATGATCAAGGATGTTGTTTTATGGCCATGGCAGTTGGGGATGTGTTGGATGTTGAATACTGTGTTCCATGTCATTAGTACAGTGTAATTAAAGAAGAAGGTGATTGCTTCATTATCCTTCCGCAAGGTCACTTTGTTGGGTGTAAAAGCATATTGAAGTATGTAAGGTAGTGAACAGTACCGTATGAGTGAGAACGCAGCAAAGACTCATGACAAGAAGTAGGAGGTCGAATAATAAAAAAAATTCATTGGAATTAGTCAAGAGTACAAAGAACAAAGATTAATAGTACGGTTGTAGGAGGAACTTTGGAAAGTGGCAGCATAAAGAAGTAAATGAAGATGCAAGAGACATGCTATGGGCATGTTGATGCTTTAAAACAAAAATGTGAATTCATCGAAAAGGGTCAGAGACAAGTGGGTTTCAGAGATGAGAAAATTGTATGGTAAGGTAAGGCTAATAGTGTTCAACAGAGGTTAGAGGCCAGACCCTGAATATTAGAAAATTAAATATAAAATAGACAGGCATACTGCAAGCCAAGGGGTCATGGGTAGAATCAGTGCTTCTTTAGGATGAGTCAAACGTCACTTAACTGTTGAACAAGAAAACTATGATCATTCATTCGGTACTGTGATATTTTAGTCTTAAGGTTTTATCATTTGTTGAATATATTCTTATGTCAGTATAGAACAGTCACTGTGCCAGATACAGTAAAACTTGGCAAATCATGAAATTTGGGCATCATGACTAATAAACTGTATTTTCCTTTTCCTTCAGCTAACTGTAGAAGACTATGTCCACATTATGTCTCAGCTTGTTAACGATCACCGATTCACAATGTACAATGTTTGCTACAAGCGAATTCTTATGGCTTGGATATTCCTTGGTTTTGCCATTCTTTTGTGCATCCTCTTCTCAGGATTGAAGCAGCTAGCACTCTTTGGTGCTGGCATTGGTTGGTTGATGGTTAATGCAGCAGCAATCTTCTTCTGCATGTGGATTAAGATCAAGGTATTTTACATTCATTGTGTAGCTAATGATTCCATTTTATTTTTGCTCCATTGTACAAGTTTTATGTACTGGCCTCTTACTTTACTTTCATGGCTGTAATCAGAAAAGGTAATTCATTATTCTCTGTATGACTTTATTTAGTAATACTGTATGTACTGCACTATTAAATGTTACCGTAATTTTTAAATTTTGTTGAAGTAGATAAATTTGGATGTAATGTCTTTTTCATTTTTCTCTCCCTTACCTAGTTAAATAAGGCTCTTGAAAGGTGTCTAGCAGGCATCAATATCCAGCTGTTGCGGCATAAGATACTTCTGGGTCTTGATGATCGAGGGAAGTTGTCCTGTCACAAAGTTAACCTTTGTTTCATATATTTTGATACCCATGACTGTGTGGTAAGAAAGGATTATTTCACTCTGTATCTTTTTTTATAAGCCTTCTAATATATTTGCCATATAACAGGTCTATTTCAGAGGTATTATGTGGTATAAACACTTTTTGTAGGAAATGTACTGCATTATTGTTATAATTATATGTTGTCAGGCAAAACTTCAAGAAATTATTGAGCAAGAAGAACGGGCTGGTCGTACTGTTAACAGTGAAGAAAATAAAATTTCCCCATTACATCAGCGAATGGATATTGATGATTCAGATATAATTATAACAGGAGCCACTAATACACGTATATCCCGGCAACAGGTAAGTAATGTGCAGTATTTGTATTTTTATGCGTTTTTCTTTGATCGAATTTAGTTTTTTTTTTACTAAATGTTTTCATTGATATACTGAGAGGCAAAGCATGAGTGTTTCAAGAATGCTTTATTGTTAGCTTGTGTTGACTTACAAATTATTTTAAATGGCTGGTGTTATATGTTGCAGTATGTATCTTTCCTTTATTTATGTTCGTAAATATATCACTTTGAAGGCCTTGAAATAGAACAGTACGTTAGTTTAACCTTATAGAAATAGGTAGCTAAGTTACAGAACTACTTTATATATGTAATTTTAGTAGATAATGGCTGCATTGAACTATAGAAGTGATTTTAGAAATTTGTGAAATTGACTACTGAAAACATGTTAGGCTATACAGTTCATCTTTACTCCTTTTAAAATAGTTGCTGAGTAAAAGGAAAAAGGAATTTTAATGGCAGATGGAATGTTTGTAAGTTTAATTGTATAGCCAATAGAGCCAAAAATTTGACTTAAGTTTACTTTAATATTAACGGGTTAAATACTTGTCCCTTGGTTTGACACTATACAGTATTTTTTTTTTAATTGACAGCATAGTAACAATTTTTTAGATTGTGTTAATGTATTGGAGATGGTCATAAACAATGGGATATATCTACTCAACACAAGAAGAATAACTTTCAAAGGAAATATTTTGGAAATACAGTAGACATTCTCCTGTATACAGTGTCAGTTCGGGGGTCCTTGCTACTGGCAAGGTCAGGGCACAGTACCCTAAGTTAAGGTTAGGTTTAGGGAATGTAAGTTTAGGATGTATCCCAGTTGAATTACAGACACTATCCTACTTGCGAACATTTAAGTTACGAACATTCACATTCAGAGTTTCAAAGAAACATGATCGAAATTAAAATTTTGTTCGGAGCGCTCCTCTTTGCCATCTGTCAGTTCAGATTTTGTTCTGCGTGCGTATTCTGCTTAGTAACAATTCTTGCCGCTACCCATGTGTACAGCATCCTATCCAGAGCCAACCCACTCCACTGCCCCAGACTCTTGTACCTACATTAGTGGTAAGACGTTCTCTGTTGTGCTCCAAGCTATTCATGCGATTTTATCGTGAAATATTTAGCCCATCCTCTATTTATCATGGCTAATGGCAAGCGTAAGGCAAGTGAAGATAGTGGCAGTGGTAAAAAGCCGCAAGCTATCTCAGTGGAAACTAAGGTGGCGATTATAAAGAAATTAGATAGTGGTGAAACAATGGTGGACGTAGCAGACCAGTATAATATGAATCGTTCAACTACTGGCACAGCCTGTAAGAACAAAGAGCGAATTACGGAACATGTTAAAAGTGCTGTGCGTATGCAGTCAACAGTTATAAGCAAGAGAATGGGAAAGCTGGCAGAAGAAATGGAAAACCTTCTGGGTATCTGGATGGAACACCAGAGGCAAATGTCTTTACCGCTTAGCCTCATGCTGATTCAGGAAAAGGCTAAAAGCCTTTTCGACCACTTGAAGGCTAAGGCTGGCAAAAGTGCTGCAGATGAAACATTTGCTGCAAGTTATGGATGGTTTCATCGCCTTAAAAGACAAGCTAACTTGCATCACGTGGTGAGGCAGCGAGTACTGACAAAGCAGCAACCGAAAAATTTCCCGAGATGCTCAAGGAAATCGTTGATTAGGAAGGTTTTACCCTTCAGCAATTCTTTAACATTGACGAGACAGGCCTTTTATGGGGAAAAAATGCCAGAAAAAACATACGTCAGCAGTGAAGAGAAGACGATGCTAGGATACAAGGCTGCGAAGGATAGGCTAACCTTACTGCTGGGTGGCAACACATCAGGAGACTTCAAGCTAAAACCGCTCTTAGTGTACCACGCTGCAAATCCACAGGCACTCAAATACATTGCAAAGAGCTCTCTACCCATAATCTGGATATCTAATAACAAAGCCTGGGTTACTCTTGCTATGTTCGAAGACTGGTTTTTCCATCGGCTGTACTGCTGCGATAATGGGATTCCTTTCAAGATTCTCTTGATCTTGGATAGTGGCCCGGGGCACCCACTGCACTTAGATGATTTCCATCTGGATGTCAAAATTGTGTATTTACCCCCTAACACAACTTCACTCCTTCAGCCGATGGGGGTCAAGGCATAATAGCCAATTTCAAGAAATATTACACTCATCGTATTTAAAGGCAAGCATTGAAGGAAGTGAATGACCCTGGTGTGACCTTACATGACTTTTGGAAAGGATACAACATTTATAATTGCATCAGGAATGTTGATACTGCATGGTATAAAGTAAGTGGAATCAACATGAATGGAGCATGAAAGGCTTTATGCCCTCAGTTTGTCAATGAGGAAAAGGGAATCGTTAACAGTCTCGTTGACAGAAGTGGAAGAGGACTTTGAAGAGCTGTTTGAGTTTCATTCAGAGGAGTTAACGAATTAAAATTTAATGGAGCAGGAAGAAATGAAAAGAACAGACGAATGTGAAGAAGAGCCTCTTCCTTTAAAGAAGAAACGAAATTGATGGACGAGAGGTTTTCTCTTATAAAGCTTTAACTATTTTTGGAGAATCAGGACCCAAATGCTGAGAGATTCTCAAAAGGAGCATCAACCATCAACGATGCTATCCAGTGTTATCGTCTCATTATAACGAAAAGAATAGAAAAACAATGCAAACCTCCTTAGACCAATTCTTCAAACCAGTGCCCACAACCTCAAAAGCATCCCTCCCCTCCGCTGGCTGCTTGCTCCTCAGATGAAGAGGAAAGTGATGCCGAAGAAATCCTTGCCCAAGAAGACACTGACGACCCGCTGCCCTGTAACTCCACACCTACTCTCCTCCCTCCTTCCATCACCTCAAGCCTACGCTACCTGTTTCAGAGTTCTCAAGACAGGTGTTTGTTAATAGTAAGAGTCAAGTGTTGTTAGCAAATCAGTTTTTAAAATTTTGTCAGTCTTAATCTTATATAATTTATTCAGTCATTTAATTTTCAATGAGGTGCAGCTTATTCAATAAAATAGATTTTATTTTATACAACAAAACCTTTGTCCATTGGTATGTGAGTGTAATATTACAACAAAAACTTGTCATAAGTGATTGTTTCCTTTTCCCAAATAGTGCTATGTATGAAGTACATCATCCAAGGATTTCATACTTGATACTGTTATAATAGCCTTATTTTAGTAAGGGACTTTTACTACCATCTCTGCTACTGATAACTTTTCAGTTCGTGCATATACAGTAAGCTGTAAATTTCTTTTTGCAAAATTCTGGAATAATCTGTCATTTTTATGTTGATGCCTGTAAGGGTGCTGTCACACAGGCTCACTTTCTAGCATCTTTTTGCCTTATGTTACCCAAGGCAGCCAGTACTGGTAGCACAAATGAAGGAGCCCATGTTATTCATCTAGCAGCCAAAGATCGTCACCTTTGCTTGCTTGGAAAATAGCATATGCAGTACATTCTCACTTATCAACATTGTAATTCAACTCAGCACAACAGAAGCAGGAGTAACTAGTGGTGTTGTATAGCATAAATGATTTCTTTAAATATTTTGTTGTAAAACAATAAGTTTCAGTTTTAGCATTGGTTAGGTCTATAGTGCATAGGCTACAGTCTTTTTAGCCAAATAAAAGTTCTGTTATGAGTATGTTCTAATTGATAAATTTGTTTGCAATATATACAGCATTAAGCACTGGCATATCACTTGGTTTTATACATAGTGACTGTTCCTTGAAGTAAGAAAAGTCATGGCAAGAGTTTTGGCTCACGTGACAACACAAGCACCTTTTGTGCCTTTATTGGAGGTATAGCGTCACAAAATGCAGATGCAAAAAAAAAAAAAAAAAAAAAAAAAAATCTGTGTAAGCCTTAAGTTCAAGAGATTCTTTAGTGTTACTATAATTGCTGTTATGTCAGAAGTTTCTCTTCAGCTGTGGTTGATCTTAGTGTTTTCTTTATCAGATAACATGCATATATAATTTTTTAACAGTTATTCTTTTTACATGCTTTTATTTAACTTGACTTCTGCGTCTGCCTGTCTGTCTATCGCCAAATCTTGTAACTCGATTTTCGACCTGTTCCCTTCGTCCATTGGACTTGAAATTTAGCATGGTTACTCAATCCCGGTGACAATACAACCTTACAAGATCATTAGGTCAGCAGTGACCTCTAGTGACCCTACAGTGACCTCTCCCAGTATCTCAGGATTTGCCTGAAACTTTGGAATTTTCATAACTTCTTTGACTTGGTAGAATCTATCTTCTATATAAACCCCTCATCCTTCCCTCTTCCATCCCCTTCCCCCACCCATCCCCCTCCCCTTCCAAAGCAAACGATCAAGTGTTAATTCAGCTGTATCCTCTCCCACCCCTTCCCTCTTCCATCCCCTTTCCGAAGCACACGGTCAAGTGTCAATTTAGCAATGTCCTTCCTCATCCCTCCCCCTCCCCTTCCCTCTTCCATCCTCCTTCCCCTCCCTTCCCCCCTCTCCCTTCCAGAGCAGGCGATCAAATGTTAATTCAGCTGTGTCCTCCTCCTCCCCTCCCCTCTTCCATCCCCTCACCTACCCTTCCCCCTCCCCTTCCGGAGCACATGATCAAGTGTTAATTTAGCTGTGTCCTCCCCCTCCCTCTTCCCTTACCTTCCCTCTTTCATCCCTCCCCTTCCACTTCTCCCTCCCCTTTCTTTCCCCTTCCCCTCCCCCTTCAAAACCATACAAGTGTTAATTTAGCTGTATCCTCCCTTCCCTCTTCCATCCCCCTTCCCCTTCCAGTGCATACGATCAAGTGTTAATTTAGCTGTGTCCCCCCTCTCCCCTTCCCTTCTCCCTCCCTCCCCCCCCTCCTCTTCTCCCTTCCAAAGCATGCGATCAAATTTAATAAAGCTGTGTCCTCCTCCCTTCCCCTTCCATCCCCTCCCCTCCCCCTCCCAGAGCACACGATCAAGAGTTAATTTAGCTGTCCTCCCCTCCCTTTCCCTATTCCATTCCTTCCCTTCTTCCTCCCCTCCTCCCATCCCACTTCTCCCTCTCCTCCCTTTCCCCTCCCCCCTTCCGGAGCACACGATCAAGTGTTAATTTAGCTGTGTCTTCCCCTCCCCTTCCCTCACCCCTCCCCTCCCCCCTTACTCCTTCCTCTTTCCCCTCCATCCCCTTTCCATTTTCCTCCCGCCCCTTCCCTCTCTCCACCTTTCTCCTCCCTTTCCCCCTCACCTTCCTCCCTCTCCCCCTCCCCTTCTCTTCCCGCTTCCTTCGCCCTCCCCTCCCGTTTCTTCCCCTCACCTTTCTACTCCCCTTACCTCTTCCCTCCCTTCCCCCTTCCCTCACCCTCCCCCGTAAGCGGACATCAGTTTTCGTTAACTACAATCATAAATCGGCTATAATTTCTGTCAAAACTAAAAGGTATAAAATAAAAGATAAAATTTTTTTAACATGCTTTTATTAAAATGCACTAAAAAGTAAAAAAATACTTTTTTGAGACACACCAGGATTTTCTTACAATTAATCATGTCTACAAAAATAAAAGCGTGGGCCCCAAACATGGAAGGAAATGCTACAAGAAAAGAAATAGATTTTTTTTTTTTTATTTCTTGGAACGTTTCCTTCCATGTTTGGGGTCCACGCTTTTATTTTTGTAGACATCATTATTATTGTAAGAAAATCCTGGTGTCTCAAAAATTATTTTTAACCCTTTAGTGCATTTTGATAAGAGCATGTTTAAAATTTTTTTATTTTCTTATTAAATGTATTTCATTATACTGTATTTCTCTTAGCTTTTCCCTTTCTTCTTAAACACACTGCACTGTTATGTTGGTTCAGTTCTGTAGAGGTATTTGGGAGTTATCAGTAATGATTACAGTATAGCTCGAGTATTTTAGAATCACATTCTAGCTTAGATACACGTCCTCTGTTTGTAGAATTTGATTCCAATTTTCTTGTAAGAGACATTTGAGCATGCTGATTCAAAATCAGTGTCACGTTTACTTTACAGTTGTCATGGGATCCTAAATGTACTATCCAAAGGAAAACAACAGTTTCAGCCTTTTCCATTAAAACCAAATCAATGATATTTCTTTTGATAAAGGACTAAATTTGATTATTTAAACACTAGTTTTTGGTCATTGCATTTATGCAGTTTATGGATGACCACGTGTAGGTTTTTTCTTACCTCTGGTGTTTTATTTTAACAGCAGCCAAGAATATCTGTTATACAGTCGACCCCCGGTATTTGTTGGGATTAGGGACCACAACCACATGCAATACATTGAAATCCGTGATAAGTTGGAACCCCTCTAAAAACGATTAAAACTGCCTATTTTAATAGTTCAGACACAAAATATACCTTAAACTATCGTCCTAAAGCACTTTAATATCATTTCAAAGTTATTGTACAACATTACTGTGCCCTTAACAGTATATGGCTTACAACTAGGCGTGAACACTCCTACAACTGTTACTGTAACCTTACCAAGGTTGAAAACTAATCAAGTTATTCCAGTATTCAGGTACATACATTTGTTAATGTAGATAGGAGTGACACTGGTGCATTCTCAAGTACAGGGAACAATTAAGCACTGTACCTAAATATGTACTGTATTTAAATATGCATTGAAAAAATGTACGAAATAATGAGACGTTTAAGATTACGTAAATCATACGGGTACTCACCAGTTATGAATGTTGATTGAAGATGATGATGAATTAGCTGTGCAGTCCGATGAATGACAATGAAGATGTGACTGCACAGCAGGTCATATCTTCATTGTCATCCCCTCTGGTTGCGCCTCTTAACCATTCTTCAGGCGCTTTGTCCACCAGTTGCACTTCTTCAGGGGCTTCGGGAGGCTGTGGAGGGTCCTTCTTCATGGTGATAGATAGCTGCTGTTGCTGCTTCTTCATGCTGATGAGGAGGTTATAACAGGGCAACATGCGTGCATCAAGGCCATTTATGAACTTTGTGGAGCGTTCCATGGAAGGATCCCATGTTGAAGCCATCTCCTGCAGCTCACTAGCTGCCCTCATCATTCGGGACAGACGTTCCAAAGAGAAGCCCTCATCCTCCATTGCACCTAAGTATTTCATCTTCTCAAGATACATTTTCTTTTCACAAGCTTTGTGTTTGGAATTTCCCAAGGGGTGGTTTTGGGGTGAACATTTTTTAAGAAAAAAAATTAATTTTATTGATATTTTGCTGTGTTTACATTAATATTAATATTTGAAAATTAGTAAATCATTTTTTTATCATAAAAAGTCACAAAAATACTGTAGAGTAAAATGACAATGTAACGACGGGACAGGTTCCGCAGACGTAAACAAACCCAACATTTCTTTTTAGATATAGTCCCACTGTTCTACAAGCTACCCACGTATTTTAATATGCTCTATCATCCTAAAACACTTTAATATCATTTCAAAATCATCTTACAACAGAGCAAAATATCAATAAAATGTACAGTATGCACAATGCACAAAATGTAAATGTTGATATGCACAGTACCTTGTACTGTATACAGTGCGCAAATGACCCAGCATCTCTGCCCAGCTTCCTAGTTCACCACGTGTGCCTCTACTGTTTGTGTTCTGTATCAATGCATATCAGTTTACTGTACTTCGCATATCTTTTTAAATTGTGCCTTAAGATGCCTCCTAAGCGTCCTGCTCCTTCTAAGGATTCTGGCAAAAAGCCTAAACGTAAGAGGAAGGTCATGACGCGCCAAGAGTAGGTAGGACCTCTGGAAATGTTGAAGGAAGGGAAAAGTTACGCCGCAGTAGCCGCCCACTCTGGCGTGAATGAGAGTACCCTGCGGTACATCGAGAAGGAAGAGGATGAGAGGAGAATGCTATTTGCGACGATCCTTGGTAGAGATGAAGTCGGCACCCTCATTGATGCCCACTCTGACAAAGTCCGCCAGTGAGGAAGAAGATGGGACAGGTTCAGGGGACAGGGACGAGGAGGAGGATGAGGGCCTGTCTTCGGAATGTCTGTCCCGATCATGAAGGCAGCCAGGGAGCTGCAGGGGATGGCTGAGGCATGGGATCCTAATATGGAACGCTCCATAGAATTTTCATATGGCCTTAATGGGATTTTGGGGCCCTCTAATAACCTCCTCGTCAGCATGAAGAAGCAGCAACAGCAGCTGCCTATCACCATGAAGAAGGACACTCCAAAGCCTCCAGAAGCCCCTGAAGAAGTGCATTAGGTGGAGAAGTGCCTGAAGAAGGGGAAGAGGCGTCCCCAGAGGAGATGTAACGCCTCTGCTTTGCTGGGCAGTCATATCTTCGTCGTCATTCGTCGGACTGCACAGCTAATCATCATCTTCAATCAACATTCATCACTGGTGAGTAACCATATGATTTACATAATCTTAATATTAATATTGCATTTGAAAATTAGTACTGTCAATCGTTTTTTATAAAAAAAATGTATATTTAGTCACGAAAATAAAATGAAAATATGGTAGTTAGTGAATACTGTACTGCAAATCATTTTTATCGTAAAAATTAAAATTTAGTCATGAAAATAAAATGAAAATACAATAATTAGTGAATATTGCTCTACGAAAAAATCCGCCAATTAGTGAATTTTCCGCGATATGTTTGGAGATACTTTCCACAGAAAAATCTGCGATTAACTGAAGCAGCGAATGCTGACCCGTGATATAACGGGGGTTGACTGCATGCTGTTATAAATTGTATGGTAAGAAATCTGTGATTTAGGTTACTTGGTAAGATCTTTAGTATTTGTTTGCATGGCATTGTCATTGATAATAGGTTTCAGTTGCAATGTTTATTCATTGGTATGTTACTCATGTTGATAGTTACTTTGAAGAGTGATCGTGACTCATCAAAGATTTGTTTCATGGCATTTTTTACTATCTGTGATCTTAGCTTATTCATTACAAAATTTCAAAACTCCCTTTGCTTCCATGGATGTTTATTGCTTAGTCTGTAGATATGTTTATTATATAGAAGAGTTTTTTTTTTTTACTCTGTTGTTGGAACATGACAAAGGAAGAATAGGTATAGTATAATGATATATTACTGCGCAGTATTTATTATATTGCATGAGCTAGAATTAAAATTTTTTTAGTGTTTTCATCAAATTACCTGTGATGAAAATAAATGAGTTTATTCATGATTTCTTATGTCAGTCGTTGGTAAAATGTTTACGTAGATAAAGTTTATACAGATTTTTCATGCTACTGATATACCACAATTTACTGTAAAAGTGAAGTCTGAAAAGAAAGAGGAGGAATACATCTCATTACATTGAGAGTAGGGGCAAAATTTCACCAGTGGTGTACTATCTTGCTTTTGTTTTCTCATAACATGCAGATCTACTCATGTAGAATAGTGTTATTCTGACCATGATTTTAAAGTTACTGTACACAGTATTTAGAAAACTAAACAGTCTCTCATTACTGCACAGGCACTAGGAATTACAGAGAGGAGTTGGATATTCTTTCACCATTGGGAACTCTTTTGAGATGAAGGTCTTGTTAGACTCTTGGACAACATATGTGATGTAACTAAGCAGGGAGTTTTTACTTGAGACTACTTGCATACCTATAAAGCTGTGGAGCTTTTAAGTATTGTAGGTAAACTATTTTAGTTTCCTGGTAGCGATCTGATCATTTTATATATGTAAACACAGTACTCAGTCAGAACTCTTATGTATTACTTCACAAGTATAATTCCTCATATTTTCAGTGTTTTTTAGTTCCCTTTTGTAGACCTGTTTGCAACAAGGTGGAATCATCTTCTGCCTATTTT
The DNA here is from genome assembly GCF_040412425.1 of Macrobrachium rosenbergii. Classification (NCBI taxonomy): domain Eukaryota; kingdom Metazoa; phylum Arthropoda; class Malacostraca; order Decapoda; family Palaemonidae; genus Macrobrachium; species Macrobrachium rosenbergii. Next base: position 969,453 of record NC_089741.1, on the reverse strand, counting down.
TTGTTCATCCGTTCAAATTCCTTTGGCACGAGTGGTGGGCACCATGCTGTTAAACTGGTCAGGTCTGGACTATTATGCCTCCCCCCCCCTTGCTGTCGTCCATATATTATCATCGGCAAGTTACCCCATGCTAGTGGTTGATAGATCTGCCCAGACTTCTCCCAATCAGGAGGAATCTCCTGAAGCATGAAGCAGCCAAGGGAGGTAAGGTTTCATCATACCCCCACAAGCTACAGCTGACTGCATGAAGACTGTACACCTCCATCAAGTGCCTGAGGGTTCTTGAGAGCTTGTAGGAAGGCCATTATCAGTGCTGGAAGGGAATCTACAAATCAAGTCTACCAACATTAGTGGTCAGTGTGTGGGTCCTGGTGCCATTTTTAGGGACTTTGAGCGCCCATACCTTTATAAACAACATTATTGAGTTTCCCCTATTTCTCAGGTATGAGAAAAATTTTTAGTAGTAGCCATTAAAGGCTATAGCATTTGGCTTCAGTTCTTAAGGGCCCCACAGACGATATGACCGGCGGATCAGGTTCAGTTCTAACTCCGGTATCCATGGTGCCCATAGACGTTCGGATTCACTTAAGTTTGCCGAATCTTGGTAGAGTGAACACATGTCAGCTCTGCTCAGTGATGAAGCTATAGACTGCACTCTTGAAGCAGAAATCGGGAGACCCAGCGAAAAAGAACCTGGATTAAACTATGGCTGAAGAAGAGAAATGAATTATCTCATGATTATTTATTAATGAATTGAAATTTTACCCTGGTGACTGGTTTAATTACCCGAGAATGGACGAGCAGACGAACGTGAAATTATTATATATGGTCTCCCCTCTTATAGAAATAAAAAACGCTCTTGTACGAGACAGCCAGTATCACTGTACGAGAGGTTCCTGCCCACACTTCACTTCGGCGCCACTATTTGTTCCTTGGGGCATATAATCCCAGAGACGTGTAAAGCAATTATTCAAGCTATATGCAACACGTGTTTACAAAGGTAAAAGGTAACTATGTTGCATACACAGCATCCTGCATAGTCTAGTGGTATATAGTCAAGTGAACACTAGGTCTATGATCCGTTAAAGCAGAATAGGCCCTTAAACCTACGTTTCTGTAGCAAAGTAAGAGTAAAATGTTCAACTTTTTTGTACATAAAACTTGTAATTTATGCAAGGAAAATTTAAATATTATTGAAAACTATCATAAATGCACACGCACACACATATATACATACATATATATATATATATATATATATATATATATATATATATATATATATATATATATATATATATATATATATAATGTGTGTGTGTATTTATGTATTAGTACTGTTGTTTAAATTACATTGTTATTCTCCGTACATAAAATAAAAGTTTATGATGGTAATATTTCCAGTAATATTTTAATTTTCCTCCAATAAATCAAAACTTTTGTGTACAAAAATTTATATATATATATATATATATATATATATATATATATATATATATATATATATATATATATATATATATATATATATATACATATATATATAAACTTTTTTTGTACACAGTTTTTTATTTATTCAAGGAAAATTAAAATATTACTGGAAATATTATCATCATAAACTTTTGTTTTATGTGCGGAGAATAACATTGTAGTTTAAACAACTGTACTAATACATAAATATACACACAAACACACACATATATGTGTGTGTGTATGTGTATTTATGATAGTTTTCAATAATATTTAAATTTTCCTTGCATAAATTGCAAGTTTTACGTACAAAAAAGTTGAACATTTTACTTTTACTTTGCTACAGAAACGTAGGTTTAAGGGTCTATTCTGTTCTAGCGGATCATAGACCTACTGTAGTGTATGCTAGACTATATACCACTAGACTATGCAGGATGCTGTGTATGCAACATAGTTACCTTTTACCTTTGTAAACACGGTATATACACACACACACACACATACAGTGAACCCCGCGTATTCGCGGGGGATGCGTCCCACACACCCCCGCGAATAGGTCAAATCCACGAATGCTTAAAACCCCTCTAAAAACACTTAGAACTGCCCATTTTGATAGCGTAAACCAAGAAAAACCCTGTAAAAATGCTTATACCTGAGTATTTTAATAGTTTTATCATAAAAAGTGCATTTATTCATGAAAATTATATGAAAATACAGTAATTAGTGAATATTGCTCTGTGAAAAATACCGCGAATGGGCGAATTTTCCCCGAATGGTGGCTAGATATGTTCCACAGAGAAACCCGCGAATGCGTGAGTCCGCGAGCCATGACAACGTGAATACGGGGGGTTTACTGTATGTATATATATATATATATATATATATATATGTATATATATGTATATATATATGTATGTATGTATATATTTGCATCCTTCAACTGTAACTTTCAAAATAATTTATCATAAGCATCATTTCTCTTTCCTACGACGTTCAGTAAACTCTTCCAAGAACTCATCTGCCGACGTAGCTGCCATGTTACCCTTTCAGCATCTAGTTGAAACTGAAGTAAATCTTGAGATCACGCCACAGACGTGGAGGTTTCGGGCCACCTGAACTAAAATGGGAGCCACGAACCTGGCAACGGCAGGTTGTGGGCTTATCGGAGAGGCCGACGGAACTCCACCCACTTTTGGTCGGAGGAGAACACCATAGAATAGATAGCTTACGGTTCAGACGACCGGATCCGGCAATTGTAACGTCTATGGGGCCCATTTAGACATGTAGGCCTCATCTATCTGAGGACAAAAATATCTGAGATGTCTTTAAAGGTTTTCAGTTGGAGGTTCCCTGGTCTCTGGCACCCCCTTTATCTTGGAACCTAGTTGTGGTTCTTAGGTTCTTCATATTGCCAACTTTTGAAACTTTAGAACAGGCTCTGTTTGAAGAATTTTCTATATGAACTCTCCCCACTGGGTACCATTGGCTACAGTCAAGAGAGTGAGCTGTCAGCATTGCCTTTTAAGGTAGGTTTTGTTAAGGACAAGGTAGTTCTTTCCTTTCTGCTTTTATTTTGGGCTAAGAATGATTTGCCTTTGCCTTTACCCAGCTTTGAACCATTAGTGCCTCATGAGCTGAGTCCCTTTTGTGTCCTGTAAAAGCTTTAAGGATTTATCTGACTTGGACCCAAGTTATTAGAGCTAATGTAAAGACACTATTTTGTAATGTTCGGTAGCTGGAAATTCTGATGAGTAAGAATACAGTACCCTTTTTCATTAGGTATTTGCTTAAATACTTTTATGCTAATTGGATCCTGATATCTTAAGGTAAATGATCGGGCATGACACACATTGATCGCTGAATTTTCACTTTTCACTCAATATTGAATTGGTGAAACAAAAAAATTAAAACTTTAAGAAAACCTTTCAAAAGACTGAAGTTTCATTAACAAAATAAGCTATATGAAACTGCCATGCGAACTAAAATAAGCATGTGAAGTGTTCGTAAAATAAGTGTCCAAGGCAATTTTGAATCCAATATGGCGTCAACCAAAATGGTGATGCACCCTGAACAGCGCTTGCACACTTCCTCCTTCCCAGCGCTCTTTTAACGGTGTACTGAACACTGGTTGTGCATATTTGTAATGTTTATTGATATTAATCAAGATTTTAGTTGCAATCAGCACAATAAAACATTTTGTTGCCTATACTAGTGCAAGTATAAGACATGGAATTCCCGGGGATCATGTGGTTGAACTGAAATGCATTTTTACCCTGTAATCCGTGCTGTTATCTTACTGACATAACAACTGAAACTCCACAATAATTATTTGATCGAAATTATACACATTTTATTCTTAATTCACTCAAAATACCACTTAAGATACGTGAGAATGTTTACAGCACTTTACTCCATTAAAGTAACGAAACTGTGGCGGGAACAATTTTCCAACCTTGTTGTGCTGCTACAAACATTCGAGAGTGGACGACGCATTGGTGAATTGTTCATGATAAAAATGTAGTATTTTGTTGTTAGGACTTTTCATTGATTTAAGTCCATATTACTATGTAAACTTCTCAGACATGTAATGTGTACATATGAATGCTACCACTTTGGCCAAAAATGCAAGAAAGTTGAGTATGACAATGATCTAGAATTGGTACTAGAGTTAAGATGCCATGTCAAAATACAGGACTGAAATACTGAAATAAAGGTTTTAAATCCAAAATTATCACTTAAAACAGCATTATAATTGACAAAATTTACACTATGTATGTAATATAATATTACACTGTATGTAACATATATTAATAAATAAAAAAAAACTATAGGAAAACGCAAAAATTAACTACATCGTAATGTTCTCAGCAAAAGCGTTGAAATTTGTCTCAGGAATCTGGTTTGTTCCAACAACAATGAATATTATTAAATGAATTATAATGAACACGTAATACATTTACTCAGTTTATAACCTTATTCTGGTGTTTAATTACCAATTATTTAAATAATTATCTAATGAAAAACAAGAAAAAGGTAAGCAAATGAATCAGTTAATCTTATAACACTCCCAGTTCCCTGAGTGTTTACCACTGATATACGGAAAGCGGGATAAGCGCCATTTTCATCAAATTTTCTGCAGATTTAACATCTAAATGGGCAGTTTGTTTACACAAGTGACTCAGCAAATATTGAAGACGTCCACTATCACCTCCACTTTAAAGTGTTTTAAGATAAAAATTTTAACAGCATCATGGCAGATGAGTTCTTATCAGTGATTTACAACTAAACCACAATGAACCATTGTTTAATCGAAATATGCCATTATTTCGTAATTTAAAGAAAACAGTTACTTTGACAGGAACATAGAGGTCTCTTGAACGTCTGTGCAGGAGGGGGCTTTATTCTCATTGATGTTGATTGGGAGCATTCATTTACATTTTCTGGAAGTGTTCATTTCAGCGACAGGGAATTCAACGACTGTTTCTAGACGTGAAGATCATTTACTACCTTTCTTGAAAGTAAAGCCACATGATAATTTTGAGCGGTGGCAAAATCTCTTAATTTATGGAAGAACTTTTCCCTAGAGAAAATGATTGTAGTTCCCAATGTCATTGTGTAATTCTGTATTTGGTGTGAATTATCTTTTAGATGTGGCGGTTCAGTGCAACTGCAGTGTTGGCTCTTCTGGTTTGTGCGGGGGATACTATGTTCTGAATAGATCGGTAGCTTTTTCTTTCTACTGTTTTTAGATTCTGATTTCTTTTTTGGGAAACTTGGAGGTACAGTACTCAAGGTTGAGTATAGAAAGTGTACCTTCATGTCTGTAGGTACCTGTTACTTATCCATCATTGGCTCTGCAGGGTTTTGGCACAGTAACCCTACCCCACCTTCTGCTGAAGGGGGCACCTTCCAAAGAGACCCGTTATCGTCGTGATTAGGTTCTTATACCTGAGTGACAGACCTTTTAAGGTGGCAGTAATAGCCAATGGATTAAATTCACTAGGTGAGCAAACACTTGTTTTTACATAATTATTTTTAGTCTTTAAAGGGCTTGCTGATTTCCACTTTGACCACCTCTTTTCAAATGTGGGAATCAGTTATATAATGGAGAGGTAACCTTCATTGAAAAAATATAAATTTAGTTTAAGAGTTTTTTAAATACTTCTTTATTACAGTACTGTATATTAATTGCCCTTCCCACCTCCCTTGCAAACTGCCAAGCGTTAGTTAACAGCCCAGGTTAACAAAGGACTCCTTCGTGCTGAGTAGTAGATCAAATTTTGAAGGGCCATACTGCTGTGTAGATAAATGTGCACATGCTGTATCCGTTTCTATTTTCACTTTCAGGCAATACTGTAAGGTTCAGGATGTGTCTGATTTACCTACTGATACACCCTTGCAGATAGAAACAGTAATGAACACCTTTAAGAAGTCATCATGAAATGTAAAACTTCTGTTGTCACATTCTTAGCCACTGATTTGAGTTATGTGATGTTTTCACTACAGTTGATGAAGATAATGATTTCTTTCTAAGACCACCCGTCTGTACCGGCCAAGCTTTACTCTTTATATTATGTTACTTAAGTGATGAACTGTATGGTTCCTGAGCCCACCCTTGTAAAATAAACTGAAAGTAGCATGCTGCCTGGGGCATGCTAAATTTAGATGATTGAATCTAAGCTATGGGGTTCAGTGTCCTGATTCTAAGAACTTAAGTTTTTTCTGGCCTTGAAGTGGTTAACAAGATTTTCCTCAAGGAGATTATAAGATAAATTATTTCATCTGTACCCTGTAACATGATGATGAACTTAACAACTAATGACTTTGGTAACGATCCTGCTGTTATGCTTTGCATAGTATAAGAATGGAAGCAGAAACAGTGACAGAGTCGAAGGAAAACTAAAACACTATAGTAGAAGTAAAATAAGTTGATTGAGGTGTTACAGAGCCTTTAACAATTATCAGATAGCTTTTCAGTGATTTTTCTGCTTTCTATGCACTGCTGTACTCTTTGAATGTGACACGTTGTTCGTGTGAAAAATAATAATTCAGTAATAATAATAATAATAATAATAATAATAATAATAATAATAATAATAATAATAATACATGGTGTTGAAGGTGGTAGCTGCATCAGCGGCATTCAATTTGTATAGAGTTTTCTATATTTTTCTAATAATTGATTTTTCTAGGTTACTGCATTCTGCCAATAACACGCCGATACTGGTCATACTTGGAGAAGACGGCAGGTTGCAAAATTAGGTAGTTTATTTCTGATGTACACAGTAAATCAGTAACAGGATACTGAATTATGGAGTTCATCGTCCGTAGAGTTGTCCTTCAGGAAAAATTTTCTTTTGAGTTGTCCTTCAGGAGAAAGTCTTTTTCATTGTTAATCGCGGCCACGTTTCGCTCAGGCTCCACTGAGCATGGGCACGCCAAAAGACGGGAGTAGACCGACTTTCGGTGTGAGTCTTGTTCTGTATATACGAGAAGGTCAGTGGTGGGTCAAATTCAGCTTCCCGCTGATTGGAGGAGGAGAAACATTTGCGCTGCTTATTGGCTGGCGAGATTTTCTCACAAGCCAAAAATTTTACCACTGATGGTTTCTCTGCTGCAGCCTTGCTGAGCGGTGGGACTGGTGTGTGACGTCATTCTCTGGTATTTCCCAGTGAATATTCTGATTGGGCGCCAGGCGGCTCCCAGAATCTCCATCATTGTGAGTTTCACGTTTGGGATTGTCATTTCTTGTGGTGTCTGGTGTCGGTCTGTCAGCTACAGAAGCAATAGGTCGCCTAATGTTGGTAGGCAGGAGGAATACCTCTTGGGTGGTATTTAATAAGGGCTTCTCCTGCTGTATTAAGAGCGCCTCCAGCAGCTGTAGGCGCCTTGGATCAGGGGCTTTTCCGATTACTTCTGTATTCTCTCATATGGTTTTTTACGGCACCTTCTTGGGCATGACAGGAGATTCTCTTTGCCAGTTTCATGGTGGTCATACTGATAGAGGCGCCGGGGCATCTACAGACTGGGCATTTGAATCGGTATACCACATTCGACTGTTTTAAGAGGATCTCTCGTTAATGGGGCCGGGTTTTTTTCATAATAAGTTTCTAGTGCGGCTGTTTTGATAGTAAATGACGAGGTCAAGCCACGTGTCGATGTCAGTAGTAAAGATATGGTCTGCAATGATCTGCGTGATGTCACGTTCGCCTTCCAGGTATTTTGAGTGCACCTCGCCATATAGGAAAGTCGAACATTTCTTTGCGGGTCGGGCTGCAGCTGCTCCCGGTTGCTGTACCACCAGTCCATTGCAAGAAGGATTTCTTTGTTGACTTGCTTATTGGAATACCCATTATTTATGAGTACTTGGGAGGTGCAGTTTAATTCTTGGTGCGTGCCCTGCCAAGAAGAACATTGCATTAAAACCCTTCTTACGAAGGCTTTGATGGTCGCGTTCTTGTATCTTGAAGGGCACTCACTATCTCCGTTAAGGCAGAGGCCGAGATTCGTCTTCATCATGTAAATGGAGGTCTTCATGCCATCATCGGTTTGGCAGACAAGGACGTCAAGGAAGGAGAGCTGGCCGTTGTTACAGCACTCAACCTGTACATTAATTCAAAGAGCTGCATTCTATGAATGTGCGGCAGAGCATTTCTGTTCCATTCTCGTCCTCAGCCTGTACGAAAATGTCATCAGGATAACGGGCGTAGATGCGCGGTTTTGGGATGTGTGAAAAAATCCGCTCCTCTACTGAAGCCATATAGAAGTTGGCGAAAAACACACCTAAAGGTGAACCCATGACAATGCCGTCTTTTTGCCTGTACATGTGGCCCTTATGAGTGGAAAAGAGGCCTTCTTTGTGCATATTTCCAGGAGGGCCCGTAGTGACACTTCGGGGATATTTAACTGGGGCGTAGAGGGGTCCCTGTAGACACAGTCGATAATTATATTGATGGCTTCGTCTACGGGAACGTTGGTAAACAAGGATTCGACTTCCAGAGAGGCGATAGTTCCAGTTCCAGCAGTGTCCTTGGTCTTTTCTAAGAATTCCGCTGATGAATGAAGGTTGTAGTTGTTGGGCACATAGGGCGCGAGGATTTTATAAAATCATTTAGCCAAAATATAGGTAGGCGCATAGGTTTGGCTGATGATAGAAAAATAGAGAAAACTTTATACAAACTGATGCCGCTGATGCAGCTGCCACCTTCAACACCACGTGTATAAAAGAGGGTCTACTGCCCATTTAAAATAATAGTAATAATAATACAGGCAGTCTCCGACTTATGGTGTGGGTTCCGTTCCAGCGGCACGCCGCCAGTCGATTTCCGCCATAAGTCGGTGCTTATTAATTAACAGGTGGCGTAAGCGCTGTTAACAGCGCCGTAACTAGGTGCTTATTCTTGTTGTAAGTGCCGCTAATAGTGCCGTAACTTGATTACGGCAACCTAAGTAGATACCTATTCTTGATAAATATATTAGAAAAAGTGCTGTAAGATCGGAACGCCCTAAGTTGGAGACGTCCTGTAATAATAATAATAATAATAATAATAATAATAATAATAATAATAATAATAATAATAATAATAATAATGTACTCGTGGAAACACTGTAATGGGTGTTATCCAAGACTTTGGGAATAGGATAATATGAAACGGATCAACAATGGAAGAAACATTTACTTATTGAGCACAGGTAGGGGAGCCAGAAATAATTTTATAAATACAAGGTACATAGTTAACACTGTACATTAATCATTTTTAACTTAGTAAAATTACTATTGCACTCGCAAGCTTTAAGCAATAGGATAATATGTATTCAGGTAAAGCTATTTCACATAATAGATGTATCACATGCTTGAGAAGTGCTTAAAATCAAGTAATTCAAGAGGGTATTGTGGAACACAAGACTCTCTTTTTTTCTGCTGTAGCAGGTTTCCTTAATATTATTCGAGTTTCGGTACTTATACATATATATTTTTTTTTGTTGAATAGCCATGCCTCTTGTTTGTTATCACATTTTGGTAGCGCTTATGTGTTTTCGTACTGTATTTTGTTAAATGTAATCGGCTGCATATATGGTATTTAATTTTGTAATGTTGTGCATGTTTGCATGGAAATACTGTATGCATGTTGCAGGAAAGAGCGCAACTTCTGCTTGCTCGATACAGCCAACGTTGGGCCAAGGAATTTCTTCGAAAAAGACTGGATTGGGCATTTGATGCTTCTGCCCGATTGGAGGGCTTATCTCCTCCTGTGTCTCCACGTCATCTGCCCACTGCACGCTGCCTCTGCCAATACATAGAGGAACATCTGTCAGTCAAACTCCCTCGTAATCAGCAGGCCTCACGGGCTCATTGTGCTTGCATTGTTCGGTTCTGCCAAGATGCTGAGTTATAAGTAGATGCAATGAATTACAATGCTTTTCACTCTGAAATTTATTATTTAATTTTGCTTAAAATAATATTTTGTATTACCTGTTATGTGCTTTGTAATTTTAAAGTCCAAAAGGCCCAATTTTCCAGCGTAGATTTTAAGTGTACTGTACAGCAATCTAGATTTTGACAGCTGCTTATACATGAATTGTATAAACAGAGGCTTACACATACATTGTACAGTAATTTATTTACTAGTAGGGTAGTAGCAGAATTTCTTCAGATCTGGCAACTGCTGTAGTTTCTTTCTTTTCACATGTAATATACTTGCTATTAACATGATAGGCACAGGGCACTAGTAATCTTTTGCAGTCGGTAATGAGTAATTTTGTGAAACCATAATTTTAAATAGTGATAATACATTCCAACTAACCACTACTACTACTTCATAATCATTCCAATAATGTAGGGTAGTTTTTCTAGCATAGTTTGCAATATTTCCTGTGGCATTTATTTTTGTTTTAAATGAAAAACTTTTTTTCTACTTTGCTTGCATTCTCTATGTCTCAAATTTAGCTAAATTGGCATTTTGATCCAATTCCATTTTTATAATTTTCCTTGGTTTTCAAGGGACCACTTCAGAAATTCATAGCATGGTGCAGGATACAGCACTGCAAATTAATAAGGATTATTAATTTACAGTCAGTTGATATTTAGGTGAATTGCAAGAAAAATGTTAATTCCTTGTTTTTTGTAGGTTTAAATTTGATGTCTTTTGATATTCAAATAAATAAAACATTGTTAATTTTGGTACACATGCATACATACCTGATGTTTTGAACATCTATTATACTTTTCAGATACCTAATATTAATGCAGTTTTGAACTGTACGAAAGACATGTTTGATTTAATGCAACTTTCTCAGTGTTTATTCAAAGTATTTTTCACTATAAGCGGGGATAATTATAGTTGCTTTTCTTTCAAGTCTCTTTCCCTTACCTGCTCTCCCATCCCCATCTTTCATATCCTTTCCTTTGCCTCCTTTTAGATTTTACTGATGCTATGCTTGATTCCCAATATGCAATTAGTATATACTGTAGTACTGCAGTGAAAAATCAGAAAAGAAGTCAAGTGAGATTTTTTTTCATGCCTTACTTGCATCTCCAAATTTAGAACTGCTAATTAATATACGGTAGCTTGATCACAAGCTATGAAATCTCAGTTTAATCTTTTGAGGGTCTGGAACTCTTGTTATCATAAGTGTATACTGTAGTCTATATTCAAGGACTTGTGTGCTGAGTTCTTCCATGGCACAGAATACTTCTTCAAGGAGCAAAAGGCAAGGGTAACTATGGATCATTCATGGAAATATATGGAATTGAAGTTCCAGGAATATATTTCTGGGCAGATTCAGAGATATTTCAAATACCAAAGCAAATATTACAAATTGGTCATCACTTTAATAATATCCTGGCAACTCATCATGGTAAAAAGTTTGAATGGTAATCAACTCAATCGTTTTGATTGCATTATTGCATGATGTTGGTTTAGTCTTTGAAGAAGTCCAAATGAGTTTATCAGCAATTGCTAAATTACTATTGTTGATAGTTGCATATCATGCGCTCTCTCTATCAATACATGATTTACATTTTGAGTGCATTTTATCAATCTGCCATCATTTTATAGCTGGAGTAATGTGTGTACAAATATTGTCTACAACAACAATTTTATTAGAGGCATAGCTATGATATAAATATTTGTTAGAAAGAGTGCAGTACTGTATCCACAGTTGTGAAATAAAAGTAAACTTTAGTTCTATACTGATAGGTAATAATCGAGTCTCACTCAGTTGCAGTAGCTTTTCTTTTGCACTGGCACTGATCTACATGCATTTAGCTGTAAAAACTAACACATCTTATGACTAAGGTTTTAACATGTTTATCACTAATTTCATTGCATCCTCACTTTGGGCCTTTCATTTCTGGGACGTATTTGAAATTAAACAAAATATGACTTGTGTTTCACCCTTTACTATTCACCTTTGTATTTTACTCTTCAGTATTCTCACTTTGCTTTGTGTAGTTGATTTTATGTCAAGAAACTGATGTAGCTGTGGATGTTGCTTAGCTCTGAACAGTGCATTTTCTGAACAGTGGTAATGAAATGCATGTTTTGATCTGTTATTTTTATATATGTGTTCACTGACTTTAATTATAAAAATTCCAAGATATAAATTTCAGCACTCATAACTTTCATTGCTTGTATAAAAGGTAATCTTATGTATAATGTAAAAGGTGTTTAGTTATGAATATAAATTTTTTTCAATACCTCTTTTAATTCAGACCTGAATGTTTTGTACTGTAGCCAGTTAAAAAATATGAATGCTTATTATTTCAGTGATCAAGTAATCATATCTTCATATTATGTTGTATGACTACTTAATCTGTAGTTATTGTACACTTAACATCTTGTCTTTTAATGCAAATACATTCCGGGCTGTAATTTTAAAACAGCATCTGAGCAGAACCCTTTTTGTTTTTGTTTTAATGAAAATCTTTCAAATTTTTCCTTCTTCAATTATACCTAGTTTTTGAAGTTTATGTTAAGAGCTCTATACTGCTGGCAATGGGTGAGCTTGGCTTGCAGCGTGGGTGTTTGATGATATGTGGAAAAGCATGTTTTTATAATGGCTATCAACTGGTAACTCCCTTCCTAGATATACTTTGGGTTGAAGATATGAACATTAGACTAAACAGAATTTGGTATAATTAAAACTTAAGGTTTTGTAAAGTAATGGTAGATTGGGCCTTGCTGTATACCGATTATACTATAAGTATTATAATATGAAATGAGCACTGCATTTACTCATAAACAAAGCAAATGTGAAGCAAGCCTCTGCAAGTACTGAGGGCCAAAGCAAACTACATTGAGGAAGTAAGACTTCAAGGTTTGTATATAATAATTGGGCTGAGTTTTTGTTTCCATGCTTCAATTCTTAATTGACTTTATCCAGCCCCAGATGGTAGAATTAGTGTCTCTGTGGATGACAATGATAATATATTTTATTCAGTGTAAATAAATGCTATATAATAATATTTGCCAATACATTTCATGTTTCATCAAACCCAATTACTTTACATCAGTCTTCTCTGAGAAGGCAATTATTTCCAGACATGTCCCACAAGAAGTTTCCCCTCCAACCTTTCTGAATATGCATCTAGATCCATAAGGCACTCCAGTGCTGAACACTAGGAATTACCCTGCGTGTTTCTTGTAAAACAGCATTGGCAGTCCCATCCCGCAGAAAATGTGACTTATGATCTACTTAATTGTAATAAGATCCATTAAAATCAGTCTCCCCTTAACCCCCATAGTAGTAGTGCCATCAGTGCACCTCGTGGTGCATGGTAGGATTTACTTAAGGTTCTTTGCAGCATCCCTTCAGCCCCTAGCTGCAACCCCTTTTATTCCCTTTACTGTACCTCCATTCATATTTTCTTTCTTCCATCTTACTTTCCACCCTCTCATAACAATTGATTCATAGTACTGCAAGATTTTCCTCTTGTTACACCTTTCAAACCCTTTCATTGTCAATTTCTGTTTCAGCGCTGAATGACCTCATAGGTCTCAGTGCTTGTCCTTTACCCTAAATTCTATATTCTGTTTTACTCTCTGCTTAATTCTTTGATTGATTTTGCTGTTGCTTTCATCTTACCTTGTTTGGTGGATTTTTTTGTTTTCCTGTTTTTCCACTTGAAAGTTTGTGTATATATACCGTTTTCCTCCTGTTTGGACTTCTTAGGCCTGTTATTCATGCTCAGGTTTACCTGTCAGTTCACCCACGACCGTTCAACAGATGAGCGTCCACACATAAAGAGTAGAACTGTCAGTCGGACTGCCAACTAGAGGTCATCGCCATCAGTGCTCGCCTAGCCTTTGTCGTGGCAACACTATATGGCTGATAAGGAGTGGAGCTACATAGACTAGCTGCTGCAGCAATTCACTTAAAAATAGTTATCAAGCAACAAGGCTTAACAGAGTATGTTCTAAATACTGCCAATTAAAGACAGATGCCTATTTTCATACAGTATTAATTAATAAGGTTAAATTAGACCCGGGAGTTGGTTCAGTTATTTTTGAAATGGACCGTGAAGCCTACTTTCATTAAAAGGCAGGCCACTGGCCTAGGCCTATACCAAATTGTCTGTATCACATGGAAATATTTTTTTTTTATTTTGTGTATCACATGGAAATATTTTTTTTTATTTTGTGTATCACATGGAAATATTTTTTTTTTTATTTTGTGTATCACATGGAAATATTTTTTTAGTCTTTTATTAAATGAGCTGGACTCACAATGGTCTACAAATAGTGCCGCAGGGTCTAACAGTGAAATGAATTAGGCCTATACATAGCTTATTCATATTCTGGTCTGAGCAGATGAGATCCTTCCCAGGTGAAATCTGGCAGCAAACTGTCATAAAATCGTTGCTTACTTGGCCTCATGTGCAATCCCCTGTCAGCCTGTTGAAAGAACTTTAGGTGATTCCATCAGTTCTGTTGGGTGGACTGACTCGACCACAAATTGTCATCCACACGAAAGTTTTAACGCCAGTTTCGATGAAACTTACAGGTGGACTGACAGATAAATCTGAGCGTGAATACCCGGCCTTAGAAAGTGCTGGTACCTGTTGGCAGTCTGTGGGGTACATGGTTTGTCTTTGAATAGCAGGCTGTTCACTTACTTTGCTCAGCTAGTTCCAGCCATATCAATTTTTTTCCAATTAGATTTTAAATATAGCCTACTGTATATCGTAATGTGATATGATTTGTGGTAATCAGTTTAGCTAGGTAATTTCTACAGTAGCACATATTAATTATATTTTAAGCAAATTTTTTTGTTTGTTATGAACTTCATTGTCAGTAATCTGGATTAATGCTGCTTTGTGTTGTTCACACACACACACACACACACACACACACACACACACACACACACACACACACACACACACACACACACACAGGCAGTCCCCAGTTTACGAAGGTGGTTCCGTTCCTACGCGACATCGTAGCGAAAAATCATCGAAAATCGTAGAAAACCTTACTTTTAATCCTTTGGGTGTCTGAAAATTATGTAACCTGCATATGCATATATATGTATA
Organism: Macrobrachium rosenbergii; assembly: GCF_040412425.1. Taxonomy (NCBI): domain Eukaryota; kingdom Metazoa; phylum Arthropoda; class Malacostraca; order Decapoda; family Palaemonidae; genus Macrobrachium; species Macrobrachium rosenbergii. Next base: position 954,446 of record NC_089741.1, on the reverse strand, counting down.
TATATATATATATATATATATATATATATATATATATATATATATATATATATATATATATATATATATACATATACCCCTGTATATATATTTTATATGCTGAAAGATTGGGGCATCTGGAACGCCAAAGATTTACCCGGAATAGAACAGTAAACAGCCATCGTAATATCCTATAAATTTATTGGGCTAAATTTTCAACTCAGTTGAAAAACTTAGAAAAGCCAAAAACATGGAACTTAAACTAAAACAAATACGAAAGAAACATTAAAACATATTGAAAAGCCTAACATTTAAAAAAACGTAAAAAATATATATATATATATATATATATATATATATATATATATATATATATATATATATAATATCACAACGTTTAGTACCTAACTCTATGGGAGCTAAGAACTGAGTGGCATTCACAGTAATCAGGAGGACGACGTCAGCTTAAGATATATATAAAACAGTTGAAGAGGTCTGGCTGTTTAGGGAAGGAACAGGCTGCTTAATAGTTAAAGATTCCAGGATGGAGAGTATCTCGGGGTTTTCACTGTATAATATATATATATGAAGGCTTTAGAGATAAGACTCGTGGTGCTTAGAACATTGTTTATTCTTCTTCTGGGTAGCGTGTATATACAAACATGACAGTGCTAGCATACAGAAACAATAGATACACAGCTAGCGTACAATTATATGACATCCTCTCTTTATCAAAAGCATAAATCATGGCAACAAGTCTGTACATATACTTTACATGCAACTTGGACTAGTCTTGCACCATCATCAATAAAACAACTTCTTATCAAGGCGCTTCAGTATCATGCTAAACATGGAAAATGAACAAACATTTGTTCAACACTCTTCAATTAATCTACAAGGCTTCTTAACATTACGTGTTGATTTACGAGTTGCAAAAGTGTCTTCAACAGGAACATTGTTTTTAGAATGTGAAACATTTGTTTCATTTTCAAAAGTAACCTTACAAGTCTTAGTATTACCATCTTTTGAATATTCTTTAACAGGCTGAATTCAGATGCATTATCATCACAAAATGAATCTTTACTGAAACATAATTTAGTAGTAGCATCTGGACTTGCTTCTTTAATGAAACGTCTATTTCTCCTGACTTTACTACCATTTGATAATTCTATTACATAAGATCTAGGTTCAACACATTTTTCTGTAATTGTTTCTGGTACCCAAGAGTGATTATCAGTTTTCTGTACTACAGCTTTCATACCTGGAAACAGTTCTGGAAGTTCATTGCTTACATGTTGGTTACAATAGTGGGCAATTTGATTACTCTTATTTACCAAAGATTCTTTGTCTTCAAACATACACAACTTATAATAATTTTTTATGGCAAATTAGAACGTATTCTTCTCCCATATAACAGTTCGGCAGGACTGGGTATACTGTTATCAATAGATGTACTACTTAGGCACAACAAAACCATCTGGGGTCATTACCAGACTGCTTTGCTTTTTAAGTACTGATTTTACCACTCCAACCATTCTTTCAGCAAATCCATTGCTTTGTGGGTAATGTGGACTGCTTGTTATATGTTAAAATTCCCAAGTCATTGCAAAATTTCTAAATTCAACAGCACTGCATTGTGGCCCATTATCACTATACAGGCGCAAACGTATCTTTACAAAACTTAATTACGTCATTACAAGATGTGGATTTTAATCCACGAACAAAAGGCATCTTACTGTAATGATCAACTAACAATATTTATGAGTGACCATCTAATTCAAATAGATCACTAGACAAGATTTCCCACGGTTGAGAAGGTAACTCATGTGAAAGCATAGGTTCCTTCTTATTACTCTTGAATTTTGTAAACATACAACACAGTCTTGAACATATTTCTCAATATCAATCATCTTGTTAGACCAGTGAATACAATCCTTAGCTCCAAGTTGAGATTTTGTCACACCTAAATGACCAGCATGCACACGATCCAAGTATTCCTTTCTGAAATTTTCAGGGATAACTAATCTGTGTCCATTATATATTAAACCATCTTCAACTGACAGATAATCTCTCAGTGACCAATAGGAACGAATTACTTTTGGAACAGACTTAGCCTGGGCAGGCCAACCATTTATGATTTGTTCACATAAAACAGATAATACAGCATCTTGCTTACTTGCCAAACTCAACTTATTTAACTGACCAACTGAAATTTGAACTATGTGAATTGTTTGCTCTAGTTCTATACTAGGACCAATAGTTGGTTGTACACGAGATAAGTAATCAGTATACTGCGGTATAGAGTACATGCATCATACGGCTGAATCCTTAACAGCATTCTTTATAACCTTGGAGGAGCTAAACTTTAATGGCTTCAAAATAATATTCTCCAGGGGTTTATGGTCACTATAAACATTTACTGATTTACCATAAACAATTGTATGAAATTTCTCTAATCTAGACTCAGTAGGAGTTAATGCTTTACATGCAGAAGCTATTGGCTTTCCACCCTGAATTAATGCTACCCTAATCAATCATTGAGGCATCAACCTCTATTTCAGCAGGCATATTTGGGTTAAAGTAAGTTAATGTCAAATTACTATGAATTGTGTCTTTCAAAACATTAAATGCTTCTTGGTGTTCTATTTCCCAACACCAATCAGAATCCTGTTTGAGCAGCTGTCTTAGAACACTAGTCTTTTCTGACAAATGTGGTATAAAAGGGCCTAAGTACTGAACAAGACCTAGAAAGCTTTGTAGTTCTGCTTTACTTTTAGGAGGAGGGCGACTGCAAATGCCATCACACTTTTTGGAATCAGGTTTCATACCATCACATGACCATATTAATCCATAAAATTCAGTATTGTCTTTCAGAATTTCGCATTTCTCATATCGAAATACCAAGCCATACTCCTGTGCAACTCTCATAAGTCTGTGTAAGGCATCATTATGTTCCTCAACAGTTTTGCCACATACAGTAACATCATCTGCAATACCTATTACCCCTTTTCCAACCTTACATAAAATTTCATCCATATACTTTTGGAAAATATGTTGCGATACACATAAACCAAAAGGTGATCTACAAAATCTATATTTACCAACAGGACTATTGAAAGTACACAATTTGCTACTTTCATGGTCTAATACTATATTCCAGTAACCATGTTTGGCATCCAACTTAGAAAATGCAGTAACACCAGCAAGTTTATGACTTATTTCTTGAATGGTAGGAATTTTATAGTAGGTTCTTTTAATAGCTCTATTTAAATTTCTGCGGTCTAGACATATTAAGCTCACCAGAAGCTTCTCTGGGAAAAGCAAGAGAACTTATCCAGTCACATGAACTATCATCAAGACATTTAGTTATGACTCTAATCTCTTCATTTCATTCAGTTTGTTACAAATTCCACCCTTTAACTGTATGGGGTAAGGCCCGAGTTCGATTCTCCGGACGGCCAACGATGAATTAGAGGAATTTATTACTGGTGATAGAAATTCATTTCTCGGTATAATGTAGTTCGGATTCCACAATAAGCTGTAGGTCCCGTTGCTAGGTAACCAATTGGTTTTTAGCCACGTAAAATAAGTCTAATCCTTTGAGCCAGCCCTAGGAGAGCTGTTAATCAGCTCAGTGGTCTGGTTAAACTAAGGTATACTTGACTTAAGAGGAGGTGATACAACAGGATTTACATTATCTTTTACCTGAATAGCACATTTCTTTTTGAAATGACCAATACCTTCGAAACATACAGGATATAATTCTTTTAATTTCTCTTTATTCCTAATTGCAGCCTTTGAGATCTCACTATTACTACATGTTTTATAATTATTGACAACACTAATATTCATACTTTTAGAAACCTCAACAATTCTTAATTTCTCTGATAAATCACGAGATAAGATTGCAGGACCATCCATGTCACATACATAAAATCGAGCATTATACCAATCAGAATCATTTAATTGCAACGGAATAGCAATATACCCCAGGTGCTCAATAGTTTTGCCACATACCGCGGCTAATCCCACAGAAGTTTGCTTTAATCTTTGACAGGGATTGGACTCATTAGGATACTTTTGTATTAAACGTCTTACAGGAAGGACATTACCATTTGCTCCATTGTCAGCTTTGACTTTAAGTGTAAAACGACACCTGACATTTTCTGGCTTTGCATTCAATTTTACTATGATTGATTGGCGTACATCACCTGTTATCTCATTTTTATTACAAGTACTTCCCCACAGTCTAATATATCATTCACTTCTACATGGTGAAATTGCTAATTTTCAGAACTCTTACCACTCTTTTTCTCATTTTTCTTGAGACCTATTACGTGATTTTGACCTTTTGCGATAATATTTAGGATTGCTCTTACACATTTTGGCAAAATGGTTAAATTTTCCACAAACACTGCACTTTTGCTTATAGGCTGGGAATTTCCTTATGGGATGACTTGTCCCTAAAATTTACAAAACCTATGGGCCTATCACGCATATTCACTGCTGCTATTGATGACTGTCCTTGAACAAAACTCTGCATAGTTGTCTGGAAACTCTGAGCAGAACAAATTGCATCTGGAAGCTTCAAATCATCCCTTCCTTGATTAAATTTTTTCTCTTTTCTGGCCAAAGAATACCTCTTATCTTCTGAAATGTGATTTGTTCATCTCTTGTTGTATTATCTGGGAACTTACACATTTGGCTTTAGTTTTGATTTTGCGTATAAAATCGTCAGCTGGTTCTCCTTCTTTCTGTGTTATCATTGACAGTTCAAGTCTCATAACCCATTTATTCTGTGTTCCAATCATGTGCTCTTTGATTTTGTTAAACAAAATATCAGGTTTCCTCCTATCTTCATTTGACAAGTTCCAACTTTTAAATAATTCATGGCCCTTGTGATCAGCAGAAAGCAGAATACAGTGATATTTTTTTTCGTCACTGATATTATTAATAGCAAAATAGCTACACGTGAAATCAAACCACTCTTCATACGCATCATTTTGATCAGCTGCTTCCCAATTCAATATAGGCAGTTGAACGGACGATTTGTCTGTCATCTTGAATTAGGTTAGGCTAGGATTTACTGCATATTGTATCATTAGCCTACAGAAGTAGAAATTATGGGCTAGGCCAAATAAAGTGAAGACTAATGTGCATATAATATCAAACTGGCAGTAGGCTATGTCATAATCCAGCTCCTCGAGTGTATAGCAGTAGCTTCAAGATAACCAAAAATAGATGGCAAACTCACATGGAAGGCTAGGCTACTGTGGATCGAAATCCTGTGACTGACCTCTGTCAGGTTTTTTGACTAGGCTAAC
>NC_089741.1:815745-948643 GCF_040412425.1 Macrobrachium rosenbergii | reverse complement strand
GGCCCATGATAGCTCCCACGATTGCCATTGCCTACAGGATCTCCCGTATTTCTAATAACATGTTATTTCGATGTAATATCTATCATAGTTACCGGTATGCGCTCTTGCCTGAACGAAAATAACTAGAGTTGAGAACACAATGACAGAAAAAAAAAATCTTGGCAGAATGAAAATACAGCTGAGATGAAAACCCTGCAGGTGAAGTTTTTGTTGAATAGAAACGGGTAGAAATTCTACCTCAAAGGGAAAGAAAACTTAAGGAAGGGATAACTAGTAACGGAATAAAATGAGCTACAGCAGGGCACCGAAGGACTTACAAATACTTACAAGATATTTTAGTATTACCTTCGGTCCCTTTAGCTCAGTGTCTATTTACGCTTGTCCGTTAATTTTCTTAACTGTTGTAGGATTTAAAACGCCCTCGTAATCCCCTTTGCACGCAATTCTAGGCTGAAGGAGGCAGATTGCAATGGCGTACTGAAATGGTCCTAGTAAGTAAAGGTGATTTATTTTAACAGTAGCCATACAAAATATTTCTCTCTTTCCATCTCTGGCCGAATTACCATGTAAAGACGTCGGAGGATTCGCATTTTAGGACGTCGACAAACTTTGCTCGGCATGATGCTTCCAAGGATGGAAGATGTAGTCTTCTACTTACGAGATGTAATGAAGTTAGTTGCTTTTGTGATTGTCTTTCAAGTAAAGACATAAGAGAGTTGGCCTAACAGAAATTTTGAAGAGAATGCTTAGCGATAAACTCAAGATTACCGGAAAAATCGTGAACACAAAGTAAATGTGCTCAACAGATGTTTCAAAATTTGAAAAATTACTGGCATTGATTTCGAGCGTTTCCAGTTCGACAGTATATGCATATATATATATATATATATATATATATATATATATATATATATATATATATATATATATATATATATATATATATATATACATACATATATGTATATGTATATATACATATATATATATAATGTGTGTATGTATGTATGTATATATATGTGTATATATATATATATATATATATATATATATATATATATATATATATATATATATATATATATATATATATATATATAGTCTATGGATGCTTCAGGCTTTAGCTTTCTGGTTTTATCAACAGAGTACACTAGGATATAAAGGAATGTGCCCAAAGTGTTTAAGTTCGTTTGGAATCTAATGATTTGTATGTGTATATATATATATATATATATATATATATATATATATTTATATATTTATATATATGTGTGTGTGTATTTTTGTATGTATGTATGTATGACTAATCTTGCAAGCAGGATGGGATCATATTTTGCTTATTACAGAGAGCATCCTTAATGCCACAGCCAATTTTACATAGTAAAAAGAATGTTAGAATTTTAGGTAAACCAAGAGTAAGACATTGTTTTTGTTACTGCTTTTAATTGTTCCGCAATTCATTCCGGACAGTTGGCAAAGTAGCAAAAATGTTTAAGTACGGAAAGAAAAATCATGCCACATAAAAATTTTTACAAATTTTTTGAACATGCTTTCGTTTCTGAAAAAGCTTTAGATTTGACGGAATGTTGAGCGCAGCACCTTTCATGACCATGTAGCCAAGTTTTACTCTGTAATTGTATATAATTTTAGCAGTACTGAAAGATTTTGTAACCTAAGATGGGATCATTCATTAACATTTCATTTTAACGAGATTCTAACTGCACCACAGTCTTAGGCAAAAATATTGCACGTGATCTCCCAGTAATACAGATATTAAATAGTTTTATTGGGTCGTGGTTATGAAATAAATTCATACAGAGTTTGATGTACAACGAAAAGGTAAACTGCACTTGAACATGGGGAAATCCAACAGATTTTTCTTGTACTTTCTCCTCCACGGCCCAAATTATTCGCAGATAACAGGCATTCAGCATTTTCGTGACTGATTGTCTTCTTTTGTATCTTGTATAATTATATGCATGCATTTCTTAATATTGATATTGTTGGTCTGCCTGTATACTCCACGTATATGTGTAAAACGTACAAATAGGCAGATATGTGAATATTTATTTTTTTTGCCAGTATTGTATGTAGATGTTGATTTTTGAAGTGCAATAGCTTTTTGTTTATATAAGTTTTTTTTTTTTCTATTTCAGTGCAATGAGTAATCAGGAACATCAGGACAGGGGAGGAGGGAACAGCACCTAAAAACTCATGGGTCCAATTTGAAGAAGAAGATGGAAATCAACAGTCGGCTCCCTCAGAGGGAAACACCCTGCTGTAATAGATGCTCAGTCCGTCCAGGTAAATTCGCTTTTGCACAGAGAAAATTTCTTTCTTCAACTCTGTTCTGGCGTTTCTTTTCATCAACTGAATTTATTTGTAATCTTAGATATAAGAGTAAATAAATGGTATGATTTGAATATTTCAGGTTAGCTCTGAGAATCACAGTCCTGAAAAGACGTTGTCAAGAACCATATCAGAACCTGCAAATGGCGTTCGCAAAGTCTTCAGTCACCTCTCCTACCACTCCAAGCAGTATTACCTCCACGAACTCGATTGAAACGCGGGTGACCATGTCGCAGCTAAGCCCAACACAACTCCAAAATGTGCCCTTACACGATTCAGCATCTCGACCTCCGGCAAATGCTCAGCCTGTCATTAGACAAGGATTTGTAAGTTTACAGTACAGTTTAGGTCTTGGCGCTTATTCTGGTTCCTACCAGAAAGAAAAATTACAAGGAAAGTATTGCACTTATATATACACTTTTTTGAAATCAGACAAATTTGCTTTAATTTACTCTTTTCAGCAGTCGCAGTTATGTAATGAAACTGATATTAACATTAACATTAATAGTAATATTAACGTTATCAATAATACCATTACTGATATCAAATTTATTCCTGAATATTTATGTTCTTCACTGTCGCCGGTAATGTTATTTTGTGTTGCATCTACTTATTGAAGATTTTTAAAACTTTTATTGTAAGGGAAGAGATTGTGATAAATATTATATTAGCGCTTATGCATTTTGTAAGGTCATAAATGAACGTTAAATAAGTTAGGAAATAGAAATTATGAAAATCAAAGCAAGTTTTGATATGTTAGTTCAGTACAAGTTTTGAAAGTAAATGGTGTATCAGACACATGGAAATTCCTGAGAAGCAGATTAGAGATGCAATGGAAACCTCAATTTCTTGTTGATTAAGTGATGTGTTGGTTTCATTTATCCAGACAGTTTGGTAAAAGCGAAACCAGGAATTGCACTTTTAGTCACTCTCCATTTTAATTGCTTTTATAAAGGCTGGAGGCCCACCATGCCTCTTGTTCTCTTTACCACCTTACCCACTTACAGGCCACCACTGAGCAAGGCCCTGTGCTGACATAAGGCCAGCTTATTCCAAAGTAACAGTCACTTTCTTCGTGAGAGTTTCGATGAGGGATCAAATTAAAAATTGCTCCTCCCGACCTGACAGACTCATGGCACGTGTTTTCTTGTTCAGGATTTCCTTTAGCTTTAACCAAGTTGCTCATTGTGAATTATTAAAATAGTTAAGCAGTTGTCTCTTCAGCTCCTTAGGTGAAACACTTCTAAGTTTTTTTCTTGATTCCCTTTCTTTTCTGTAATAAACATGTTCATTGAACATCATGTCCTCCCCCTTTTTCTAACTGTATATTGCTTGAAATACTCTTTTAAATAGAATTTTTTCTTCTGAAAATAGTAATACGTAATTTAATGATTACTAAGCTGGCATATTTCAACCCTTTACATTTCAGGCTACCTTTTTGGAAATACTTCATCGTTTCTCTTTACATCATGTCAGTAAAGTTATAGATTATTTGGAGTCTGTAGAATATTGTCTTTTCAGCAAATGGAGATGTCATAGTCACATTGCTTCCCCAAAACACTTCCATGCCATGGGTCACACCAGCTCAGTTTCGGCCAGAACTGGTCCCTGAAGAATTAATGGCGCAAGGTTTAACAGTAAGTTGTAATCTTAAAATGTTTTAGATTTTATCATGAAAATTGCTTCCCAGTGCTATACAGAATATGCTTAATTAGTTTCTTATCAGACGCTATAACACTGTGCTGTAACTCAACCAATCAAGAAACCAAACCTGTTAGTTATAGCTCATCGTAAAGAATAAATAAATAATAGCCTTGCCTATAAGACATGTTTAGAGTTGACAAAATCCCATAAAATATTAAGATTTTTATTGCCACTGAGTTTTATGTAACCCCAAAATGTAAAAAAAAAAAAAAAATCTGCATTTGATACAGACATAGATTACCCATTTTTTTGTGGTCTTCATAAAGATTATTTTCCTTGTTTGTCTCTTTTGTGTGAGTTGTTTGCAAGATTTCTGAAAAAATGAGTGATATCCATGGAAGACTATTGTGACTATTTGATTGGGAACTGATACATTATTCAAACACGCTAAGGGATATCAGCATTATTGATAAGCCTAGTGCCAGTGCTGTTGTCAATATGGATGGTGTTACAGATACAGAAATAGGAAATAATTTTTATTATATAAATCTATTTACATTTTAAACCTTTTGGCTGTACTTTAAAGGTATTTGTAGAGAAGGTCAAGACAAAGGTCATTTTTGGTAAGTATCATTGAGCCAGACAATACATTATTGAAAACACAGGCGTTCATGAAATTATACCTTGAGATTATATGAATCTTTATCCTGATCTTGGTATGAATCCATACTCAGGTCTAGCATGAATAAGCTGTTTAGCCTTTTGTTGAAATTTGTGTCGAGTTTGAGATACGTTTTTAGAACCAGATGAGATAAGAATATCAGATTCCTTCTAGTGATAGAAAACTTTGAAATTCAGGAATACTATACAGTAATTCTTAGTTGATGAAAAGGAAGTATAATTAGTACCAGGGAAGCTAGGAATGACCCTGGACCTGCTCTCCCAAGCAAGACTGAGGAGCAGGGAAGTCAAATCAAGAGTTTGGAGAGAAAATTGTAACAGAAGAGACGATATATACTTTTAGCAAGGTGAAGACATTATCAACTTACCTGGTATGAAGTCAGGACTATGGCTGTCGTTTAACCGAATCGGCTCCACCTTTGGAAAAATGGAAGAGAAATCTTGCACACTAGCACCACAGCTCACCAAGAACTTTCTTAAGTAGCATAGCGTTGTATAGAGGAATTGGTGGAAAAGTAGCAAACATTGAAATACCTTTAAAAATGAGATGCTGACCAGAATGCAGTATGAGAAAAATTTTTGTATGAGTAGCTATAAACAATTTAAAGCAAGAAATGATCAAGGATGTTGTTTATGGCCATGGCAGTTGGGGATGTGTTGGATGTTGAATACTGTGTTCCATGTCATTAGTACAGTGTAATTAAGAAGAAGGTGATTGCTTCATTATCCTTCCGCAAGGTCACTTTGTTGGGTGTAAAGCATGTTGAAGTATGTAGGTAGTGAACAGTACCGCATGAGTGAGAACGCAGCAAAGACTCATGACAAGAAGTAGGAGGTCGAATAATAAAAAAATTCATTGAATTAGTCAAGAGTACAAAGAACAAAGATTAATAGTACGGTTGTAGGAGGAACTTTGGAAAGTGGCAGCATAAAAGAAGTAAATGAAGATGCAAGAGACATGCTATGGGCATGTTGATGCTTTAAAACAAAAATGTGAATTCATCGAAAGGGTCAGAGACAAGTGGGTTTCAGAGATGAGAAAATTGTATGGTAAGGTAAGGCTAATAGTGTTCAACAGAGGTTAGAGGCCAGACCCTGAATATTAGAAAATTAAATATAAAATAGACAGGCATACTGCAAGCCAAGGGGTCATGGTAGAATCAGTGCTTCTTTAGGATGAGTCAAACGTCACTTAACTGTTGAACAAGAAAACTATGATCATTCATTCGGTACTGTGATATTTTAGTCTTAAGGTTTTATCATTTTGTTGAATATATTCTTATGTCAGTATAGAACAGTCACTGTGCCAGATACAGTAAAACTTGGCAAATCATGAAATTTGGGCATCATGACTAATAAACTGTATTTTCCTTTTTCCTTCAGCTAACTGTAGAAGACTATGTCCACATTATGTCTCAGCTTGTTAACGATCACCGATTCACAATGTACAATGTTTGCTACAAGCGAATTTCTTATGGCTTGGATATTCTTGGTTTTGCCATTCTTTTGTGCATCCTCTTCTCAGGATTGAAGCAGCTAGCACTCTTTGGTGCTGGCATTGGTTGGTTGATGGTTAATGCAGCAGCAATCTTCTTCTGCATGTGGATTAAGATCAAGGTATTTTACATTCATTGTGTAGCTAATGATTCCATTTATTTTTGCTCCATTGTACAAGTTTTATGTACTGGCCTCTTACTTTACTTTCATGGCTGTAATCAGAAAAGGTAATTCATTATTATTCTGTATGACTTTATTTAGTAATACTGTATGTACTGCACTATTAAATGTTACCGTAATTTTTAAATTTTGTTGAAGTAGATAAATTTGGATGTAATGTCTTTTCATTTTCTCTCCCTTACCTAGTTAAATAAGGCTCTTGAAAGGTGTCTAGCAGGCATCAATATCCAGCTGTTTATGCATAAGATACTTCTGGTCTTGATGATCGAGGAAGTTGTCCTGTCACAAAGTTAACCTTTGTTTTATATTTTGATACCCATGACTGTGTGGTAGAAAGGTTATTTCACTCTGTATCTTTTTATAAGCCTTCTAATATATTTGCCATATAACAGGTCTATTTCAGAGGTATTATGTGGTATAAACACTTTTGTAGGAAATGTACTGCATTATTGTTATAATTATATGTTGTCAGGCAAAACTTCAAGAAATTATTGAGCAAGAAGAAACGGGCTGGTCACACTGTTAACAGTGAAGAAAATAAAATTTCCCCATTACATCAGCGAATGGATATTGATGATTCAGATATAATTATAACAGGAGCCACTAATACGTATATCCCGCAACAGGTAAGTAATGTGCAGTATTTGTATTTTTATGCGTTTTCTTTGATCGAATTTAGTTTTTTTTACTAAATGTTTTCATTGATATACTGAGAAAGTAAAAGCATGAGTGTTTCAAGAATGCTTTATTGTTAGCTTGTGTTGACTTACAAATTATTTTAAATGGCTGGTGTTATATGTTGCAGTATGTATCTTTCCTTTATTTATGTTCGTAAATATATCACTTTGAAGGCCTTGAAATAGAACAGTACGTTAGTTTAACCTTATAGAAATAGGTAGCTAAGTTACAGAACTACTTTATATATGTAATTTTAGTAGATAATGGCTGCATTGAACTATAGAAGTGATTTTAGAAATTTGTGAAATTGACTACTGAAAACATGTTAGGCTATACAGTTCATCTTTACTCCTTTTAAAATAGTTGCTGAGTAAAAGGAAAAAGGAATTTTAATGGCAGATGGAATGTTTGTAAGTTTAATTGTATAGCCAATAGAGCAAAAATTTGACTTAAGTTTACTTTAATATTAACGGGTTAAATACTTGTCCCTTGGTTTGACACTATACAGTATTTTTTTTTAATTGACAGCATAGTAACAATTTTTTAGATTGTGTTAATGTATTGGAGATGGTCATAAACAATGGGATATATCTACTCAACACAAGAAGAATAACTTTCAAAGGAAATATTTTGGAAAACAGTAGACATTCTCCTGTATACAGTGTCAGTTCGGGGGTCCTTGCTACTGGCAAGGTCAGGGCACAGTACCCTAAGTTAAGGTTAGGTTTAGGAATGTAAGTTTAGGATGTATCCCAGTTGAATTACAGACACTATCCTCTTTATGTAACATTTTTCATGAACATTCACATTCAGAGTTTCAAAGAAACATGATTAAAATTAAAATTTTGTTCGAGCGCTCCTCTTTGCCATCTGTCAGTTCAGATTTTGTTCTGCGGCGTATTCTGCTTAGTAACAATTCTTGCCGCTACCCATGTGTACAGCATCTATCCAGAGCCAACCCACTCCACTGCCCCAGACTCTTTGTACCTACATTAGTGGTAAGACGTTCTCTGTTGTGCTCCAAGCTATTCATGCGATTTTATCGTGAAATATTTAGCCCATCTCTATTTATCATGGCTAATGGCAAGCGTAAAGGCAAGTGAAGATAGTGGCAGTGGTAAAAAGCGCAAGCTATCTCAGTGGAAACTAAGGTGGCGATTATAAAGAAATTAGATAGTGGTGAAACAATGGTGGACGTAGCAGACCAGTATAATATGAATCGTTCAACTACTGGCACAGCCTGTAAGAACAAAGAGCGAATTACGGAACATGTTAAAAGTGCTGTGCGTATGCAGTCAACAGTTATAAGCAAGAGAATGGGAAAGCTGGCAGAAGAAATGGAAAACCTTCTGGGTATCTGGATGGAACACCAGAGGCAAATGTCTTTACCGCTTAGCCTCATGCTGATTCAGGAAAAGGCTAAAAGCCTGACCGACCCACTTGAAGGCTAAGGCTGGCAAAAGTGCTGCAGATGAAACATTTGCTGCAAGTTATGGATGGTTTCATCGCCTTAAAAGACAAGCTAACTTGCATCACGTGGTGAGGCAGCGAGTACTGACAAAGCAGCAACCGAAAAATTTCCCGAGATGCTCAAGGAAATCGTTGATTAGGAAGGTTTTACCCTTCAGCAATTCTTTAACATTGACGAGACAGGCCTTTTATGGGAAAAAATGCCAGAAAAACATCGTCAGCAGTGAAGAGAAGACGATGCTAGGATACAAGGCTGCTGAAGGATAGGCTAACCTTACTGCTGGGTGGCAACACATCAGAGACTCAAGCTAAAACCGCTCTTAGTGTACCACGCTGCAAATCCACAGGCACTCAAATACATTGCAAGAGCTCTCTACCCATAATCTGGATATCTAATAACAAAGCCTGGGTTACTCTTGCTATGTTCGAAGACTGGTTTTTCCATCGGCTGTACTGCTGCGATAATGGGATTCTTTCAAGATTCTCTTGATCTTGGATAGTGTTGGGCACCCACTGCACTTAGATGATTTCCCATCTGGATGTCAAAATTGTGTATTTACCCCTAACACAACTTCACTCCTTCAGCCGATGGGGTCAAGGCATAATAGCCAATTTCAAGAAATATTACACTCATCGTATTTAAAGGCAAGCATTGAAGGAAGTGAATGACCCTGGTGTGACCTTTACATGACTTTTGGAAAGGATACAACATTTATAATTGCATCAGGAATGTTGATACTGCATGGTATAAAGTAAGTGGAATCAACATGAATGGAGCATGAAAGGCTTTATGCCCTCAGTTTGTCAATGAGGAAAAGGGAATCGTTAAACAGTCTCGTTGACAGAAGTGGAAGAGGACTTTGAAGAGCTGTTTGAGTTTCATTCAGAGGAGTTAACGAATTAAAATTTAATGGAGCAGGAAGAAATGAAAAGAACAGACGAATGTGAAGAAGAGCCTCTTCCTTTAAAGAAGAAACGAAATTGATGGACGAGAGGTTTTCTCTTATAAAGCTTTAACTATTTTTGAGAATCAGGACCCAAATGCTGAGAGATTCTCAAAAGGAGCATCAACCATCAACGATGCTATCCAGTGTTATCGTCTCATTATAACAGAAAAAGAATAGAAAACAATGCAAACCTCCTTAGACCAATTCTTCAAACCAGTGCCCACAACCTCAAAAGCATCCTCCCCTCCGCTGGCTGCTTGCTCCTCAGATGAAGAGGAAAGTGATGCGAAGAAATCCTTGCCCAAGAAGACACTGACGACCCGCTGCCCTGTAACTCCACCTACTCTCCTCCCTCCTTCCATCACCTCAAGCCTACGCTACCTGTTTCAGAGTTCTCAAGACAGGTGTTTGTTAATAGTAAGAGTCAAGTGTTGTTAGCAAATCAGTTTTTAAAATTTTGTCAGTCTTAATCTTATATAATTTATTCAGTCATTTAATTTTCAATGAGGTGCAGCTTATTCAATAAAATAGATTTTATTTTATACAACAAAACCTTTGTCCATTGGTATGTGAGTGTAATATTACAACAAAAACTTGTCATAAGTGATTGTTTCTTTTCCCAAATAGTGCTATGTATGAAGTACATCATCCAAGGATTTCATACTTGATACTGTTATAATAGCCTTATTTTAGTAAGGGACTTTACTACCATCTCTGCTACTGATAACTTTTCAGTTCGTGCATATACAGTAGCTGTAAATTTCTTTGCAAAATTCTGGAATAATCTGTCATTTTTATGTTGATGCCTGTAAGGGTGCTGTCACACAGCTCACTTTCTAGCATCTTTTGCCTTATGTTACCCAAGGCAGCCAGTACTGGTAGCACAAATGAAGGAGCCCATGTTATTCATCTAGCAGCCAAAGATCGTCACCTTTGCTTGCTTGGAAAATAGCATATGCAGTACATTCTCACTTATCAACATTGTAATTCAACTCAGCACAACAGAAGCAGGAGTAACTAGTGGTGTTGTATAGCATAAATGATTTCTTTAAATATTTTGTTGTAAAACAATAAGTTTCAGTTTTAGCATTGCCAGGGTCTATAGTGCATAGGCTACAGTCTTTTTAGCCAAATAAAAGTTCTGTTATGAGTATGTTCTAATTGATAAATTTGTTTGCAATATATACAGCATTAAGCACTGGCATATCACTTGGTTTTATACATAGTGACTGTTCCTTGAAGTAAGAAAAGTCATGGCAAGAGTTTTGGCTCACGTGACAACACAAGCACCTTTTGTGCCTTTATTGGAGGTAGAAGCGTCACAAAATGCAGATGCAAAAAAAAAAAAAAAAAAAAATCTGTGTAAGCCTTAAGTTCAAGAGATTCTTTAGTGTTACTATAATTGCTGTTATGTCAGAAGTTTCTCTTCAGCTGTGGTTGATCTTAGTGTTTTCTTTATCAGATAACATGCATATATAATTTTTAACAGTTATTCTTTTACATGCTTTTATTTAATCCTCTGACTTCAAGGGGCTTCCTGTCTGTCTATCGCCAAATCTTGTAACTCTGATTTTCGACCTGTTCCTTCTGTCCATTGACTTGAAATTTAGCATGGTTACTCAATCCTGGGTGACAATGCACCTTACCAAGATCATTAGGTCAGCAGTGACCTCTAGTGACCCTACAGTGACCTCTCCCAGTATCTCAGATTTGCCTGAAACTTGAACTCTATAACTTCTTTGACTTGGTAGAATCTATCTTCTCTATAAACCTCATCCTTCCTCTTCCATCCCCTTCCCCCACCCATCCCCCCTCCCCTTCCAAAGCAAACGATCAAGTGTTAATTCAGCTGTATCCTCTCCCCATTCCTTCCTCTTCCATCCCCTTTCCAAGCACACGGTCATGTCAATTTAGCAATGTCCTTCCTCATCCCTCCCCTCCTTCCCTCTTCCATCCTCCTTCCTCCCCCTTCCCCCTCTCCTTCCAGAGCAGGCGATCAAATGTTAATTCAGCTGTGTCCTCCTCCTCCCCTCCCTCTTCCATCCCCTCACCTACCCTTCCCCTCCCCTTCCGGAGCACATGATCAAGTGTTAATTTAGCTGTGTCCTCCCCCTCCCTCTTCCCTTTTTTACCTTCCCTCTTTCATCCCTCCCTTCCACTTCTCCCTCCCTTTCTTTCCCCTTCCCTCCCCTTCAAAACCACAAGTGTTAATTTGCTGTATCCTCCCCTTCTTCCATCCCCTCTTCCTTCCAGTGCATAATGATCAAGTGTTAATTTAGCTGTGTCCCCTCCTCCCCTTCCTCCTCCCCTCCCCTCCCTCCCTCCTCCCCTTCCAAAGCATCGATCAAATTTAATAAAGCTGTGTCCTCCTCCCCTTCCCTTCCATCCCCTCCTCCCCTCCCAGAGCAGAGCACACTGCATCAAGAGTTAATTTAGCTGTCCTCCCCTCCTTTCCCCTATTCCATTCCTTCCCTTCTTTCCTCCCTCTCCCCTCCCATCCCACTTCTCCCCTCTCCTCCTTTCCCCTCCCCCTTCCGGAGCAATAACGCATCAAGTGTTAATTTAGCTGTGTCTTCCCCTCCCCTTCCTCACCCTCCTCCCTCCCTTACTCCTTCCTCTTCCCCTCCATCCTTTCCATTTTCCCCTCCCGCCTCCCCTTCCCTCTCCACCTTTCTCCTCCCTTTCTCCTCACCTTCCTCCTCTCCCCTCCTCCTCTCTCTTCCCGCTCCTCTCCCTCCTGTTTCTTCCCCTCACCTTTCTACCCCTTACCTCTTCCCTCCTTCCTCCTTCCTCACCCCTCCCCCGTAAGCGACATCAGTTTTCGTTAACGCACCATAAATCGCTATAATTTCTGTCAAAACTAAAAGGTGTATAAAATAAAAGATAAAATTTTTTAACATGCTTTTATTAAAATGCACTAAAAGTAAAAATACTTTTGAGATATTACTGAGATTTTCTGTTTAATATGTTGATAAATAAAGGTATTCCCAAACATGGAAGGAAATGCTACAAGAAAAGAAATAGATTTTTTTTTTATTTCTGGAACGTTTCCATGTGTTTGGGGTCCATTTTTTATTTTTGTAGACATCATTATTATTGTAAGAAAATCCTGGTGTCTCAAAAATTATTTTTAACCTTTAGGCATTTTGATAAGAGCATGTTTAAAATTTTTATTTTCTTATTAAATGTATTTCATTATACTGTATTTTTAGTTTCTTCTTAAACACACTGCACTGTTATGTTGGTTCAGTCTTTAGAGGTATTTGGGAGTTATCAGTAATGATTACAGTATAGTTCAGTATTTTAGAATCACATTCTAGCTAGACACACGCCCCTGTTTGTAGAATTTGATTCCAATTTTCTGTAAGAGACATTTGAGCATGCTGATTCAAAAATCAGTGTCACATGCATTTTACAGTTGTCATGGGATCCTAAATGTACTATCCAAAGGAAAACAAGACAGTTTCAGCTTTTCCATTAAAACCAAATCAATGATATTTTTTTGATAAAGGACTAAATTTTGATTATTTAAAACACTAGTTTTTGGTCATTGCATTTATGCAGTTTTATGGATGACCACGTGTAGGTTTTTTCTACCTCTGGTGTTTTATTTTAACAGCAGCCAAGAATATCTGTTATACAGCTCCACTCGGTATTTTTGGGATTAGGGACCACAAACTACATGCAATACATTGAAATCCGGTGATGTTGAACCCTTCTAAAACGATTAAAACTGCCTATTTTAATAGTTCAGACACAAAATATACCTTAAACTATCGTCCTAAAGCACTTTAATATCATTTCAAAGTTATTGTACAACATTACTGTGCTCCTTAACAGTATATGGCTTACAACTAGGGTGAACACTCCTACAACTGTTACTGTAACCTACCAAGGTTGAAAACTAACAAGTTATTCCAGTATTCAGGTACATACATTTGTTAATGTAGATAGGAGTGACACTGGTGCATTCTCGGGCAGGGAACAATTGCACTGTTTTCTAAATATGTACTGTATTTAAATATGCATTGAAAAAAATGTAATGAAATAATGAGACGCTTAAGATTACGTAAATCATAATGGGCAACTCACCAGTTATGAATGTTGATTGAAGATGATGATGAATTAGCTGTGCAGTTCGATGAATGACAATGAAGATGTGACTGCACAGCAGGTCATATCTTCATTGTCATCCTCTGGTTGCTTCTCTTAACCATTCTTCTTCTTCAGGCGCTTGTCCACCAGCTGCACTTCTTCAGGGGCTTCGGGGAGGCTGGAGGGTCCCTTCATGGTGATAGATAGCTGCTGTTGCTGCTTTCTTCATGCTGATGAGGAGGTTATAACAGGGCAACATGCGTGGCATCAAGGCCATTTATGAACTTTGTGGGAGCCGCCCATGGAAGCGATCCCATGTTGAAGCCATCTCCTGCAGCTCACTAGCTGCCCCCATCATTCGGGACAGATCGCCCAAAGAGAAGCCCTCATCCTCCATTGCACCTAAGTATTTCATCTTCTCAAGATACATTTTCTTCTACAAGCTTTGTGTTTGGAATTTCTAAGGGGGTGGTTTTGGGGTGAACATTTTAAGAAAAAATTAATTTTATTGATATTTTGCTGTGTTTACATTAATATTAATATTTGAAAATTAGTAAATCATTTTTATCATAAAAAGTCACAAAAATACTGTAGAGTAAATGACAATGTAACGACGGACAGGTTCCAAGAGACGAAAACAAACCCAACATTTCTTTTAGATATAGTCCACTGTTCTACAAGCTACCCACGATTTTAATATGTCTATCATCCTAAAACACTTTAATATCATTTCAAAATCATCTTACAACAGAGCAAAATATCAATAAAATGTACAGTATGCACAATGCACAAAAATGTAAATGTTGATATGCACAGTACCTTGTACTGTATACACAGTGCATAAATGACCCAGCATCTCTGCCCAGCTTCCTAGTTCACCACGTGTGCCTCTACTGTTTGTGTTCTGTATCAATGCATATCAGTTTACTGTACTGCATATCTTTTAAATTTGTGCCTTAAGATGCCTCCTGGCGTCCTGCTCCTTCTAAGGATTCTGGCAAAAAGCCTAAACGCAGAGGAAGGTCATGATTAAGAGTAGGTAGGACCTCTGGAAATGTTGAAGGAAGGGAAAAGTTCGCCGCAGTAGTCTACCCACTCTGGCGTGAATGAGAGTACCCTGCGGTACATCGAGAAGGAAGAGGATGAGAGGAGAATGCTATTTGCGACGATCTTGGTAGAGATGAAGTCGGCACCCTCATTGAT
Organism: Macrobrachium rosenbergii; assembly: GCF_040412425.1. Classification (NCBI taxonomy): domain Eukaryota; kingdom Metazoa; phylum Arthropoda; class Malacostraca; order Decapoda; family Palaemonidae; genus Macrobrachium; species Macrobrachium rosenbergii. The sequence continues at coordinate 933,899 of NC_089741.1, read as the reverse complement.
GCCCACTCTGACAAAGTCCGCCAGTGAGGAAGAAGATGGGACAGGTTCAGGGACAGGGACGCAGGAGGAGGATGAGGGCCTGTCTTCGGAATGTCTGTCCCGATCATGAAGGCAGCCAGGGAGCTGCAGGGGATGGCTGAGGCATGGGATCCTGTATGGAACGCTCCATAGAATTTTCATATGGCTCAATGGGATTTTGGGCCCTCTAATAACCTCCTCGTCAGCATGAAGAAGCAGCAACAGCAGCTGCCTATCACCATGAAGAAGACACTCAAAGCCTCCAGAAGCCCCTGAAGAAGTGCATTAGGTGGAGAAGTGCCTGAAGATGGGGAAGAGGCGTCCCCAGAGGAGATGCGCTCTGCTTTGCTGGGCAGTCATATCTTCATGGAGATCGTGGTCGGACTGCACGGCTAATCATCATCTTCAATCAACATTCATCACTGGTGAGTAACCATATGATTTACATAATCTTAATATTAATATTGCATTTGAAAATTAGTACTGTCAATCGTTTTTATAAAAAAATGTATATTTAGTCACGAAAATAAAATGAAAATATGGTAGTTAGTGAATACTGTACTGCAAATCATTTTTATCGTGAAAAATTAAAATTTAGTCATGAAAATAAAATGAAAATACAATAATTGGTGAATATTGCTCTCGTAAAAATCCGCCCATTAGTGAATTTTCCATGATATGTTTGGGAGATACTTTCCACAGAAAAATCTGCGATTAACTGAAGCAGCGAATGCTGACCCGTGATATAACGGGGTTGACTGCATATAGTTATGTAAATTGTATGGTAAGAAATCATGATTTAGGTTACTTGGTAAGATCTTTAGTATTTGTTTGCATGGCATTGTCATTGGGATAATAGGTTTCAGTTATAATGTTTATTCATTGGTATGTTACTCATGTTGATAGTTACTTTGAAGAGTGATCGTGACTCATCAAAGATTTGTTTCAGGGCATTTTTTACTATCTGTGATCTTAGCATTCATTACAAAATTTCAAAACTCCTTTGCTTCCATGGATGTTTATTGCTTAGTCTGTAGATATGTTTATTATATAGAAGAGTTTTTTACCTGTTGTTGGAACATGACAAAGGAAGAATAGGTATAGTATAATGATATATTACTAAGTATTTATTATATTGCATGAGCTAGAATTAAATTTTTTTAGTGTTTTCATCAAATTACCTGTGATGAAAATAAATGAGTTATTCATGATTTCTTATGTCAGTCGTTGGTAAAATGTTTACGTAGATAAAGTTTATACAGATTTTTCATGCTACTGATATACCACAATTACTGTAAAAGTGAAGTCTGAAAAGAAAGAGGAGGAATACATCTCATTACATTGGAGGTAGAGGCAAAATTTCACCAGTGGTGTACTATCTGCTTTTGTTTTCTCTCACATAACATGCAGATCTACTCATGTAGAATAGTGTTATTCTGACCATGATTTTTAAAGTTACTGTACACACAGTATTTAGAAAACTAAACAGTCTCTCATTACTGCACAGGCACTAGGAATTACAGAGAGGAGTTGGATATTCTTTCACCATTGGGAACTCTTTTGAGAGAAGGTCTTGTTAGACTCTTGGACAACATATAATGATGTAACTAAGCAGGAGTTTTACTTGAGACTACTTGCATACCTATAAAGCTGTGTGGAGCTTTCTCTTTACATTGTAGGTAAACTATTTTAGTTTCTGGTAGCGATCTGATCATTTTATATATGTAAACACAGTACTCAGTCAGAACTCTTGGTGTATTACTCACAAGTATAATTCTCATATTTTCTGTGTTTTAGTTCCCTTTGTGACCTGTTTGCAACAAGGTGTGAACTCATCTTCGCCTATTTTTGTTCATCCGCTTCAAATTCCTTTGGCACGGTGGTGGGCACCATGCTGTTAAACTGGTCAGGTCTGGACTATTATGCCTCCCCTTGCTGTCGTCCATATATTATCATCGGCAAGTTACCCATGCTAGTGGTTGATAGATCTGCCCAGACTTCTCCCAATCAGGAGGAATCTCCTGAAGCATGAAGCAGCCAAGGGAGGTAAGGTTTCATCATACCCCACAAGCTACAGCTGACTGCATGAAGACTGTACACCTCCATCAAGTGCCTGAGGGTTCTTGAGAGCTTGTAGGAAGGCCATTATCAGTGCTGGAAGGAATCTACAAATCAAGTCTACCAACATTAGTGGTCAGTGTGTGGGTCCTGGTGCCATTTTTAGGACTTTGAGCGCCCATACCTTTATAAACAACATTATTGAGTTTCCCCTATTTCTCAGGTATGAGAAAAATTTTAGTAGTAGCCATTAAAGGCTATAGCATTTGGCTTCAGTTCTTAAGGGCCCCACAGACGATATGACCGGCGGATCAGGTTCAGTTCTAACTCCGGTATCCATGGTGCCTATAGACGTTCGGATTCACTTTAAGTTTGCGAATCTTGGTAGAGTGAACACATGTCAGCTCTGCTCAGTGATGAAGCTATAGACTGCACTCTTTGAAGCAGAAATCGAGACCCAGCGAAAAAGAACCTGGATTAAACTATGGCTGAAGAAGAGAAATGAATTATCTCATGATTATTTATTAATGAATTGAATTTTACCCTGACTGGTTTAATTACCCGAGAATGGACGAGCAGACGAACGTGAAATTATTATATATGGTCTCCCCTCTTATAGAAATAAAAACGCTTCTTGTACGAGACAGCCAGTATCACTGTACGAGAGGTTCCTGCACACTTCACTTCTGGCGCCACTATTTGTTCCTTGGGGCATATAATCCCAGAGACGTGTAAAGCAATTATTCAAGCTATATGCAACACGTGTTTACAAGGTAAAGGTAACTATGTTGCATACACAGCATCCTGAGCAGTCTAGTGGTATATAGTCAAGTGAACACTCAGGTCTATGATCCGTTAAAGCAGAATAGGCCTCTTAAACCTGAACGTTTCTGTAGCAAAGTAAGAGTAAAATGTTCAACTTTTTGTACATAAAACTTGTAATTTATGCAAGGAAAATTTAAATATTATTGAAAACTATCATAATGTACACGCACACACATATATACATACATACATATATATATATATATATATATATATATATATATATATATATATATATATATATATATATATATATAATGTGTGTGTATTTATGTATTAGTACTGTTGTTTAAATTACATTGTTATTCTCCGTACATAAAATAAAAGTTTATGATGGTAATATTTCCAGTAATATTTTAATTTTCCTCCAATAAATCAAAACTTTTGTGTATTAAAATTTATATATATATATATATATATATATATATATATATATATATATATATATATATATATATATATATATATATATATATATATATATATATAAACTTTTTGTACACAGTTTTTTATTTATTCAAGAAAATTAAAATATTACTGGAAATATTATCATCATAAACTTTTGTTTTATGTATGAGAATAACATTGTAGTTTAAACAACTGTACTAATACTAAATATACATACAAACACACACATATATGTGTGTGTGTAGTATGTGTATTTATGATAATAATAATATTTAAATTTTCCTTGCATAAATTGCAAGTTTTACTTTACAAAAAAGCTGAACATTTTACTTTACTTTGCTACAGAAACGTAGGTTTAGGGTCTATTTAATTTAAAGGTCATAGACCTAATACTGTATGCTAGACTATATACCACTAGACTATGCAGAATGCTGTGTATGCAACATAGTAACTTTTTTACCTTTGTAAACCCATGTTGCATACACTTGAATGTTGCTTTACATGTCAAGGGGATTCCCTACACACCCCAAGGAAACGGAAACCTCTAAAAACAACACTTAGGCGCGGATTTTGATAGTGTGTCCAGAAAAAACCTCTCTGCACACTTGAGTATTTAGTTTTATCTTGCATTTATTCATGTATGAAAATACAGTAATTATGAATATTCTCGGAAAAACCGGTGGGCGCTAATTTTCCCAGGGCTGATATGTTAATTCAGGAGAAATAAATACATGAGATCATTAATACGGGGTTTTCTCCAACCATATATATATATATATGTATGTATATGTATATACATAATTATATGTATGTATGTATTTATTTGCATCCTTTCAACTGTAATTTTCAAACTAATTTATTATAAGCCTCATTTCGCTTTCTCCCAACAACGTTCAATATACGCCTCCAAGAACTCATCTGCCGACGTAGCTGCCATGTTACCCTTCAGCATCTAGTTGAAACTGAAGTAAATCTTGAGATCACGCACAGACGGAGGCGGGCCACCTGAATTCAAAACGGAAGCCACGAACCCGGCAACGGCAGGTTGCGAGCTGGTCGGATAGGCCGACGGACCCACCCACTTTTGGTCGGAGGAGAACAATTAAGAATACAATGAGGTTTACTTCCGGTTCAGACGACCGGATCCGCGATTGTAACGTCTATGGGGGCCTAGACAACTTAGACATGGAGGCTCATCACAAGTTGCACCAGAAATATCTTAGTCTTAAAGGTTTTCAGTTGGAGGCCCCTGGTCTCTGGCACCACCTTTATCAATGAATTTGGTGGTTCTGCACCATACTTCATATAAACAACTTTGAAACTTTAGAACACGCCTGTTTGAAAAATTCCGGCTTACTTGAAATCAAACCTGGGGTTTGCCTGATTGGCTGCGTCCTAAAGTGGTTCGAACTTTTAAGGTAGGTTTTGTTGGCGTCATTTTAGTTCCTCCCATTCTGCTTTTATTACATGAGAAACAAAAGAATGGGGAACATTTGATAATGAATAAAACTGTAGAAAATTAGTGCAACAGAGCTACCCAGTAATCATAAAGCGATTATTCGAATTTATCTTAACTTGACCGATTACTTGAACAAGAGCAAAAGATAACTATTAAGCTATTTTGTAATGGGTCCTGGTCGTTTCGGCTGAGTAATTTACGCCGTAACATCCAAATTGGCAAACGGCCGAAATGAACGTATATAATACTTTTGATCCTGACAGGTTAGTAATAAACACGGCATGTCATACATTGAGTTTACTGGGTCTTACGGCCTAAACTTCATGTGAAACAAAAAAATTTTTAAGTCCTTCTAAAGACAGGTTCACGGCCGAAAATAACTATGCGAAACTGCCTAATCGCCCTAAAAATCCAAGCAATGGGAAGTCTTCTATACAAGCATTCCAATAATTTGAAAACAAAAGGTCAAAAACATGGTGATGCAGAAAAAGAATGGCAACTTCTCGAATTGATTGATTTTAACGTTTACTGAACACTGGTTGGGCAATTTTGTAACGTTTATTGCGCTTAATCAAATTTTAGTTGAAAAGTTTGAAAAAGTAAAAACATTTTGAAAACCTATACAGTTGCAGTATGAGACATGTTAATTAGGGTGGTAAGTAAGGTGGAAGAAAATGAATATGAACAGCGGTACAGTAAAGGAATGAAAGATCTTGCAGCTGACATAACAACTGACGCTCCAAAGAGCCTTTTATCGAAATTATTACATTTTACCGCATTAATTCACTGACGGCGTAGCCCTCAAGATACGGAGTACAAGTGTTTACAGCACTTTACCAGATTAAAGTAAGATTTTGTTGACGGGAATAATTTTCAAGATTTTTGTTAACAACATTCGGGTTTTCAGTGAGAGGTGAATACATGATAAAAGCCTAGTTTTTGTTGTTAGGACTTTTCATTGATTTAAGTCTCTATGACTGTGATAGCCTTCAGAAAAATAAAATTAAATATAACTAAACTTTGGCCAAAAGTACAAGAAAGGGCCTATGACAATGATTTATATATTGAACTGACTTCCCAGACCGCTAAGCCAAATACGGGACTTAAATCCCGCTGTAAATCTAGGTGATGTACAATGTAAAATTATCACTTAAAACACCATTATAATATAAAATTTACACTAAAATAAAATACGGCAGCAGCCATTTGCATACATTGCTAAAAATGGCGATAGGACAGCCGCCGCCATTAACTACATCGAATGTTCACTACGTAAACTGACCTGTATTTTATGGGAATCGAGCTTTGTTTTAAATCCATGAATATTATTAAATGAATTACGAAAACAAGAAAAGGGTGACAAATGAATCACCTTATTCTGGTAACAATTACCATAATTATTTAAATAATTGATCGACGGGAGCTGATAAAATGCTGAGTTCCCACGAAATATCGGCGGGAAAACGCGATTATCTAGCTGATATAAGGGATTTTTCGGGGATGACGCTTTCATTGAAGAGTTACAAATCACCTCCAGATGTAATAAAGGAAATGGGCAGATGCAATATGCGAATGACTCAGCAAATATCAGATGAGTTCTTATCACTGATTTACACAGTTTTAAGGGAACTTGTTGAGCATCATCACCTTCAATTACCCGGGAAACAAAACCATAATAGTTGCCAGTTTAATCGAAATTTCTTGAACTCTAATTGCAGGAAATCCTTTATTTTAAGAACATAGAGTTATCGCACCACACTATCCATTTAACTTTATTAAGTATTTGATTTGATGGGGAGAATTCAAATACATTTTCTGAAGTGAAGACATCAGAGATAGTATGCAAAGTTGGCAACTCACGTCCATGGTCCCATGATAATTCTTGCTTGGTTCTTCTCTTAAACTATGGAAGAATTTTTCTATGAGAAATGGATTTTATTTATGTTATTTTGTATTGAATATGGCTGTGAATTACTACTTAGTCATTTTTACCATACAGTAACAGCGGTGTTGGCTCTTCTGGCTTGTGCCGGGGACACTATGTCTGAATAGATCGTAGCTTTTCTTTCTACTGTTTTTAGATTCTGATTTCTTTTTGGGAAACTTGAGGTACAGTACTGCTGAGTATAGCGTACTCATGTCTGTAGGTACTGTTACTTATCCATCATTGGCTCCAGGCTTTGGCACACTCCTACCCACCTGCTGAAGGGGGCACCTTCCAAAGAGACCCATATCGTCGTACTAGGTTCTCATACCTGAGTGATAGATCTTTAAGGTGGCAGCATAGCTAAATGGATTAAATTCACTAGGTGAGCAAACACTTGTTTCATAATTATTTTAGTCTTAGGCTTGCTGATTTCCACTTTGACCCACCTCTTTTCAAATGTGGGAATCAGTTATATAATGGAGAGGTAATCTCATTGAAAAAAATATAAATTTAGTTTAAGAGTTTTTAAATACTTTTATTACAGTACTGTATATTAATTGCTCCTTCCTACCTCCTGCAAACTGGGAACTCAGTTAACAGCCCAGGTTAAAAAGGACTCCCTTTGCTGGAGTAGTAGATCAAATTTTGAAGGGCCATACTCCAGGTGTAGATAAATGGACATGCTGTATCCGTAAGCTATTTTCACTTTCAGGCAATACTGTAAGGTTCAGGATGTGTCTGATTTACCTACTGATACATGTGTTTTGCAGATAGAAACAGTAATGAACAGTTTAAGAAGTCATCATGAAATGTAAAACTTGCTGTTGTCACAAATTAGCTACTGATTTGAGTTATGTGATGTTTTACCTACAGCTGATGAAGATAATGATTCTTTCTAAGACCATTCTTATTATTATTTTATTCTTTATATTATGTTACTTAAGTGATGAACTGTATGGTTCCTGAGCCCACCCTTGTAAAATAAACTGAAAAGCATGCTGCCAAAGGGGCATGCTAAATTTAGATGATTGAATCTAAGCTATGGGGTTCAACTAACCTGATTCTAAGAACTTAAGTTTTTTCTGGCCTTGAAGTGGTTAACAAGATTTTCCTCAAAGGAGATTATAAGATAAATTATTTCATCTGTACCCTGTAACATGATGATGAACTTAACAACTAATGACTTTGGTAATGATCCTGCTGTTATGCTTTGCATAGTATAAGAATCTGAAGCAGAAACAGTGACAGAGTCGAAGGAAAACTAAAACACTATAGTAGAAGTAAAATAAGTTGATTGAGGTGAACTTACCAAGAGCTTTAACAATTATCAGATAGCTTTTCAGTGATTTTTCTGCTTTCTATGCACTGCTGTACTCTTTGAATGTGACACGTTGTTCGTGTGAAAATAATAATTCAGTAATAATAATAATAATAATAATGTAATAATAATAATAATAATAATAATAATAATACATGGTGTTGAAGGTGGTAGCTGCATCAGCGGCATTCAATTTGTAGAGTTTTCTTTATTTTTCTAATAATTGATTTTTCTAGGTTACTGCATTCTGCCAATAACACGCCGATACTGGTCATGTTGGAGAAGTGCAGGTTGCAAAATTAGGTAGTTTATTTCTGATGTACACAGTAAATCAGTAACAGGATACTGAATTATGGAGTTCATCGTCCGTAGAGTTGTCCTTCAGGAAAAATTTTCTTTCAAAAGTTGTCCTTCAGGAGAAAGTCTTTTCATTGTTAATCGCGGCCACGTTTAGCTCAGGCTCCACTGAGCATGGGCACGCCTAAAAAGACGGAGTAGACCGACTTTCGTGTGAGTCTTGTTCTGTATATACGAGAAGGTCAGTGGTGGGGTCATATTAAGACCCGCTGATTGGAGGAGGAGAAACATTTAATGCTTATTGGCTGGTTAGATTTTTCACAAGCCAAAAATTTTACCACTGATGGTTTCTCTGCTGCAATGTTGCTGAGCGGTGGACTGGTGTGTGACGTCATTCTCTGGTATTTCCCAGTGAATATTCTGATTGGGCGCCAGGCGGCTCCTCAGAATCTCCATCATTGTGAGTTTCACGTTTGGGATTGTCATTTCTTGTGGTGTCTGGTGTCGGTCTGTCATATTCAGAAGCAATAGGTCGCCCTAATGTTGGTAGGCAGGAGGAATACACTCTTGGGTGGTATTTAATAAGGGCTTCTCCTGTTTATTTAAGAGCGCCCAGCAGCTGTAGGCGCTTGATCAGGGCTTTTCCGATTACTTCTGTATTCTCTCATATGGTTTTTTACGGCACCTTTTGGGCATGACAGGAGATTCTCTTTGCATAGTTTCATGGTGGTCATAATGATAGAGGCGCCCGGGCATCTACAGACTGGGCATTTGAATCGGTATACCACATTCGGACTGTTTTAAGAGGATCTCTGTTAATGGGGGCCGGGTTTTTTCATACAAAGTTTCTAGTGCGGCTGTTTTGATAGTAAATGACGAGGTTTAAGCCACGTGTTATGTCAGTAGTAAAGATATGGTCTGCAATGATCTGCGTGATGTCACGCTCGCCTTCCAGGTATTTTGAGTGCACCTCGCCATATAGGAAAGTCGAACATTTCGGGATGGTTGGGCTGCAGCTGCTCCTCGGTTGCTGTACCACCAGTCCATTATATAAGAAGGATTTCTTTGTTGACTTGCTTATTGGAATACCCATTATTTATGAGTACTTGGGAGGTGCAGTTTAATTCTTATACGTAGCCTGCCAAGAAGAACATTGTATTAAAACCCTTCTTATATATAAGGCTTTGATGGTCGCGTTTATATGTATCTTGAAGGGCACTCACTATCTCCGTTAAGGCAGAGGCCGAGATTCGTCTTCATCATGTAAATGGAGGTCTTCATGCCATCATCGGTTTGGCAGACAAGGTCGTGAAAGGAAGGAGAGCTGGCCGTTGTTACAGCACTCAACCTGTACATTAATTCAAAGAGCTGCATTCTATGAATGTGCAGAGCATTTCTGTTCCATTCGACTCGTCCTCAGCCTGTACGAAATGTCATCAGGATAACGGGCGAGATGCGCGGTTTTGGGATGTGTGAAAAATCCGCTCCTCTACTGAAGCCATAGAAGTTGGCTAAAAACACACCTAAAGGTGAACCCATGACAATGCTATCTCTTTGCCTGTACATGTGGCCCTTATGAGTGGAAAAGAGGCCTTTTTGTGCATATTTCCAGGAGGGCCCGGGAGGACATTTCGGGATATTTAACTGGGGCGAAGAGGTCCCTGTAGACACAGTCGATAATTATATTGATGGCTTGTCTACGGGAACGTTGGTAAACAAGGATTCGGGACTTCCAGAAGAGGCGATAGTTCCAGTTCCAGCAGTGTCCTTGGTCTTTCTAAGAATTCCGCTGATGAATGAAGGTTGTAGTTGAAAAGCACATAGGGATTCGAGGATTTTATAAAATCATTTAGCCAAAATATAGGTAGGCGATAGGTTTGGCTGATGATAGAAAATAGAGAAATCTTTTATACAAACTGATTCCCTGATGCAGCTGCCACCTTCAAACCACGTGTATAAAAGAGGGTCTAGAGCCCATTTAAAATAATAGTAATAATAATACAGGCAGTCTCCGACTTATGGTGTGGGGTTCGTGTGTGCGTGTTGCCAGTCGATTTCCGCCATAAGTCGGTGTTTATTAATTAACAGGTGGCGTGAAGCGCTTTGTTAACAGCGACGTAACTAGGTGCTTATTCTTGTTTTAAGTGCTTTAATGGTGCCATTTTGATTAGCAGGCAACTAAATAGATACCTATTCTTGATAAATATATTAGAAAAAGTGCATGTAAGATCGAACGCCCTAAGTTGGAGACGTCCTGTAATAATAATAATAATAATAATAATAATAATAATAATAATAATAATAATAATAATAATAATAATAATGTACTGAGGAAACACTGTAATGGGTGTTATCCAAGACTTTGGGAATAGGATAATATGAAACGGATCAACAATGGAAGAAACATTTACTTTATTGAGCACAGGTAGGGAGCCAGAAATAATTTTATAAATACAAGGTACATAGTTAACACTGTACATTAATCATTTTTAACTTAGTAAAATTACTATTGCAATTTCATAAGTTTTAAGCAACGGGATAATATGTATCAGGTAAAGCTATTTCACATAATAGATGTATCACATGCTTGAGAAGTGCTTAAAATCAAGTAATTCAAGAGGGTATTGTGGAACACAAGACTCTCTTTTTCTCTGCAGCAGGTTTCCATTAATATTATTCGAGTGCAGGTACTTATACATATATTTTTTTTTGTTGAATAGCCATGCCTCTTGTTTGTTATCACATTTTGTAGAACTTATGTGTTTCGTACTGTATTTGTTAAATGTAATCGGCTGCATATATGGTATTTAATTTTGTAATGTTGTGCATGTTTGCATGGAAATACTGTATGCATGTTGCAGGAAAGAGCGCAACTTGCTTGCTCGATACAGCCAACGTTGGGCCAAGGAATTTCTTCGAAAAAAGACTGGATTGGGCATTTGATGCTTCTGCCCGATTGGAGGGCTTATCTCCTCCTGTGTCTCCACGTCATCTGCCCACTGCACGCTGCCTCTGCCAATACATAGAGGAACATCTGTCAGTCAAACTCCTCAGAATCAGCAGGCCTCACGGGCTCATTGTGCTTGCATTGTCGGTTCTGCCAAGATGCTGAGTTATAAGTAGATGCAATGAATTACAATGCTTTTCACTCTGAAATTTATTATTTAATTTTGCTTAAAATAATATTTTGTATTACCTGTTATGTGCTTTGTAATTTTAAAGTCCAAAAGGCCCAATTTTTCCAGCGTAGATTTTAAGTGTACTGTACAGCAATCTAGATTTTGACAGCTGCTTATACATGAATTGTATAAACAGAGGCTTACACATACATTGTACAGTAATTTATTTACTAGTAGGGTAGTAGCAGAATTTCTTCAGATCTGGCAACTGCTGTAGTTTCTTTCTTTTCACATGTAATATAATGCTATTAACATGATAGGCACAGGGCACTAGTAATCTTTTGCAGTCGGTAATGAGTAATTTTGTGAAACCATAATTTTTAAATAGTGATAATACATTCCAACTAACCACTACTACTACTTCATAATCATTCCAATAATGTAGGGTAGTTTTTCTAGCATAGTTTGCAATATTTCCTGTGGCATTTATTTTTGTTTTAAATGAAAAACCTTTTTTCTACTTTGCTTGCATTCTCTATGTCTCAAATTTAGCTAAATTGGCATTTTGATCCAATTCCATTTTTATAATTTTTCCTTGGTTTTCAAGGGACCACTTCAGAAATTCATAGCATGGTGCAGGATACAGCACTGCAAATTAATAAGGATTATTAATTTACAGTCAGTTGATATTTAGGTGAATTGCAAGAAAAATGTTAATTCCTTGTTTTTTGTAGGTTTAAATTTGATGTCTTTTGATATTCAAATAAATAAAACATTGTTAATTTTGGTACACATGCATACATACCTGATGTTTTGAACATCTATTATACTTTTCAGATACCTAATATTAATGCAGTTTTGAACTGTCTGAAAGACATGTTTGATTTAATGCAACTTTCTCAGTGTTTATTCAAAGTATTTTTCACTATAAGCGGGGATAATTATAGTTGCTTTTCTTTCAAGTCTCTTTCCTTACCTGCTCTCCCATCCCCATCTTTCATATCCTTTCCTTTGCCTCCTTTTAGATTTTACTGATGCTATGCTTGATTCCCAATATGCAATTAGTATATACTGTAGTACTGCAGTGAAAAAATCAGAAAAGAAGTCAAGTGAGATTTTTTTCATGCCTTACTTGCATCTCCAAATTTAGAACTGCTAATTAATATACGGTAGCTTGATCACAAGCTATGAAATCTCAGTTTAATCTTTTGAGGGTCTGGAACTCTTGTTATCATAAGTGTATACTGTAGTCTATATTCAAGGACTTGTGTGCTGAGTTCTTCCATGGCACAGAATACTTCTTCAAGGAGCAAAAGGCAAGGGTAACTATGGATCATTCATGAAATATATGGAATTGAAGTTCCAGGAATATATTTCTGGGCAGATTCAGAGATATTTCAAATACCAAAGCAAATATTACAAATTGGTCATCACTTTAATAATATCCTGGCAACTCATCATGGTAAAAGTTTGAATGGTAATCAACTCAATCGTTTTGATTGCATTATTGCATGATGTTGGTTTAGTCTTTGAAGAAGTCCAAATGAGTTTATCAGCAATTGCTAAATTACTATTGTTGATAGTTGCATATCATGCGCTCTCTATCAATACATGATTTACATTTTTGAGTGCATTTTATCAATCTGCCATCATTTTATAGCTGAGTAATGTGTGTACAAATATTGTCTACAACAACAATTTTATTAGAGGCATAGCTATGATATAAATATTTGTTAGAAAGAGTGCAGTACTGTATCCACAGTTGTGAAATAAAAGTAAACTTTAGTTCTATACTGATAGGTAATAATCGAGTCTCACTCAGTTGCAGTAGCTTTTCTTTTTGCACTGGCACTGATCTACATGCATTTAGCTGTAAAACTAACACATCTTATGACTAAGGTTTTAACATGTTTATCACTAATTTCATTGCATCCTCACTTTGGGCCTTTCATTTCTGGGACGTATTTGAAATTAAACAAAATATGACTTGTGTTTCACCCTTTACTATTCACCTTTGTATTTTACTCTTTCAGTATTCTCACTTTGCTTTGTGTAGTTGATTTTATGTCAAGAAACTGATGTAGCTGTGGATGTTGCTTAGCTCTGAACAGTGCATTTTCTGAACAGTGGTAATGAAATGCATGTTTTGATCTGTTATTTTTATATATGTGTTCACTGACTTTAATTATAAAAATTCCAAGATATAAATTTCAGCACTCATAACTTTCATTGCTTGTATAAAAGGTAATCTTATGTATAATGTAAAAGGTGTTTAGTTATGAATATAAATTTTTTCAATACCTCTTTTAATTCAGACCTGAATGTTTTGTACTGTAGCCAGTTAAAAATATGAATGCTTATTATTTCAGTGATCAAGTAATCATATCTTCATATTATGTTGTATGACTACTTAATCTGTAGTTATTGTACATAACATCTTGTCTTTTAATGCAAATACATTCCGGGCTGTAATTTTAAAACAGCATCTGAGCAGAACCCTTTTTGTTTTTGTTTTAATGAAAATCTTTCAAATTTTTCCTTCTTCAATTATACCTAGTTTTGAAGTTTATGTTAAGAGCTCTATACTGCTGGCAATGGGTGAGCTTGGCTTGCAGCGTGGGTGTTTGATGATATGTGGAAAAGCATGTTTTTATAATGGCTATCAACTGGTAACTCCTTCCTAGATATACTTTGGGTTGAAGATATGAACATTAGACTAAACAGAATTTGGTATAATTAAAACTTAAGGTTTTGTAAAGTAATGGTAGATTGGGCCTTGCTGTATACCGATTATACTATAAGTATTATAATATGAAATGAGCACTGCATTTACTCATAAACAAAGCAAATGTGAAGCAAGCCTCTGCAAGTACTGAGGGCCAAAGCAAACTACATTGAGGAAGTAAGACTTCAAGGTTTGTATATAATAATTGGGCTGAGTTTTTGTTTCCATGCTTCAATTCTTAATTGACTTTATCCAGCCCCAGATGGTAGAATTAGTGTCTCTGTGGATGACAATGATAATATATTTTATTCAGTGTAAATAAATGCTATATAATAATATTTACAATACATTTCATGTTTCATCAAACCCAATTACTTTACATCAGTCTTCTCTGAGAAGGCAATTATTTCCAGACATGTCCCACAAGAAGTTTCCCCCTCCAACCTTTCTGAATATGCATCTAGATCCATAAGGCACTCCAGTGCTGAACACTAGGAATTACCCTGCGTGTTTCTTGTAAAACAGCATTGGCAGTCCCATCCCGCAGAAAATGTGACTTATGATCTACTTAATTGTAATAAGATCCATTAAAATCAGTCTCCCTTAACCCCCCATAGTAGTAGTGCCATCAGTGCACCTCGTGGTGCATGGTAGGATTTACTTAAGGTTCTTTGCAGCATCCCTTCAGCCCCTAGCTGCAACCCCTTTTATTCCCTTTACTGTACCTCCATTCATATTTTCTTTCTTCCATCTTACTTTCCACCCTCTCATAACAATTGATTCATAGTACTGCAAGATTTTCCTCTTGTTACACCTTTCAAACCCTTTCATTGTCAATTTCTGTTTCAGCGCTGAATGACCTCATAGGTCTCAGTGCTTGTCCTTTACCCTAAATTCTATATTCTGTTTTACTCTCTGCTTAATTCTTTGATTGATTTTGCTGTTGCTTTCATCTTACCTTGTTTGGTGGATTTTTTTGTTTTCCTGTTTTTCCACTTGAAAGTTTGTGTATATATACCGTTTTCCTCCTGTTTGGACTTCTTAGGCCTGTTATTCATGCTCAGGTTTACCTGTCAGTTCACCCACGACCGTTCAACAGATGAGCGTCCACACATAAAGAGTAGAACTGTCAGTCGGACTGCCAACTAGAGGTCATCGCCATCAGTGCTCGCCTAGCCTTTGTCGTGGCAACACTATATGGCTGATAAGGAGTGGAGCTACATAGACTAGCTGCTGCAGCAATTCACTTAAAAATAGTTATCAAGCAACAAGGCTTAACAGAGTATGTTCTAAATACTGCCAATTAAAGACAGATGCCTATTTTCATACAGTATTAATTAATAAGGTTAAATTAGACCCGGGAGTTGGTTCAGTTATTTTGAAATGGACCGTGAAGCCTACTTTCATTAAAAGGCAGGCCACTGGCCTAGGCCTATACCAAATTGTCTGTATCACATGGAAATATTTTTTTTTTATTTTGTGTATCACATGGAAATATTTTTTTTTATTTTGTGTATCACATGGAAATATTTTTTTTTTTTATTTTGTGTATCACATGGAAATATTTTTTAGTCTTTTATTTAAATGAGCTGGACTCACAATGGTCTACAAATAGTGCCGCAGGGTCTAACAGTGAAATGAATTAGGCCTATACATAGCTTATTCATATTCTGGTCTGAGCAGATGAGATCCTTCCCAGGTGAAATCTGGCAGCAAACTGTCATAAAATCGTTGCTTACTTGGCCTCATGTGCAATCCCCTGTCAGCCTGTTGAAAGAACTTTAGGTGATTCCATCAGTTCTGTTGGGTGGACTGACTCGACCCACAAATTGTCATCCACACGAAAGTTTTAACGCCAGTTTCGATGAAACTTACAGGTGGACTGACAGATAAATCTGAGCGTGAATACCCGGCCTTAGAAAGTGCTGGTACCTGTTGGCAGTCTGTAAGTACATGGTTTGTCTTTGAATAGCAGGCTGTTCACTTACTTTGCTCAGCTAGTTCCAGCCATATCAATTTTTTTCCAATTAGATTTTAAATATAGCCTACTGTATATCGTAATGTGATATGATTTGTGGTAATCAGTTTAGCTAGGTAATTTCTACAGTAGCACATATTAATTATATTTTAAGCAAATTTTTGTTTGTTATGAACTTCATTGTCAGTAATCTGGATTAATGCTGCTTTGTGTTGTTCCACACACACACACACACACACACACACACACACACACACACACACACACACACACACACACACACACACACAGGCAGTCCCCAGTTTACGAAGGTGGTTCCGTTCCTACGCGACATCGTAAGCCGAAAAATCATCGAAAATCGTAGAAAACCTTACTTTAATCCTTTGGGTGTCTTTTTTGAAAATTATGTAACCTGCATATGCATATATATGTATATATATATATATATATATATATATATATATATATATATATATATATATATATATATATATATATATATATATACATATACCCTGTATATATATTTTATATGCTGAAAGATTGGGGCATCTGGGCCAAAGATTTACTCCGAATAGAACAGTAAACAGCCATCGTAATATCCTATAAATTTATTGGGCTAAATTTTCAACTCAGTTGAAAAAACTTAGAAAAGCCAAAAACATGGAACTTAAACTAAAACAAATACGAAAGAAACATTAAAACATATTGAAAAGCCTAACATTTAAAAAAACGTAAAAAAATTATATATATATATATATATATATATATATATATATATATATATATATATATATATATAATATCACAACGTTTTAGTACCTAACTCTATGGGAGCTAAGAACTGAGTGGCATTCACAGTAATCAGGAGGACGACGTCAGCTTAAGATATATATAAAACAGTTGAAGAGGTCTGGCTGTTTAGGAAGGAACAGGCTGCTTAATAGTTAAAGATTCCAGGATGGAGAGTATCTCGG
The DNA here is from genome assembly GCF_040412425.1 of Macrobrachium rosenbergii. Classification (NCBI taxonomy): domain Eukaryota; kingdom Metazoa; phylum Arthropoda; class Malacostraca; order Decapoda; family Palaemonidae; genus Macrobrachium; species Macrobrachium rosenbergii. The sequence goes on along the minus strand of NC_089741.1, from coordinate 916,790 downwards.
GTTTTCACTGTATAATATATATATATGAAGGCTTTAGAGATAAGACTCGTGGTGCTTAGAACATTGTTTATTCTTCTTCTGGGTAGCGTGTATATACAAACATGACAGTGCTAGCATACAGAAACAATAGATACACAGCTAGCGTACAATTATATGACATCCCTCTCTTTATCAAAAGCATAAATCATGGCAACAAGTCTGTACATATACTTTACATGCAACTTGGACTAGTCTTGCACCATCATCAATAAAACAACTTCTTATCAAGGCGCTTCAGTATCATGCTAAACATGGAAAATGAACCAAACATTTGTTCAACACTCTTCAATTAATCTACAAGGCTTCTTAACATTACGTGTTGATTTACGAGTTGCAAAAGTGTCTTCAACAGGAACATTGTTTTTAGAATGTGAAACATTTGTTTCATTTTCAAAAGTAACCTTACAAGTCTTAGTATTACCATCTTTTGAATATTCTTTAACAGGCTGAATTCAGATGCATTATCATCACAAAATGAATCTTTACTGAAACATAATTTAGTAGTAGCATCTGGACTTGCTTCTTTAATGAAACGTCTATTTCTCCTGACTTTACTACCATTTGATAATTCTATTACATAAGATCTAGGTTCAACACATTTTTTCTGTAATTGTTTCTGGTACCCAAGAGTGATTATCAGTTTTCTGTACTACAGCTTTCATACCTGGAAACAGTTCTGGAAGTTCATTGCTTACATGTTGGTTACAATAGTGGGCAATTTGATTACTCTTATTTACCAAAGATTCTTTGTCTTCAAACATACACAACTTATAATAATTTTTTTATGGCAAATTAGAACGTATTCTTCTCCCATATAACAGTTCGGCAGGACTGGGTATACTGTTATCAATAGATGTACTACTTAGGCACAACAAAACCATCTGGGGGTCATTACCAGACTGCTTTGCTTTTTTAAGTACTGATTTTACCACTCCAACCATTCTTTCAGCAAATCCATTGCTTTGTGGGTAATGTGGACTGCTTGTTATATGTTAAAATTCCCAAGTCATTGCAAAATTTCTAAATTCAACAGCACTGCATTGTGGCCCATTATCACTATACAGGCGCAAACGATATCTTTACAAAACTTAATTACGTCATTACAAGATGTGGATTTTAACACTAACAAAAGGCATCTTACTGTAATGATCAACTAACAATATTTATGAGTGACCATCTAATTCAAATAGATCACTAGACAAGATTTCCCACGGTTGAGAAGGTAACTCATGTGAAAGCATAGGTTCCTTCTTATTACTCTTGGAATTTTGTAAACATACAAACACAGTCTTGAACATATTTCTCAATATCAATCATCTTGTTAGACCAGTGAATACAATCCTTAGCTCCAAGTTGAGATTTTGTCACACCTAAATGACCAGCATGCACACGATCCAAGTATTCCTTTCTGAAATTTTCAGGGATAACTAATCTGTGTCCATTATATATTAAACCATCTTCAACTGACAGATAATCTCTCAGTGACCAATAGGAACGAATTACTTTTGGAACAGACTTAGCCTGGGCAGGCCAACCATTTATGATTTGTTCACATAAAACAGATAATACAGCATCTTGCTTACTTGCCAAACTCAAACTTATTTAACTGACCAACTGAAATTTGAACTATGTGAATTGTTTGCTCTAGTTCTATACTAGGACCAATAGTTGGTTGTACACGAGATAAGTAATCAGTATACTGCGGTATAGAGTACATGCATCATACGGCTGAATCCTTAACAGCATTCTTTATAACCTTGGAGGAGCTAAACTTTAATGGCTTCAAAATAATATTCTCCAGGGGTTTATGGTCACTATAAACATTTACTGATTTACCATAAACAATTGTATGAAATTTCTCTAATCTAGACTCAGTAGGAGTTAATGCTTTACATGCAGAAGCTATTGGCTTTCCACCCTGAATTAATGCTACCCCTAACCCAATCATTGAGGCATCAACCTCTATTTCAGCAGGCATATTTGGGTTAAAGTAAGTTAATGTCAAATTACTATGAATTGTGTCTTTCAAAACATTAAATGCTTCTTGGTGTTCTATTTCCCAACACCAATCAGAATCCTGTTTGAGCAGCTGTCTTAGAACACTAGTCTTTTCTGACAAATGTGGTATAAAAGGGCCTAAGTACTGAACAAGACCCAGAAAGCTTTGTAGTTCTGCTTTACTTTTAGGAGGAGGGCGACTGCAAATGCCATCACACTTTTTGGAATCAGGTTTCATACCATCACATGACCATATTAATCCATAAAATTCAGTATTGTCTTTCAGAATTTCGCATTTCTCATATCGAAATACCAAGCCATACTCCTGTGCAACTCTCATAAGTCTGTGTAAGGCATCATTATGTTCCTCAACAGTTTTGCCACATACAGTAACATCATCTGCAATACCTATTACCCCTTTTCCAACCTTACATAAAAATTTCATCCATATACTTTTGGAAAATATGTTGCGATACACATAAACCAAAAGGTGATCTACAAAATCTATATTTACCAACAGGACTATTGAAAGTACACAATTTGCTACTTTCATGGTCTAATACTATATTCCAGTAACCATGTTTGGCATCCAACTTAGAAAATGCAGTAACACCAGCAAGTTTATGACTTATTTCTTGAATGGTAGGAATTTTATAGTAGGTTCTTTTAATAGCTCTATTTAAATTTCTGCGGTCTAGACATATTAAGCTCACCAGAAGCTTCTCTGGGAAAAGCAAGAGAACTTATCCAGTCACATGAACTATCATCAAGACATTTAGTTATGACTCCTAATCTCTTCATTTCATTCAGTTTGTTACAAATTCCACCCTTTAACTGTATGGGGTAAGGCCCGAGTTCGATTCTCCGGACGGCCAACGATGAATTAGAGGAATTTATTACTGGTGATAGAAATTCATTTCTCGGTATAATGTAGTTCGGATTCCACAATAAGCTGTAGGTCCCGTTGCTAGGTAACCAATTGGTTTTAGCCACGTAAAATAAGTCTAATCCTTTGAGCCAGCCCTAGGAGAGCTGTTAATCAGCTCAGTGGTCTGTTAAACTAAGGTATACTTGACTTAAGAGGAGGTGATACAACAGGATTTACATTATCTTTTACCTGAATAGCACATTTCTTTTGAAATGACCAATACCTTCGAAACATACAGGATATAATTCTTTTAATTTCTCTTTATTCCTAATTGCAGCCTTTGAGATCTCACTATTACTACATGTTTTATAATTATTGACAACACTAATATTCATACTTTTAGAAACCTCAACAATTCTTAATTTCTCTGATAAATCACGAGATAAGATTGCAGGACCATCCATGTCACATACATAAAATCGAGCATTATACCAATCAGAATCATTTAATTGCAACGGAATAGCAATATACCCCAGGTGCTCAATAGTTTTGCCACATACATGCGGCTAATCCCACAGAAGTTTGCTTTAATCTTTGACAGGGATTGGACTCATTAGGATACTTTTGTATTAAACGTCTTACAGGAAGGACATTACCATTTGCTCCATTGTCAGCTTTGACTTTAAGTGTAAAACGACACCTGACATTTTCTGGCTTTGCATTCAATTTTACTATGATTGATTGGCGTACATCACCTGTTATCTCATTTATTACAAGTACTTCCCCACAGTCTAATATATCATTCACTTCTACATGGTGAAATTGCTAATTTTCAGAACTCTTACCACTCTTTTTCTCATTTTCTTGAGACCTATTACGTGATTTTGACCTTTTGCGATAATATTTAGGATTGCTCTTACACATTTTGGCAAAATGGTTAAATTTTCCACAAACACTGCACTTTTGCTTATAGGCTGGGAATTTCCTTATGGGATGACTTGTCCCACAAAATTTACAAAAACCTATGGGCCTATCACGCATATTCACTGCTGCTATTGATGACTGTCCTTGAACAAAACTCTGCATAGTTGTCTGGAAACTCTGAGCAGAACAAATTGCATCTGGAAGCTTCAAATCATCCCTTCCTTGATTAAATTTTTTTCTTTTCTGGCCAAAGAATACCTCTTATCTTCTGAAATGTGATTTGTTCATCTCTTGTTGTATTATCTGGGAACTTACACATTTGGCTTTAGTTTTGTGATTTTGCGTATAAAATCGTCAGCTGGTTCTCCTTCTTTCTGTGTTATCATTGACAGTTCAAGTCTCATAACCCATTTATTCTGTGTTCCAATCATGTGCTCTTTGATTTTGTTAAACAAAATATCAGGTTTCCTCCTATCTTCATTTGACAAGTTCCAACTTTTAAATAATTCATGGCCCTTGTGATCAGCAGAAAGCAGAATACAGTGATATTTTTTTTCGTCACTGATATTATTAATAGCAAAATAGCTACACGTGAAATCAAACCACTCTTCATACGCATCATTTTGATCAGCTGCTTCCCAATTCAATATAGGCAGTTGAACGGACGATTTGTCTGTCATCTTGAATTAGGTTAGGCTAGGATTTACTGCATATTGTATCATTAGCCTACAGAAGTAGAAATTATGGGCTAGGCCAAATAAAGTGAAGACTAATGTGCATATAATATCAAACTGGCAGTAGGCTATGTCATAATCCAGCTCCTCGGAGTGTATAGCAGTAGCTTAAGATAACCAAAAATAGATGGCAAACTCACATGGAAGGCTAGGCTACTGTGGATCGAAATCCTGTGACTGACCTCTGTCAGGTTTTCTGACTAGGCTAACACACGATCAAATCAAATCATAATATATCCTTCTGGCATAACTATGCAATTTACCATACTTTCTTGGTACACTACCATCATCAGTTGCCTTTGCACAGAACTGTATATTTGGGTGTAAGCTACTGATATATTTTAAGAAATTTTCTGCATCTGCCCTAGATCGAAAGAAAGCAATTGTGTCATCTATATATCGTCTATAGAAGAGAGGACGACATGTTAAAAGGGCACCTTTCGAGCATTTGTTCTTCAAGAGAGCACATGAAGGCATTGGTCATAATGGGACCTAAAGGAGATCGTATAGAGACACTGTCTACTTGTTTGTGAATTCTCTTGTTAAAAATAAAATGACTGTCCTGCACTGCAACTTCTAAAAGTTTCCTAAAATTGTCCTTGTTAAAACCGTGAAATAAAAAGTCCACAGAAAAGATTTTCTCTATAATAATATCGACCGTCACCTGCAATGGTATGTTAGAAGAGGGATGTTGACATCAAAACTGACCGTATGCAAGTCAACATCCTGGGTAAAATATGAGGTACAAGGCTGGCAGAATGGGGCAAAGCATACTCATTATTGGTGAATAGCATTACCAAACTGTTGCACGTGCCTAGACGTTATCCTCTACCTGGCACAACTTTCACGATGAAATTCTGTTTTTATTTCAGTTTTTCAAAAATAATTCGTATCCTTCCAATGTTACAGCCTTTCACCAATAATGAGTATTCTTTGCCCAATTCCACCAGCCTTGTTGACTTGCATATGGTCAGTTTTGATGTCACGAACATACCGTTGCAGGCGACGGTCAATATTATTTTAGAGAAAATCTTTTCTGTGGACTTTTTATTTCACGGTTTTAACAAGGACAATTTTAGGAAACCTTTAAAAGTTGCAGTGCAGGACAGTCATTTTATTTTTAACAAGAGAATTCACAAACAAGTAGACAGTGCCTCTATAGGATCTCCTTTTGGTCCCATTATGGCCAATGCCTTCATGTGCTCTCTCGAAGAACAAATGCTCGAAAGGTGTCCCTTAACATGTTGTCCTCTCTTCTATAGACGATATATAGATGACACAATTGCTTTCTTTCGATCTAGGGCAGATGCAGAAAATTTCTTAGAATATATCAATAGCTTACACCCAAATATACAGTTTACAATTGAGCACGAACACGATAATAAATTTCCATTTTAGGTATTTTAATCACTGGAACTCCTCAGGGTTTTAATACTAGTGTTTTTAGAAAAAAGACATTTACAGGTCAAGGTACGAACTTTTACAGCAGTTGCTCTTTCAATTTTAAAACAAATAGCATTACCACACTGTTGCACCGCACCTATATGTTACCCTCTACCTGGCATAACTTTCACGATGAAATTCTGTTTTTATTTCAAAAATAATTTGTATCCTTCCTTTATATTCAACAAGTATGTAAATAACTTCTCGAATAAGAGATTCCAACCCCGTCTGTCCATGCCTAATGTCCCAAAATTGCTAATGTATGCCTCCATTCCTTTTGTACATTCGAAGAAATTCAAACAATCGTTACAAAATTCAGTTCGCAGTACACTTCCACCTCTGGATATTAGATTAAAAAATTCCTAAGACCATTGGGTCATTGTTTCACCATAAGGATAAGCTTCCCACTTTGATGCGGTCTCTGGTGGTTTACTGTTTCACTTGCTGCCCAAATTGTAAAGTCGCGAAATATATTGGAGCCACCAAGCGATTGCTCAAAGTGAGGGTTGATTCTCATTTTGGAGTTAGTCACCAAACGGGATGTCAGTTAAAAACCAATGAATTTTCTAATATAAGAGATCATTGTAAAAAATGCAAGACATCATTTTCTTTTGAAGATTTTAGTATTACTGCCCAAGAATCTTTAACTTAATATTAAGCAGCCTGTTCCTTCCCTAAACAGCCAGACTTCTTCCACTGTTTTATATATATCTTAAGTTGACGTCGTCCTCCTGAGAACTGTGAATACCGCTCATTTCTTAGCTCCCATAGAGTTAAGTACTAAACATTCTGATATTATATACATATGTATATTTTTTATGTTTTTTAAATATTAGGTTTTCAATATTTTTTAATGTTTCTTAAGTATTTGTTTTAGTTTAAGTTCCATGTTTTTGGTTTTTGTAAGTTTTTTAACTGAGCTGATTCCTAATTTTTATTCTTTGTATTTTACAACTCTGATGATGAGACATGTAGTCTCGAAAATTTGGCTCAATAAATTTATAGGATGTTACAATGGCTGTTTGCTCTTCTGTTCCTGGTATATATATATATATATATATATATATATATATATATATATATATATATATATATATATATATATATATATCTTCTTCTTCTTCTTTTAACGTGCTTTTTTTTCCCATTTTTGTATGGGGTATGCACGATGCCTTCTTTGAAGGACTTTTGATTTGGCTTTTGGGGTAGACCTGTGGTCTCGATCGGCTGCCCTGCCTGACATCGCTTAGACCCGGTAGCATATGTTTCATGTATCATACCCGACCCAACGCCCTTTCTTCCCAGCAGCGAGAAGTTATTGCGCGGGTATGGCGAGAGTTCGAGACGTGCGAGATGTTTGTTATGTTTTTAGAAGGTGTTGTAGTGGCTTTGTTTTGTGTGTGTATTTTTAGTCTGTAACATCCATTTGCTGTTTAAGCAAACCTATCCGTTGATTACATATATAATCCCGGGATGTCTACACGGATAGCAAAGTGTCTGTCTCTCTGATCAGTCGGCCATGGATTTGAACCTGCGCCACAGACCTCTCACAGTCCGAAGCTGCTGCTGTAACCGACTGAGCTATCGAGGCTCATATATATATATATATATATATATATATATATATATATATATATATATATATATATATATATATATTATATAGTCATACCTCGAAATTACCGAGGTTAGGTTCCGGAGCCCTCGTGCAAGGTGAATTTTCACGTAAGTTTGGCATGGTCTTTAAAAATGCTAATAAATGTTTATTTCAGAGTTTAAGTACTAAATATGACCCTAATCATGCTCCCAAAGTATTAAGCTAACTTTTAAATGAACTAAAGTTAGTGTAATTTTATTTGAAATTTAGCTTATTACCCTTAAAAAAGGAATACAGTAAATGGTTGACATAAAAATTGGGTACTGCACAGTGTCATAATATCGCATTTACAGTAGGTGCGTCACATATACTAATGTTACCCTAATTCATGGGATGCCGTTTTCTTTGTCACTTAGAGTAAAAGCCGTTTTCTCTGCGTCACTAGCCAAAACGTCGTGTCAGTCAACAAAAGTACAATTCCATAAAATATCGAAAACATGTACATAATGTTCGTAGAAGGTAGTACAGTACAGGTAAAATTCATTCAATTTAAAATTATATACTGTACAGGTAATGACGTACAGAGAAATAATAAGTTGTAAAAGTATGTTTGAGCGCTAACTACGAATGAGAGAGAGAGAGAGAGAGAGATACTGTAATAAAGTAACTGTACTGCTTTTGTATCGTATTTATGCGCAAATATATAAATACAAGTTTTCCATTCTGATTTTACACCTAAAAACACGAAAACTTAAAGATTAAACACACTTTCTACAGGGGTATCATCTTTGAAAAATGCAGTAACTAGGTATTACATCTTGTAAAAGTACACCAACTGAACGTGCTGTAATTACATGCACATACAGATTGCACCAGCACTTTTCTCCGAGGTGAACAGAGTAATTTTCAAAGAATGACACTATTACAACTCTTAGTTACATCTCTGATATTATATTAACGAATTCATTTTATCAAATGAGCGCGACTGAACAACCTCATCTCAAGGTCATGTAAAGTCCTTGTGACAGACTTTGCAAATGGACATAATACTTGTATGATATTTATGTACAGAAATATAAATATAAATTTTCCATATCGATTTTACAGTTAAAAGCATGAAAACTTATAAATGTACTTCAAACATTAAACAAGCATTTTCTGCAGGGGTATCATCTTTGAAAAGTGCAGTAACTTTGCAAATGGGTATCACATCTTGTAAAAGTACACTAAGTGAATGTGCTGAAATTACCTTTGCATCATATTTATGCATGTACAAAAATAAAAATAATACATTTTCGATACAGATTTTACACATGAAAGCATGAAATGCATTTTTCATAGAAATTTTACACATGAAAACATGAAATGCATTTTTCATAGAGATTTTGCACATTAAAACATGAAATGCACTTTTCTTACAGATTTTACACATAAAAGCATGAAATGCATTTTTCATACAGATTTTACACTTAAAAGAATGAAATGCATTTTTCATACAGATTTTACACATAAAAGCATGAAAACTTGTAAATTACTTCAAAAATTAAACACCCACTTCTGCAGGGTTTCTGAGAATTTCAGTGTGTCTGTGAAAAAATCGCGTATGCCCATTAGTTAGGTTCCAGTGAAAAGTTCAGGTGTGTGTGAATTGCGCAACTCGAATCGTGTAAGATTGAAGTATTACTGTATGTATGTATATATATATATATATATATATATATATATATATATATATATATATATATATATATATATATACACACACACACACACACACATACACACACACAGTAATGCCTCGACCTTACGGTATTCGAGTTATGTGAATTCACAGACACGCAAAGTTTTCATTGGAACCTAGTAGTTGGCATACGCAATTTTTTCACAGACTGTGACGTTTGCGAAATCCTTAAGAAACCCTGCAGAAGAGCTTGTTTAATTTTTGAAGCAATTTATAAGTTTTCACGTTTTTATGTATAAAATCTGTATGAAAGATAAATTGTTATTTTTGTACATGAATAAATATGATACAAAGGTAATTACAGGACGTACAGTTAGTGTACTTTACAAGATGTGATGCCCATTTGCAAAGTTACTGCATTTTTCAAAGATGATACCCCTGCAGAAATTTTTGAAATACATTTATAAGTGTTCATGCTTTTCAGTAAAATGGGTATGGAAAATTTGTATTAATTATATCTTTGTACATAAATATAATATAAAGGCAGTACAGTTACTATATTATGCCCATTCGCAAAGTCTTTGTCACTAGCACCACACATGACCTCGAGATGAGGTTGTTCAGTCCGCGGGTTTGATAAAATGAATTTGTTAACGCACTAAAACATATCAAAGACATAACTAAGAGTTGTGTTAGTGTCGTTCTGTGAAAATTACTTTGTTAGCCGTAGAGAAAAGTGCTGGTGCAATCTTATTACATGTAATTACAGCATGTATCATTAGTATACTTTTACAAGATGTGATGCCCATTCGCAGATTTACTGCGCTTTTCAAAGATGTGATACCCCTGCCGAAAGTGATTGTTTAATTTTTTAAGTATTCTGTAAGTTTTCATGCTTTCAAGTGTAAAAATTGGTATGGAATATTTGTATTACAGGCCAATATTTTTAATGTGCATATGTATTTCTCTCTCTCGTTTGTAGTTAGTGCTCACACACATTTTTAAACTTATTATTTCTCTGTGCATCTTCACCTGTACAGTACATAATTTTGAATTGATTGAATTTTACCCTTACCCTCTACGAACATTACATACGTTTTCTTTATTGTATTCAATTGTGTACCTTCGTTATGACTGTGACTTATGAAGTTTATGTAAAAGAAAATGGCATTCTATGAATTAGGGGTAACATTAGTATACATACGCACCAATTGTAAATGCAGTACAGTAGCCTAAGTATTAAGCTAATTTTTAAATGAAATTACAGTAACTTTAATTTCATTTAAAAGTTAGCTTAATACTTTGGGAGCATGATCAGGGTCATATTTAGTGCTTGAACTCTTGAAATAAAGCATTTATTAGTATTTTTAATTACTGTACCAAACTTATGCAAATTCTCACATTGTGCGAGGGCTCTGGAACCTAACTTTGCATAAGTTTGAGGTATATATATATATATATATATATATATATATATATATATATATATATATATATATATATATATATATATTTATTATACAGGCAGTCCACTGGGTTATGTATGGGTGGGGGTTCTGTTCCAGTGGCGTGCGGAAGTCGTAAAACGCTGTAACCTGGAACATCATAAGGAAAATTTATAAAAGAGAGAGAGAGAGAGAGAGAGAGACTTATGTAAACCTGGAGAAGGAAACAGGTTTTTAAGTTTTGCCCTGGTTATAAACTGGCTTTCTCCTCTCCTTATAGTGAATCCTCCCGGTGGCTACAGCTCCCTAAACCGGTTTTCTCACCTCGTTATAGTGCCTACAGCTATGCTGCACAGAATCCTAGTTATGGCACTATAATCTGGAACATCAGCCCCAACCCATAACCGATTCTTTGATGAATATATTTGGAACATCATAAGTCAGAGCTGCCGTAAAATGGGGACTGCCTGTATATATATATATATATATATATATATATATATATATATATATATATATATATATATATATATATATATATATACACATATATCTTGCACCTATTTTACAAGGATATTTTGTTGAGAAAAACAATTTTAGTATGTTTCATCATACATTTATTAAAAGATATTTTAAAGTGATTTTGTAGGGAAAATATATGATTCTAGTTTAAATTTCATGTTATAACAGTGCCTTTTTTGTTTTTCAGCCATGGGTTTGGACTCTGTATGAAATTTACCATAAATAAACAATGTTGCTTTAAGGGAAACTGTACCCAAAGTCTTACCTCGTCTCTGGTTTACTGTATAGTTGTTTATATAGGTGTTACTGCGACAGGCCACCAGGGTGGCGCTATGATTTTGTTTACATCCACTCATTGCAAATGGCTGAGAGGCGGATGAATTTTTTTTATTTAGAGAATAAATAAATGTTTCTTAAAGGTAAAACAGACTTTATATAATGTAAGACATATCAGGTGTGGGTTATGTATGCTTGGGAGGGAGGTACAGTGAGATGATGTGAGCTTCCCTTATAGGCTAACTGCTGATGCAGCATGAGCAATTTTTCATAAGTTTGGGATAACAGACAAATAATTCGGCTTGTTTTCAATATTTTATTATTAGTAACACAATTTACTGTAATAATTAGGCTTGCTTTTCAATGTTTTATTACCAACAATTTTTGTACCTACCCAGTATGCTCACCATAGCCTAGCCAAAGGCGCTCAGTCTCCCATCTGTAATGTGGCTGCATTGGATGCAGGGCTGTTTTTTGATATATTTAAAAATAAAAAAGTTCGTCTAATACTCTGGCAAATGAAATGGGTTTGATGTAGGTAAAACCTATTTTTGGTAAACGCTGTGAGTCCTCAAAGGAATTACAGTCTCATGGTCCCCTCAGGGCTCCAAAAGACAGACCAACCAATTACAAAGAAGTCTTTTATAGTTGGTCTCGGCCAGAATAGTGCTTGTTGGCACAGTGATATAATATAAAGGACTCAGGGCAGAAGGGCTCTTATCTCCTGTCCTACAACGATTACCTAGGCTCTACGTCATACTCACACAGATATGACAACAAGTCGGTGCCATAACCATTACATTCAGGTCTGTGCAAGATAAATGTTCACCCAAGTCCCATTCATCATGGAAAGTGGGTGGGTTTTAAGACTCACAGCGGCTACAAAAATAGGTTTTCCTATGTCAAAACCTTTTTTTGATAGCATAGCCACTGGTCGTCCTCAAAGGAGCTTACAAAAGAAATTGACATTTTGACGAAATGACTTACATTCTAATAAATAAATCCCAACGACCCAGATTCATTTTTTTTTGTCCGAGGTATAGTCACAGGTTATTAACCATTATCTTTATTCTGGATACCCATAGGGTTTGGCAGTAAAAAACAGGGAACAACACATGAACCAATATGTATTGTTCTTGTGGTTCGAAGTTGGCTCACCTAATTATGTTTGGTCTGGCTGCGGGATTACTGGGCCTTCCTCAATGATATCTCAGCATGATCACCACTCTCATGGCAATATTGTTTGAGGAATTATTTTATTCAAGGTAAAGTCACATGTTGTCAACAGTTTCTTTATTCAGGATATCCAATGAGGTCTGGCAATAAAGAACAAGAGACACACGAACCTATAAATGTATTATCCATTGTGGTTCTACAGGGACTTACCTAATTATGTCGGGTCTGGCTGCAGGATTATTGTGCCTCCACCAGTTCATAGGAAACATTTCTGAAGAAATTTCTCAGCCCATGTAGAGAGAGTGTAGGAAAAAAGGACCATCTTGGATGTTTGCCATGACATTTAGGTAAACCGTAAGTGCTTGAACCAGGCATAATATTTTATATGAAATACTGAGTTCCTTTATCAGAAAAGGGGATTTTCCCTATAAAAAGAATGAGGACCTGTAAAAAGCTCCTCATTCTTGGCCAGGAATGGTAGGCCAGGAGACAACAGCAAAGTGATAACTAGGTGTACGAGTGGTGAAATGTTGTCCTTGCCTAAGAGAGCCCAGTGCGGTAATCCGATCTCCTGATGCCAAAATAGTCAAGAAGACTGTCTTTTGAAGCACATGAATTGAGTGGATGACAGGAGTCAAGAATCTTATTCAGGGACCAGGTAATGGGAAACCTTGCAGGTTCCTGACCTTTCCAATGTAAAAGACTGGAGAATGGAATTAACAATTTCTATATTAGAATCAATTCCAAAACCATAAGGCAAGGGTTCCACCAATGCTGCCTTGTATGCTATGATTGCTGAAATACCAAGATGCTTGACCTCAAAAGATAATAAAATGTAAAACTGTTTTAACAGATTTCAACTGGGCTCTCAGTATGGGGGTAATCTAACATTTCCCATACAGACTGGTATGTTGGATAGATGAAGTCCATAGTTTGCACTAGGTACCTAGCAATGTTAGAGAAGTAATCTTCACAGTACACTAGGTTTAAAATTCCACGTGAAGGTCATGGCTCAGAAAGGAGGATGAGTAGATGACTTCCTTTCCTCCTGTCTGGGATAGAACAACAGACAGCAATGGAATCTTCTCTTTTGGCTGTTGTGGAAGAAATAAGGAACCAATTACCATTTGGTTAATTCAGGGCTTCTGGGCAAGCAGTTCTGTTGACAGCTAGTAGAGTGTTCAAAGCTTTCGAAATCTTGGACAATGAAAGAAAAAGGTGTATTGTCTCCATTTGTTCCAGTCTTGTAGGAATGCACCCCTTGCTATCCAGAATGTCCAGGTTCAGAGACACATACACTGGAAGTTAATGGTTCTCACATTTGGCAAACTGGTCCACTTCCGGACTGTGGAAGCATGTTAGCAATTACTGACTTGAGAGGAGCTCAGCATGAGCCTAACCTCTTTTATAGAAGACACTGCCGCCATATGGTCTAGGACCAACAAAATGAGAGTCCCTTTTGGAGGTTTCAGTTTTCTGAGATAAAAAGACAGTCAATAGCCCCAAGAAGCTGGTATGACACTCCCTCCGAGCAGGTGACCATCTTCCCCCAACTGACAATCTTCCCAATGGCCTCCCCAACCTGTCAAGGAGCATCCATATGTACTGTGTTATCACTTGTACGAACGGTGGAGACAGGTTGGCCTGTTTTGCCAGAGACCCCTTCCAGGTCCATGGACAGTGTGAGAATCCTATCTCTGCCTGGGCAAACTGTGCAGCCTCTCAGTCCTCTAGTTTAAAGGATGAGAAATTTTACATATCATATCCATTTCCATATCCGGGACACCTGAATTCCTCTTGGGAATCATGAATAGCATTTCTATGCTGATGCTCAGTAGTGAGTCCTCAAAGAAGTTACACTCTCTTGGGGGCATCCTTGATACTGCTCATGATTTCCTCCCGGAATTCTGAAAGTACTGCAAGCGGAATTTTCCCATCAGGGAAGCCTGCATGAACTGATGAGCCAAGGGGGTCGTATCACCACTGCCTGTCAGTATAGAAAGTACAAGAAGCTGAAATCCCTATTAAGGAAGCCTACATGAACTGATTGAGCCAAGGCAGTTGTATCATCACACTGCCTGGCAGTACAGAAAACACAGCAAGCAGAATTTTCCCATCAGGGAAGCCTGCATGAACTGATTGAGCTAAGGCAGTTGTATCATCATTGCCTGGCAGTGTAGAAAGTACAGCAAGCTGAATTCCCTGTTAGGGAAGCCTGCATGAACTGATGAGCCAAGGCAGTTGTATCATTACTGCCGGGTGGTATATAAAGCACAACAAGCAGAATTTTCCTATTAGGGAAGCCTACATGAACTGATTGAGCCAAGGCAGTTGCATCACCACTGCCTGGCAGTATGTTATTCCAGGAATATATCACTATCCCCTAGAAGGTATAGACACTTAAGATGGGGTTGGGTGGACCCTGTCAGTGTCCCTCAATACATGACTGCAGCATGGGAAAGGCAAGATTCTCATTTGAAGTATCTCTCTGGATTCAGAAGGAAATTTCAGTGGCTCTATCCACTTCATGTCAGGTATCAGTGCCCTCTCTCCCAAGGAGAGACTCTTTGTCTCCATCGGAGAAGTTGAAGTTGGAGTTCCTAGAATCCACTGCTTTTGGAGTATGGGCCCAAATGTGGATTCTACTTGGGGAGGGATGGAAACACACTGCCATTGTTCTGCCAGAACATTTACAATAGTCTCCTTCTTCCGTACCCATGTTGAAATCAATAACTAATAGAGACACCTTAAAAATGAGCTCTTTCATCATTTAAACTTGCTGTCAAACGCATATGGCATATTTCACACATGTCCAGCCTACAACCGAATTCTCATTTATTCCTTCTGCGGCTGGCTCATAACAGGTAGTTATGAGCCATTTCCACAGGTGAAAAGCTGTGGCGCAGGTAGTGTGTAAGTCCTGCATAATAGTATCCCAGCAGTGATAAAAGGAACAAGTGTTTAATAAAAACTATCTAGTTTTAGCTGCCTATATCACTAGATAGGCTGCAGATGTCTCAAATTAACCCAGGCCTACATGGCCACAAGTACATATTCATAGTATGATGTAAGGAAACATCAGTGGGGCCATGTCCATAAAATAGTAGTAATGTATATTAAAATATTAATTAGCAATTACTACAATAACATAGCTGTATTAAAATATTAATTAGCAGATAATTACCATAATAATCAATGCTTTTCTACTCAATTAAGACAGAACTAAATGGATATCCATCATGTATATTTCTACATATTTCATAACCTATGATTACCCGGTCTATTCCCAAGCACAAGGTAAAGGTAATGTAGCCTAGGCTGTAGGCTACGTAGTTGATACATCAATAAAATCAATCATTATTGGAATTATCTTACCAAGTGTAGAAAATCAGTATCAAGATTTTAAAATGTTTGGCAATGCTCACCTTTACAAAAAAATACTTTTGTATTCCCTTAAGAAAAATATAAACATCATGACAAATGCTCAACACGGCTATAATATGTAAACAAGAAAGTTAAGCCAACCTGATTTACCCTTTCTGTAATGTCAAATTATTTATCAATGTAAAAGGGCATTGTATAATAAGTTTTAACAAAATTTTCTAATATTATTGCCTTAGTGCATGGCTATTACAGGGTAGCCTATGATCTACTCCCAACTTTTCGCCTTGCAAGAGGCTTACTGGCTCTCAATTTAAACAAAAATAGGCCTGCCCGTTAAAATTTTAAGAAACTAAAACTTTTCAATGGGTCTTAAAACTAAGTACTTAGCTTGGCTCGTGTAGTAGAGTGGTTGGATGGATGGATTATGAAATTTCGGGACAAGCCCAAGCACTGGGACCTATTTTGGTCATTCAACGCCTTAATGGAATGAAATAAATAGCTTAATGATTAATGAAATGTAATTGAAGGTGATGGTAACCTACAGGGAATGACAACATAAAAACCATGTTTCATTATAATAGTGAAAAAAATTTTAAATACAAATAAAAGTATAAGTGCATACACATGTATGCATTAGGTAATTGGTAAGATTAGATCTTAGTAAAGTAAGTCAAATTTTAGAATGTACAGTATATCAATCTCTTTTAAGAATTTTGCAAGGTTGTTGATATCAACATCGTCTCCTAAGATATACGCAGATTGTTTCCCTGAAAGACCAGATATCCTGCAGGCAGCATCATATATTGGACAAGACACCAGAATGTGCTCAACTGTCAACAGACTGCCACAGCGAGCACAGACTGGAGCATCACTTCCATCAAGAATAAAGCTGTGTCAATTGGGAATGACCAGTGCGAAGTCTCGTTAAAACAATTTCATTCCTCCTATCTCTATGAAATGAAGACTGCCAAAATTTTATTCAAATCATGTCTAATTGCCCTCAGTTTCTTATTTGTGGCAAGGAGGTTTGAGGACCATCGCTCCTGCCATTTGCTGTGTATATAGCTTCGGATATGAGACTTCATGTCAATGTATGAAACTTCATGGCTATCCTTTGATCCCATATGGGCAGGAACTTGGCAGAGTGAAATAGATTTGTGCTTGCAAGAAATTCGAAAAAGCCACTCATGAGCTTTGAGAATCAAAGGAAGGATGAATTGAGTCTATTTAGACTTTCCAAAATACTTCTAGAATCCTAATATATTACAAATGTCTTTTTGTTGGTGCGATGAACAATGGCTAATGTTCTATTAATTGCAGAAAGTTCTGCTGTATATACTGAAGCTGAAGGAGGTAGCTTTGCAGCCTCATTAGAATCTTCTGTAATTATGGCTAGCCAAACTCCCTCTCCTGACTTGGAATCATCTGTATAAATCTTATATGCACCATCATGGGTTACATCATGCTCTAAAAATAAATTCTTGGCCATTTCATCAGTAAGGTTCTTAACCATTATTTTTTTTTTTTTTTTTTTTTTTACAAAATTTTGCCTTAGGTGGAATCTGGAGGCAGCCAACTGTGAAATATTCTGATTTTTAAACATGTCATTATTTACTTCTTGATGTAGCCTTACCTGGAAAGGAAGGGATGATGGTTTAAATTTTCTGTTGTCAAGTTGGTGAATGACCTTACTGGAAGGATTTTCAGTACTGCTTTTAATGCTCATTAAGTAACACAGAACCAGTTTCTCCCATTGTAAGTGAAGTGGCAGTTGACGGGTATCTACATAAAGACTTTCGACAGGGCATGTTTGGAATGTACTGGAACAAATTCGTAATCTCTTGTTATGGACAATATTGAGCTCATTAAGTTTACTTTTACATGCTGAAGAATAAATCTGACACCCATAATCTAATTTTGATCTACAAAGTGCATCGTAAATTCTTAATAAAGATTTCTTGTCATCTTCCCACTCATATCCAGAGACTACATTTAAAAGATTAAAAGATGCTTCTATTTTACATTTAAGGTTATCAATATGTTTGGCCCAAGTGAGCTTTGAGTCGAAGGTCATTCCCAAAAATTTAACATCGTCAGCATATGGAAAAATAGATCCCTTGAGTTTTAAATTAGGTATAACCTCTTGACGTTTGTTCTTTGTAAAGTGGGGAGCAACACTCTTGATGACTGAAAATTTAAACCCATTTAGCTTGGCCCATTTGGAGACAGAATCAACAACTTCTCTATATCAGCATGCAGATATATATATATATATATATATATATATATATATATATATATATATATATATATATATATATATATATATATATATATATATATATATATATATATATATATATATATATATATATATACATATATGCACCTATTTTACGAGGATATTTTGTTGAGAAAAACAATTTTAGTATGTTTCATCATACATTTATTAAAAGATATTTTAAAGTAAGTAGTGCAGTAAATGGCCAAATCATCCACAAACAGTGAAGCTCAAACAGGGCTTGGAACTTCATCCAAGATGCTGTTTATGGCAATAGTAATAGAGGGTCACACTGAGAATGCTCCCTTGTGATTTCTTTAATCATATCATGTCCAGAAGAATTCATTACAGATAGCAGTTGAGTGTGAGTTTTTGATGTAGCATGTATGAGCACTGTACCTTTTCCAAACCTAGATATATCTCCACTCTTTATCCTCCCCCCCACCTTCCTCTGGAGGTACTTGCAGAACTTGTAATAATTGTAGTTTTCCCTCTTAGTTGTAGCAGCTAGCCACATAGGAGGTTTGGGAATTCTGGATGGAGTATTACCCTGTGTTTTCTGGTGGGTATCTTGAGCCCATTCAGGTGGTACATATACTGTATATCCAAATTTTTAGGTAGGCTACCTTATCTGTCAAAGCCTCTCTTATAACAGACTGATTTATTTGCACGGTATTGATGTTACAACTAGCCTTTATGGCATCTTCATATTTATCAAAAGTAACCCATGCTTCTCATTTTAACTTGACGTCTAGGAAGTTCATACGTATTTCAATTATGGTTCCAAAGGGATGGAAAGTCATCAAAATAGTTTCATAGTCACACTGGACTGGTATGTCTATTACATGAAGCATTTGCAAATTCTTAACATTTAGAGAATTTTCTATCTTCAAGGTGGGTGCAGAGGTCATCTTCTGTGCTAAAACAGTATCATCAAAGGGCCCAGGGGTACTCAGTTCTTTACTTCTACTTGTCATAAAGGATTGGATAAAAAAAAAATAAACCTGAAAACCTTGAAAAGATATCATCAGCCTTTCATAGAGTTTATTCTTCCACCAATGGCACAAGTGAGAACTGACTCCCAAACGTCCGAGTCCCTACCCTACTGCACAGGGGATGACACAACATGATTAGAGTGGCCCAAATGTAAGCCAAACCCACTTGCTAGGACTGAGAGTATTACAAGAATACAATCATCCCCACCCTAATCATATTATGGGCAAACCAAATAGAATGCCAAAAGTCCTATCCCCAGAACCAGACCCCCCCTGGAGAACAGTTCTGCCTTTGAGCTGTCAATCTGATATCTCTCAGGTCTGAACATTATCGGGCAGTTGATGGTCCTACCACAGTTTACACTATTTAGCTTCAGATATAAACCCATTCTGAACTATGATGTCTTTTCCTATTTATCAGGTCCAATAAATTTTAGCAAAATTGGAAAATTTCACAAAAAATTAATCCAAAGAAATATATAATGATATGTGGAACTCTTGAACTCAAACCTGAGAACAAATTCCTGGGGTTCAAGAGCTCCCTCGCCACGTCAGGGTGGTCCCAAGTCAATGGGGGTGTAGTAAAGTGGGTGAATAAAATGCGTAGTCAAACCCGATTCCGGAGCACATCCTTTGGACAAGTGAATTCTTGGACAGGTCAGAGTTTAATGGTGATGACGCCGACTTGTCACATCTGTGCAAGTATGACGCAGAGCCTAGGTAATTGTTGTAGGACAGGAGATAGAGCCCTCCTGCCCTGAGTCCTTATGCTCTATCATTGTGCCACCAAGCACTATTCTGGCCAAGACCAGCTATAAGAAAATTCTTTGTAATTGGTTGGTCTGTTTTATGGAGCCCTAAGGGGACCAAGATAGTGTAACTCCTTTGAGGACTAACGGCAGCTACACTAAATATATATATATATATATATATATATATATATATATATATATATATATATATATATATATATATATATATATATATATATATATATATATATATATATATATATATATATATATATATATATATATACTCTGTATATTGTTGTGGTTTACAAGGGGTGATAATTGCGTGTTTTACTTTTACATTAATAATCTTAGCCTTGTAAAACCCCGTGTAAGCCCACAAACAGAATAATTAAAAGAATAATTACTAATTGGTAGATTGTCAAGTGAAAGTGTGCTGCTCAACACTAGTTCATTATTTACAAACACAACATGGTAGATTGAACATGGAAAAATTGGATGCTTTCATTAAAATAACGATGGAAAAAAAGGACAACAGCTATTACAGAGTGAATGACAATGTATCAAATTTATGAATATTGGCCACTTGCAAGTGGTCCTTAAGCCAACCAGCAATGAAATTCTATCAGCCTTGGTATGGGCAGATTTTTTCAGGCAGTCAGGAACACAGAGGCACGGCTACGTCGGTAACTGCACTGATAACACTTCTGGAAATTAGATAATTCCAGATAAGACTATCACTGAATTCTCACTTCTTAGGAAGGGCCAAGAATTACTTTATGCACTGTTCAAGGAATTACCCACTGGTATAGCAAGGTCACTGTTAAAGTCAAAGAGACAAGGAATTTACTTGAGTGATGAAATGCGAGAGAGAGAGATGATAAAATCAAGTCAAAGAGACACTGGCCAACCAATTTCCCTTTGGGGCACGTACCGTCTTTGCTTCCTGTTATTGCTTGCACATACAGTGTTATATCGAGGTGATCAAATTTTATTGGCGACATCTGGGAATGGCACAATCAATCCAGTGTGAGAAAAGTTGAGTTCCATAGCCCCACGGTTTGGGGTTCGATCGGGCAGAGGTTACCCATGGATGAATGTCAGTGGCCGGGCGCAGCTAATTGAAAATCGCTGATAATTATGGTAATAAATGGCGTTTTTGATGTTCTAAGCGCCAATAAACCGCTTATCAGTGCTGTTGACCTCTTACCGACGCCAATAAACCACTTATTGGCGCCATTAACTTCTTACCGACACCGATAAACCACTTACCAGCGTTGGTAAACCGCTTAACGATGCCGAATATCACTTAACGTTGCCAAAAATCTGGTTAACAACGTCGCTAGCCAAGTGCCATAAAACCGGAACGCCTGTAACCGATGCCGCCAATAAGCGAGGACTGCCTGTAATTGCTAAAACTCTTCTCTCACTCCAAAGCTTGTGGGATTGCCTGTACCTCTACTGTCTGGTATTTTCCCCATAAGATTATTAAAAGTTAGCGATATGGCAGCGATAACCATAAAAATATATGCAGTATACTATCATGTATTATATATATATACAGTAGAACCTCGGACCTCGACACTAATTCGTTCTAGAAGAAGCGTCGAGATTCGATTTAGTCGAATTCTGAGTTAATTTCTCCCATAAGAAATAACTGAAAATGGATTAATCAATTCCTGACCACCAGTCATTACCCCAACCTTACCTTTTTATACAAAACATTACACAAATTACAATTAAATAAGTTCAGAGCTGAATAACTTACCGTATCAGAAGCACTTTTTACATTTTTAAATGCACTGTATCAAAAAAATTGGCCTACGACCAATGCGACCATATTACCGATGATAGACCAAGCGCCATAGGCTAGGCTAGGTAGCCTATAGGCACTACCAGAATGTACTGTAACGGGTACACACGAAAACTGTTGTTAATAATGATAACATTGAAAAACAAGCCTGATTATGACATTAAATTAATATTACAGTATTTATAAGCCGAATTACTGTATGTCTGTTATCATAAAATTAAGAAAAATTTCCTAAATTACATTGGAACTCGGCAGCTTGTGGCAGATGTAAACAAACCACAGTGCCACCCTGGTGGTGTATCGCGGTACTAATTACATAAACATTCGGTATTTATGGTAAATATCATACAGAGTCTACTGGAATAGTGTACAAAATCACTGTAAAACATCTTTCAGTAAATATTATGATTCCCTAACATATTGGGACCCATGATTGGATAAAAATTCAGTGCAGAAAGCCCAAAAAAATTATATATACCTGTACAAGGTGTACCTCTTCAAACAACAGCAGCAGCATGTGTGGGCTTTAAATACTTTTAAATAGCATGGAAAGAACGCCACCAACAACGCCAACTAGCGGCAGCCGCCCGAAACTCTTTTTTTCTACAAACATCATATGATTCATCGGGTCGGATTCGGTTTGTTGTTCGAAGTTCGACGTAAAAATTTACTCAACATTTCATGTGAAAACCGATTATGTCGAGTTCTAGTATGGTCGAGGACTGGGTTCTACTGTATGCTGTATATATATATATATATATATATATATATATATATATATATATATATATATATATATATATATATATATATATATATATATATATATATATATATATATATATATACACACACACACACACATACAGCAGTAAACCCCCCATATTCGCGGTCTCACGATTCGCGGTCTCACCTATTCGCAGATTTCTCTATGAAACATATATACACATCATTCGCTGAAAATTCCCCCATTCATGGTATTTTTCACTGAGAAGTATTCACTAATTACTGTATTTTCATATAATTTTCATGACTAAATGCACTTTTTGTGATAAAACTATTAAAATGATCTGGTAGTGCTCGAGTTACAGTAGTTTGCTTTACAATAATTCAATTTTGCAATGGGGTAAACAATTAATACTGATACAACAATATTTATAAAATAATTTTAAATTTCGTGCGGCCTCAGGCAGCGAGAGAGACCAAGTTACAATAGACCAACTTCTTTTCCTCCATCTCTTTATCCCATCTTCTAGTTAAAAAAGTAAAAGAGAATGTTAAAAGCATTGTTAGTAACGTTATACTCTTGTGTAAATGCGTACAGCCATAAACAACCGAACGAGAAACTGCTGTTTTGCTTATCACCGAATCAGATAACAACAGCCGTTTTGCTTGTATTTCAGCCATTGTATAGTAATAAACAGTGACCGTGGTTATAGTACAAATAACGTACAAAAGACGTTAAGTTGAATAGGACAGATGTATTTTTACATTATACCCTTGTTCGGTATGTATAAAAGACCGGGAAGAAAATATACTGCTAAATTTAAGCTGCAAGTTGTAGCTGAAGCTGAGAAAACAATGTTCAAGCTGCTAATGACTATAAATTATCGTGCATCGACAACATGGATGAAACTCGACCATAATTAAAATTGGAGAGAAAGTATTTTATTACTGCTGTTTTTATGCTGATAAATGGTAAATATGTAAAGTTCTTATTATGATGAAATCAAGTGAAAATAGCTAACAGAATTGATTTTTTTACACAAAACAAATGCCCCCAAACAGCCAACGTCATCTATTAACGAAAAAAATAACTAAATTAATTTCACAACGAGACGTATTTAAGTTATATTTCGACTTAAAAACACTTTGTATAACGAAAAATAACCTTGCCCCATATAAATAAAGTATCTAGAGATTCATTTATGCTAACTAGAAGCAAGAAAAGCGATCTGAACTGTGTTGAATATGGCAAAATAAACTTACCACGTAATCAATTTCCAAACCAAAACATTGATTGCTATGATGGCAATTTATAATACAAAAGTAATATAAGAATATATATACAATATTATTGGATACAGTGAATTAAGGCATAATATTTTAAAAGATCCATGGAAAAGATGCATATTCGTTATGTTGATGGTTGTATAATACGATATGTGAATATAGATTACAGTATAATGTAGGCTAGGCTACCGTATATGTATACGATATACCCACCTGACCACAAGGTCAGGTGGCAACGTGACCTCCCTGTGAATATGGAATTCGGGTTCGCTTCCCACAACCGGCGTTCACAGGCTCTTCAATTTCTTTCGTTTGGATACATTCGGCTTCGTAGTTACAAGCATATCCAAAAAAGCGTGAAGAATTCGAGAAGTTAAGAGGGCATTGCGGCTATTAGAATTACATATGTGTCTGGTAAAAGTGACCAGTAGATTCTACATATAATATATACAGTATATACACCGAGAAATTCTGTTCGGCAGCGAACACAGTGTTTACATTTAGCTAAGCTTCTCGGTAAAGAAGAGGTTAAGTTTAATAAGATTAAATAATGAAAATAATAATTCTCTCTCTCTGTCTCTCTCTCTCTCTTACTGAGATGAGAAAATTTTTATGTAGGCTATATGTAATATGTATGTTTGTTTTGTATTTTAATAAATGATTTACTAATTTTCAAATATTAAACACAGCAAAGTATCAATTCTTAAAGAATATATAGTGAATTAGTAAGATTTTAGTTCAGTCCCTGATCTTTTTCTGTATCTGACTTAGCGGGAGGGTTGAAGGCGTAACCGCCATCATAAAAAAAAAAGGGTTAGCACTTGGCCGAAACCTCTCTCTCTCTCTCTCTCTCTCTCTCTCTCTCTCTCTCTCTCTCTCTCTCTCTGAGATAGATTTTTTATGCATATGTAGCATATATGTTTATTTGTTTTGTATACTGTAGTTTTATAGATAAACGTGGTGTTACTTTGTTATTAATTTTTCATATTTTCCATGCTATAATGACAATATTCATGCATTTTATAGTAAATTATGTAAAATTTTAAAAGAAAATATATCGATTCCCAGTCTTCTCCAAAAGCTTGGCGTGAGGTGGGGATGCAATCTAACTGTAAATTATCTTGTCATATTGACCATAAGGGGAGGAAGTGTTGCCCACTCACAGTCAGACATGTTGCCTACTTGGTGGTCAAAATACCACTATGAAAGATACTGAAATCTCTCTCTCTCTCTCTCTCTCTCTCTCTCTCTCTCTCTCTCTCTCTCTCTCTCTCTCTCTCTCTCTCACCAAAGATACTCATAATGTGAGAGATGGATAGATAGATAGATAGATAGATACAAAGGGAGTGTGGTTGATAGAAAGATATACTCTCTCTCTCTCTCTCTCTCTCTCTCTCTCTCTCTCTCTCTCTCTCTCTCTCTCTCTCTCTCTTTGTTATTGGCTGGAAGGATGAGAAGTATGTACATATATTGTTAAGGGTAAAATGTTTAAGATATCTTTGAAATGATATTAATTATATTATTTCAAAGATTAATACAGTAACAGGATAATAGTTAAAGGTATATATGATGTAGGATGCTAGTTTAAGGTATACATTGGTATTTGGACTTTCAAGATAGGCAGTTATAAGCGTTTTTAGACGGGGATGATGGTAACTGTTAACAAGGGACTGTGGTATGCATCCCCCATGAATACAGCGGTTTACTGTATACTGTAAAGGGGCCCAGAAAGTAAGACAGTATCAAAATCCACAGAATAACTTATCACCATACAGGGTAACTTAGCTTAAATAAGGACTTTAATATATATTGAGATCTCCTCAAGACATCATATAGTACTATCCCGGGCAGGTTGGGATAAGCGATGACGACCCACGCGCCAGCGAACCCTTCGCCGCCTCCTCGACTCAGCCTCCCATCGTTCCCAAGTCTTCAATAGATGTCTGACCCTCCGAGATGACCCACCCCACCACCAGAGCCCTGGACGCCTCCTTCAGGAAGCCTGACGCCGCCCCCGAACTCGTACCGGACGAGCTGACCAACGAAGGACCAGCCGAAGTCATCCTTCAGCCTGCTGCCGTCCCCCTCGAGCTGGCTACCGAAGGATCAGCCGATGTCATCCTTCAGCCTACTGCTGTCCCCCTCGAGCTGGCTACTGAAGGATCAGCCGACGTCATCCTTCAACCCGCTACTGTCCTCCTCGAGCTCCTGCTGGCCGGCGCCGCCATTCAGCCTCCTACCCGCCCCAAGCCCAAGCCCTTCACTCCCATTCCAATTGTCAGCAAGTCGATTTCCGCATCGACGCCTTGCTGGGGGGGGGGAATATTGTAAGAGACCGCATCGCGCCAATTGCGGTCTCTTTTGAGCACACGTGTGTGTGCGTCATCCACCGGAGGGACCAAGACAAAAACAAGAGCATCCCGTTTTCTCTGTCTCAAGGAACGCAACTTCTACCATACAATATTTCTGTCTGTTTCTCCCTATCCATTGTTATCTTGATTTATGTACAATCACCACTACTTGCGTTGCCATGTAAGCATTCTAATCATGTACTCATAATGTCCCACTGAATCTTCTGTATCAAACTGTATGTATGTTTCTGTTTGTGAAGACGCCAAACGTCTCGCCATTTCACATATATTATGCTACTGCATTGTATTCATTAATCTGTCTCGAATCTCATGCAATTGGCCATATGTGGAATTTCCTGGCCTTTCCATTGATATATGTTTTATCACTGTACGTTTATTATGTCTCTCACAATCGCCATCTGTTTGTCTGCTGACAAACACAGATGTCCGAAACATTACCTCTGTTTTGCCCTGTCTGTGTGTAGATACTACTTTGCGGCTCGCACCAGCCATTAACAACTTCAAAGATTTTGTTCATTCATTTCAGTAAGGAACCACCAATAAACCAGACAACACCCAGCGAGTATGTCACTCAGTTCCATCCTTACCGCATTGCGCCGATTTCTCTTTCAAGTACACCTGTGTGTGCTTCATCCACCGGAGGGACCAAGACAAAGACAAAAACAAAAGCATCCTATTTTCTCACTCTCAAGGAACACAACTCCTACCATACAGTATTTCCATCTGTTTCTCCCTAACCATTGTTGTCTCGATTTATGTACAATCATAGAAAGGCATTCTGTTTTTTATCCATTTATTAAGATGCCGACGTTTCGTATCGCTTGATACATCTTCCAGGCTGAAATAGCTATTAAAATAAACAGTATTTGCGTATAAAAGATAAGATATATACACATTACATACTTATTTACACCATATTAGCAGTTAAAAAACAGAACAAGAGGAAAAACCAAAAGCAGAGGCAAGAAGCGCAAAACACCTACCCACAATGGTAGCATAAAGCAGATTAACAAGAAATGCAGAACAGGAGGGGGAGAGAGAGAGAGGGGGGGGGGGAGGGAGCACAGACATAGAGGCTAAAAACAAGTGCAAACTATGCAATGAACAGTTGGTTTGATGCTGATTGGTGATTGAGGGTAGGGACAGTCAGTTTGATCATAATAGATTCAAGGGTGGCCAGTTCCTCCATACTTCGTGTTCTTCCCACAATACTAAAGTCTTTGGCGTCTGTATGTGTTTTGCAAGTCTTGCTATGGTTTCTCACATTCCACCGATCAGGATTAGATAGTCGACTACCTGTTCTATGGCTAATCCCCTGGTGAGAGGAGATTCGGATCTTTAGCATCCTCCTGGTACTTCCGATGTATGTGCTTAGATTACATCTGGGACAGGTATATTTGTAGATTACACCGGAGGTAAACAGGGGGCTGATTCTATCCTTGAAATGAAAGAGGGACCCAATGGTTCAGATGTTCAACGGGATTAGCTTTAGGTTGAGTGCAGGTAATTGTCTAATGAATAAACTAATACTTTTTTTCCTGAATCTGTTGTCTGGTATTTAAGGGAATCTAGCATACAGACATAGTTTAGGGACATTGAGAACTATGGGTGTGGGATTTAGTGTCAAATTAATCAGTTTGTTAAGGGATCTATGGAAGATTGATGGTGGGAAGTAATTGTTCTTAAAATAGTCAGTGGGGAAAACAATCTCATCATGAAAAACAGGCCAACTGGAGGTCAGATTAAAAGCTCTATAGAGGAGAGCGGACACGGAATATACTTAAAATTAAAAAAGCATTACTTGTAAAAATTAGTAACCTAGGCCAGTAAAAGTATTCTTCCTATAAGTGCCAGTGTGGAAACCTATCTCGTCTTTAGTAACTTTAACTTTTACATCCAGGAAGGGAAGTGAGTTTTGGGTTTCTTTCTCAACACCATAATACCAAATAAACTTGTTTTTATATACATGCTGCCTTCCTGGATGCCCCCTTGATAGCTATATTATATATGATATATATACCGAAGGGGAATTATAACTGATAAGTGGTTCATCATCTCACACGCTTGAACTGCTGAACATGAGAATCAACAACGTTCAGTGATGTGCTTTAAACCAGTAGGCTATCAAGAGAGCCTAGTGGTTTAAGGCATGTCACTGAACGTCATCGATTCTCATGTTCGGTGGTTCAAGTCCATGAAACAATGAATCACATATAAATTATATAAATACATATAATTTCTGAGGTAAAGCAAAGTATTATTGTTGGTGTATATAATATATATATATATATATATATATATATATATATATATATATATATATATATATATATATATATATATATATATATATATATATAAAATATACAAAGAGAGGATATACTTATAAAGAGAGAGAGATTGAGATTGTCAGTGGTCTAAGACATCTGAGAAGTATGATGACTGTAGCATCTGAGAGTTCTTCATTGCCCACTACAAGCTCAACCAAACCAAAAGGGGGTAGTATAAAGAATTTTTAGATTTAACAAAGTGAAGAATTTGCAGGATCTCGTTGGGAATCTGTCAGAGAATATGTTATCCAAGGCAAAGCTCATAGCTCTCCAGCTTGTTGTGCATTGGAAGAGACCTTTTTCACCTGACTGTCCACAAGTTCTGTCTATTAGCACATAAGCTCATGTCATTCAGCCAGAGTGCAGAGTGTCAATCAGCCAGATTGCTCTGCACTTGATTAGGAAGGCTCCAACAGTTCTTAAAGCTATTAAGTCTCACAGTCTTACTACCACACTGTACACATTGCAAGTCTTTCCTGCAGGTTCTGACGCCATTTCCTTGCTTGAGCTGCATACACTCTTTGTCAGCCTTTGACTGCAAGTATTACCAGTTTGAGACTCCACTTGGTGAACAGTTGCCCTCAAGGAATAGAATCATCAGATTCATTCTCACATGGCTGGGATTCTGACTCAGGCAGGCTGGAGAGTAATAAAACTACTTTAAAGCATGCCTCATGGCATGCAGAAGTACAATTCATGCAACAAGCTTCTAGCAGTTCTGTTCCATTCACCAGCTTTGATACAGACCAGTTAGCTGCAGTACCTTACACTACTTCTCTAGTCATCAGTAAAGTTTGGACAGAGGCATACAATATGGCTGCTGTTACATCATGCGTGACATTGATTTACAGAGTTGAGCATCGCACCCCAACAAGTGTTGTGTCCAGCATTTAGGTGGCATTTAACCCAGGTGTTTTAGGCCAGTGCTCTCAGTGCTGCTGACTTGCGCTGCATAGCTTGCCTCCCTCTTTCTTGTGTCTTATCCATTGTTCATTGCTCTCGATCACTTACAGAATATTTTCTCTCTGCTCAGCTATCCCAAAGAGCTCTTGAAAATGCAGAACATAACACCAGTGGGAAAGAAGCATTAAAGTGATTTTAGAAAATATTTGTGTTGTATGAAGGTGATAAGGAGGTTCTCTAATCATGACAAGGCCTCATTTAATAAATGTGCCGGACTGGGTTTCAGAGTCTTATAGTTAGTTAATGGTTTTGAGCTTTCTATGAGTAGCTCATGATGCCATTCTGAATGAGTTAATTTTGTGATGGAGGGTAGAGGAAATAAGGCAGGCTTTGATAAGCCCTTGATTGTTCTTCATACATTTACTCTTTCTGAAGCCTGCCGTATGCCCTTTTATAGGTTTGCAGGTGAGACTTGGTGTGCCCAAGTAGTGCCTCTTAGGCTAGAAGCCTTAGTAAAGGATCTTCCGTTTTGTGGCCACAGTAGTTCTGTCTCCCTCAAAATAGATAATAATGAGAAGTTTTAAGGGAACTGCCAATGTATTCCAGCTGGCAAGAGGGAATTTTGGGCACCATCAGCCGAGTGCTGTAGGGCACCATTGTAGATATAAAGGCCAGGAGCCTGGTAGCTTCCCATGACTGAGCCTGGATTTTAAATGTGAAGATGCTGGCTTACCCTTTAGCCAATACTGTTACAAAAGAGATTGTGTTCTAAGAGAAAATTTCCACGTATTTTGATCCCGATCCCCTCCACACCTTAGATATGGATCCTCATCTCTTCCCAATGGTTTTGTTACGAGGATGACATTACCACTTGGGAGGCAATGAGGTCCATTGGAAGCATCAATCGAGCTAGAGCCTCTCACTCATCTGTGGATCATGGTAGGAAACTTTTCAAGGCTTTCTCTCTTTCCTTTGCTCATCAGGCTTTGCCTAGGTTTCACTGTGTTCACTTTTATCCAATAAGGGACAAGAAGAGTTCCACCAGACTTTTCTCTGAGTACTAAAGGAGAAATAAAGTCTGCTTATACCTTAAGTTTCATCTGTACCCTGCTGGATTTTGTATCCAGAGGTTTCGGTCTATTTGGACAATGCAGACAACTTTTTCACAATGTTGAATATTAGATAAAATTATCCCTATGAAAATAATGTCTCCAAGAGGAATGTTGTTGCTTGCACAGTGCAAAACACACAACATGTCACTTGGCTTGGTACAACTGGAGGTTGAAGCTTTACTAGGGGGTGACCATGACAATGACCTCTGCAACTTCTGCTAAAAATCCTTTCTTTTGGAGGCATTCCTGGAGGAGATGGAGATTCTAGTAATTACATCAGATGTGAAGTTTTCTCGGTAGAGCCTCCCTTAATGGCAGGGCCCTCAGAGGGTCCACCAAAAGAGCTAGTAATTCTGGAAATCAAGAATGTTGGTAGAAAATTGCTATTTCACGTGCACCAGTCTTTATGAGAGAGAATGGCAGGAAGTCATAAACTTCCAAGTTGTAACAGGAACATGAAGGTGTCTGAATCCCATGCTGCTGGGTCTGGGAAAGTTGAACAGTAGGTTGGGAGCTGCTTGTTCATGATGATAATAAACAAGTCAACTAGAGGTCTGCCCCAAAGCCTTCCACAAATCCAGGTGTGGCAGAGCACTCTGATGGAAAGACGTGATCTTTCAGACTGAAATAGTCTGTCAGCACATTGTGTCCCCCTGGAACAAACCTTAGGATTAGGGTAATGTTACTCTCTTTTGCCCAGATAAAGATTGCTTTTGCCAAAAGTCATATGAAAAGTGATCATGTGTCTGCTTTCATTCTACCATAGTAGAATTGTTGGACATATCTTCAGTCACTCAACCTGCTAACTGCTCAACAAATGCCTGAAGACCCAGGGAGACCACCCTCTTTTCCAATAGGTTGACATGCTTTCAGACTTCTTCTGTACATACAGATCTTATACAATCAAATCTGACATGTGGACTCCCCAACGCTCATTTTAGGTATCTGACAAAGGTAACAGCTTACATATGCTGTCATCAATAATTTAATTTATATGTGTAAAGGCCCTTTCTGAGCCTATACTTGATTTAAGTCTCTGTTTTATGAACAGAGGTTTGATCTCGCTTATCCCGAGACATTGTGTGATAGCAGTAACGTGAGCCGGCATCATAAGTTATATCTTCCCCTAACTAAAATCTAAGGACTACTGGAATGAGATACTAAGTACAAACTAAAACCCTTTATTGACAAAAATCAATGAAAAATAACTTCTTAAAAGTTACGAAGAATGAAATCCAATGTTTCACATAACTATCAGAAAATCTTCTAAGGAAATAATGCTCCAAAATCATAAACGCTCAAATACCTAAGGGAATACAGAAAATAACTCATCTGTCAAATCATGAACAGGTCAATCAATAAAAAAAAAACAGGTCATCTCAAACGTCATACCACTCTCATCCTTGTAGGAGGGAGAAAGGAAAAAGGAATAGGAATGGAGTGGAACAGAAATACTCCACAAGTCCTCTGGGACAGTCTCCATGTGAAAAATCACTCACATCTTCAGACACACATGAATCGGATCTCACAAGTCCAATTCGAACAACGGTTCCTCCCATTATATTCATTATGTAACGCACGAACGAACGTACTTTTGTATGACATCATTCGAGGTCAAAGTTCGGCAAGACACGCCTCTGTACTTCGAGGCGTCACGAAGTACATGTACACACCATACATTATTAAGAAGCATCCTTCGAAAACCGGATTTTGTAACTGGTTCAGCTTCTAGAACGTTCTTTGCTGAAAACGCATTTGCCAGCCCGTGTCTTGTCACCAAGGTAGTTTCTTCGACCCTTGTGGTATGCGAATGTTTCAGCAGTTTCCTATCTGCTGCGTATAGTGAAAATGGACCCTGCGAATAGCTGACCCAACTTTTCAAAGGTCACCTTCGCGAGCCTTTACATATGTAAATGTCCTCAGTTCATTTGCCGATTGCATGTAAACTGTAGCTTCTTTCTCTCTTGCATTGGGTATCATTATTTTACTCTAAGTTTGATGAAGTTGAAATCCCTTAACATAACATTATTATGGGAAACATGGAAAATATAACATGATGGGATGATGGGTACACAACTTAAAATATTAATCTTATGTTCATGGTACTGCACAGTCATCTTCACATGAACTCATATTTACTTCAATCCTTCCTGCCAGAATATGAAGGAAACAGACTAGTAATAACACTTCATGGCAAAACTTGCAAGAAATGGACTGTAATACAAGTACTTTCTCAAACATTTGGGATGGGTAGAATAATGGTTTTTCACCATGGTGTACTGCTTTATTGTATATATGCAGCATAATAAAACTACAAGGCTTTTTAATGATATGCAAGAATATTCCCCTCTTGGAGATCAGAAGTTCTGTTAGTTTTGGTGCCATTTTGTGCAAGATATTTATCCTTTATTGATGTGTACCATCCTCCAAAGTTATTGGAAGACTTGTTGCTACTTTTTTCATCAGTCAAGAGCTTCTACACCTTAGATTTTCAGTGTACCAAGTAACATTTTCCTTATGCCCACTATATGTTTCCTTCAGCTCTATCTTATGTAATGTTTTAATAATACAGGGTCTGGATTCCTCTTTTAAGAGATCTAGGGTAGTTGAAGTATTCTAATATGAAAAAGCAAGAACTAAAGAACGCCTTTATAAGATTATGGTATGCATATCTGCAGTTATTCTGTTTCATTATAAGAAACTTACATTCTGGCAGATGTTGTAACGAGATCTCCTTACCCCATCATTCAGAGCAATTTTTATTTATAGCTGCCAAAGCTGCTACAGCTGAGTATTTTGTTTGTTTATAGAACATTTACAGAACACACTTGAAGTAATTCAAGTTAAGGAGTATACTAAGTGCAGTTTAAATATTGTGCTTTCATTTCGCTGATTTTGCACTAACATTTCAACCATAACCTCAAATCCCAGGTTGTGATGGCTTTAGGAATTTAATAGAATATGAAAAGGTATCATTTGAAATTTGTATAATTATGATTGTGATAACTGTATGCAGCTCAGAGATAGTCCTGTAACAGGGTCAGATGTCAAAACAAAAATGATTATGAATAAATTTTTGAGGTGAAACTTACCCTCCATCATTAGCTTTATCTGCAGCTACCTGGCACAGGTTTGACAAGTGTTAAAATTGAAACAATCTTAACAAGTGAACGCTCCCAGTAGTTACTCCCCCACCCTTTAGGGGTGGGGTAAGGCAGCGAGTGTTTGGTTGGTCAGTTGTCTCTTGTCTGTGAACACAGCCCAATGTGTAGACAAGTGCTCTAAAATTTGTGTTTATTTTCCTGGTTAACGATTAGATTGTATGGTTTTGGTCTGTATTTAGCAATATGGATTCTTCTTCTCTATCTTCCCTATCGAAATCTGTTAGATTTTGTAAGGTAAGTTACAACCCCAGATTGAGTAATTGACGTGCATACTGAGTAATTGATGTACTTACGCATGAACTTGCATGGATCATCAAGAGGTGATTTGCGATTCTGAGTACCTTCGTGATCATCGCAAGAATTGGTCTTTGGGAGAGATAGAGAGAATTAATTGCTGAATTAAAAGAATAAGATAGACTTAGGGGAGAGTAAAAGAACAGTCTTGAATCTGGGTATACTTTAGAATTTACGTCTGGTCAAGAAGATAGAGATAAGTCTGTACTTTCTTCTTTAGTAGATATAGATCCTTCTACACCAAAAGATTTCTGCTGAGGGTAGCAGGCTAGATTTAATGCAATTAGATTGATTCTGTTAAATCTAGAATTGAATTGTGTGTAACTGTTTGAGTCGTTCGTATTGTATGTATCCAGTGCATTGGCAGGGTCAGTGTCCCCTCATTCCTTTGGCCACTCTGTGGACACAACCTTGTCCTGTCCCATCAGCTCCACCTGCCGACAGGCCTGGTAGTCCCAGGTGTTTCCAGGTGAGGACTAACATCCCAGGATGTTCAAGGACTGTGCCCCCTGTCTCCTGCCTTTACTTTTGATCCTCCATGGACAGAGTTAGAGCGCGGTCACATAGGACAGTTATTACAGGTCTAGATCTTGTGTTTAACCCCATTGTCCCATGGTTATTCTAGCAATTTGTCAGACCCAGATAACTGATCGCGATCCATTGTGAGTGCTGCTGTTGCGCTATAATAGCTAAAGTAAACTTTTTCAAGGTTTATAACTCTGCATGTAACAAGAACAGTGTAGTGTGCCTGCAACTGTGTTTGCGGAGCGAGCACTTAGGAATAAGGCAGGAGGTAGATATGCTAGGTAAAGTTAAACACTCTTACTCAATATCCAAATTTATATCCTGTAGGCCTTGCTGGAGGCACGTACTCTTAGCAATCCCTCTCCGGATTCATTCTGTAGTCTTCCCTTGGAAGATGATTCGGTATTCACTCGTGTGTGCTTACTTGACAGCAGGCACTCATCAGGCAGCAGGCGCTCACCAGGAAGCAGGTTCTCGTCTGGCATCAGAAGCTCTCTTTCCATTAGGACATCCTCTTTACATCAGGCACTCACCTGACACTGAACACTTCCCTTCCATTAGTCTTTCGCCTGGCACCAGACGCCCATGTTCTTCTCAGTCTCCCAGGCGGTCTGGCTATGCCGGTTCGTCTTCAGGTTTTTTGTCCGACGTGAGGGATTGTCGTGCAAGTAGCCACGATCAGGTGCGTGAACGCATTTGTTCTCCACATTCTCCTTCCTTTCCCAGGCGTTCTCTTAAACTTTTGACACCTGCCTCGTAAGACAATGCTAATTTCTTCTGCTTCTCTGAGAAGTAGGAGCTTCTGTCATAGTTCCCGCTCTTCTCAGATGTCGCATTTCCAGTCTCAGTCCCCTTCTTTGTTGTCTTGGGCTACTCCTGAGCATCTAGGCATTTTCTTCTACCGCACTGTACATTGCAGACGCCTAGGGCTGCTTGCCAGCCTCCGAGGCAGGTTTCAAGTATCCTCGAGCCTTGTAGGTGTTCTCGAATCTCTTTTAGGCTTTCTCAAGTCTCTTTTAGGTGTTCTCAGTCACCTCTTCAGCGCTGAAGTTTGGTGTATTCTTCTCTTAGTCAAGCGGATCCATCTTTGATTGCTACTGTCTCAGTAGCAGAGCAGACTAGCATATCTTCCCCTCAGCCAAGTTTTTTGAGGTCGGCTCTGGGATTTTCAGTTTTGCCTCCTGCTACTTCGGTGTCAGGGCAGGATGGTGTGCTTAATCAGGAAGGCTTTGATTCCTGTGCAGATGATTCTTTGGTGCCAGGCACCATGGCACTAGTGGAGCCAAACATTCCTCTGGTATGAAACAGGTTTTTTGCTTCGAATTAATTCATTTTTAGAGGAGCTGAAACTCCTTTCATCTCAGGGAACGGGGTTCTGCTGCAGCCACCTCAGCTTCCCCATGGATTTCCCTCTAAGAGCCTGTGGCTTACATATTTGACTCTGATGCTGATGAAGAGCAGGTAGTATCATCAGCTGATCCAAGACTGATTAGGTTTGTGCTAGCAAATTTCCTGATTTCTTTGAGGAGCCAATAGTTCCGGATTCGAGGTCCCTTAGGATTGCTAGGCTGGAACTTAAGGCATATCCCCTTCTGTCCCCAAAATGTGCTAAGTTAGCACTGAACAGTTTGACTTTTGTATTCCCAGGCCACTAAGGGACTTTTGTATTCCCAGGCCACTAAGGGAAGTCTCCTGTTCTTCCCCTTACTATAAACACACTAGGCAATTCTACCTCTTTCCCAATTCTTCCTTCCGGGCTCAGGAGGGAAGAAGTGTCCTTTTGACAGCAAGGACCCAGTTTTCATTCGCCAAAGGGGAATCTGCAATTCCTCCCCTATATCAAGATTCCTAAATCTGATTTGCTCATCAAGTCCTCTCGTGTGCCAGTGGGTGCAGATTGGGCCACTTTTCTCAAGTGTGGGAACACTTGTAGACACCCTGATAAAGAAGTTCTTTTGGAAGGTTATTGCATTCCTTTCAGGAATTCACTGCCTCTTCAACCAGCTTTTATCCTTTCAGTCATACAGAGCAACTTAGAGATGAGACAGGTGTAGGTCAGGAAGTCTTTTCTCCATTAGAGAAGGCAGCATTAGAGGAAGTATAGCTACTTTACTGGCTTTTTTACTCAGGCTTTTCCTAGTGCCAGGCAATGGAAGTTCAGAGAACAGTCCTAGACATGTACAGGCTCAACCACTGTGGCCTACTATTTCCCTTTTTTCCATGTTGTCAACCTCCACAGTCTTTAACTGCCCTAATAAAAAAAATGGATGTTTATAGGGTACATGAATGATGCACTCTCTTGTGTCCTCATTCACCAAGTATTTGCTGGGGTGCTATCGCCTTCGTGTATATTTTCTTATTAGCAGTAAAGTTACTTCTGTATCTGGACGACAGGTTATGTTTGTGAAGTCCAGGGGGTTTGCATCAGAGCAAGAGAGCCTGTACTGAGCTTGGCAAGGTCTTATGCTGTACTAAAAGGTCAGAGGTCATCTCTGGAATCTACCCAAAGAGTGACCCACCTGGGCATGTGATTGATTCTGTTCTGTGCAAGGTTTTCCGACACAAAATCGAATAGACAGTCTGTTGTTAATCATGAGAGAATTCTCCTCAGGCTGCATACCCCTTAATTCTGGTTGTATTGCCTAAGCCACTTGTCTTCTGTGGAGAACTCTGGAAGAGCTTTGGTCTTGACATCATCTTGGCATGAAAGGATACAATAAAAGATAGTTCTGCTCCAGCATGTGAGCACCCTACTAATGAAAAATTTGCATGTAACCCATTTGCTCTTCTGGCTGAAGCCACTGCCACCAGAAAGAGTGTTCTATGAAAGAGCCTTGAGAGAAGCCTCTTTCTGGGGCGGAAAGGAGGGCCACTAAGGAGTCTTAAACCAGACTAGGTTCTATAAGTGGCTTAGCAGAACCTTCAGCAATCCAGCTGAAAAGCGTGACAGTTTCGCTAAGTTAGCATGGATTATAGACTTGATGTAGGAAACAGACAATCCTTGGTCATTTCTCAAGAAGTGCAAACCTTTAAATATTGTTAATCATGCTAATACAGGTGTGCAGACAGGGACTGCCTCTGGGCTTGTATCGCCGAATACCTTCCTCTTGTCATAAGGAAAGTGTCCCTAGATGACTAATAAAAGTCTTTGGAGCTCAGGAGCTAGACGACAGTTCATTGCGGTTAGTCGAAGCATTTCAATATTTCCGTAAAGCTTCCCCTTCCCTGCCTTGATGAAGCAGAGTACTATGGAGTTATAGTAATGCCTAGGAACTCTACTGAAATGTGGAAGGACTGGAAAACAATGCCTCCTCGGCCACCAAAGCGCGATTAGAAACATGAAGGAGTTCCCGGTAGTCCTCAACCTTAGAGTACCCCCTTCAACAGCGGAAACATAGGGAGGCATACGCGAATAGGTTTGTCCAATCCTGAATCCTAATGTCTACTGCCCAGGCTTGAGGGCCCGGAATTGGGGAGACAATGATTCAATTTAGCAGCAAAGATATCAACGAGGGGTTATAGAGCACCCTCTAATTGCCATGGAACCTATAAGGAAAAATCAATTGTGGGAGAGTACCTGTCCTGAATGACTTAACGTGTCCACCAAACATACAATCAACCAGGAAATAGCAGAGGCATATGGACAATATTCCTCTCCACAGTCCAGAGGCTAAAGAACTGATGATGGCTACCTAGGTTCCGAATTTATGCCCCCTGCGTTCTAATATAAGCTAGAGAAGGCATGCCCAAGGAGACAGAAATTACTTAAATCCCTTCTGTCTAGCCAACAACTCCTTGCAGTTACTGAGAAGACTCAATTCTAATGGCGACTACACCTTAAACTGGTTCCTGATAACCACACCACCATCTTTGTCTGAGGCAACTGCATACAGTAAGAGGTCTGGGTTCAGGGACTCTAGGGACTTCCCTGCAAGAAGCAATACTATGGACAACGATCAATGAAGGGAAAGGGCCTGTTCTTGGCTCTACGGCTA
The DNA here is from genome assembly GCF_040412425.1 of Macrobrachium rosenbergii. NCBI lineage: Eukaryota > Metazoa > Arthropoda > Malacostraca > Decapoda > Palaemonidae > Macrobrachium > Macrobrachium rosenbergii. The sequence goes on along the minus strand of NC_089741.1, from coordinate 878,154 downwards.
CAACTCGTGGTCTGGCCAAGTCTCTCTCCATATCAATGCAACTGAAGAGGTAACATCCATAGTTAAGTATTGGAACTGACTTTTCTCTATCTCAGCTTTAGAGACTCTGACTCCTGAAAAAGGGAGCTTGCTTGATGCTTTGTCAGGACTATAGGGATTTATACATCCCATCTTAAACATTAAGGAAGTGGTGTAATAAGAACCTATTTTGCACCATCAAGAATCCCTAGGTTCCCAGGTGTTAGATGCCACAATTTTCTCTATTAATCCTTAATCCTGGAAGCACACCTTGCATTGTCTCCAGAGGATTGTCCCCTGTTGTTGATGAAACTGCACGATGTCAGAAAAACAACTACATCGATTAGTTTTCATTAGCACCCTTCTCTAGACTCTAAAAGTCTTGGTGGCACAGTGGAGGTGTAACTGTGTTTCTTTATCCAGCAGGAACTGCCATACACTAGCACCTATAGTTGCAGCAGGGCAGATTTCTACTGGTCTTTCCTTTTTGTGTTACGAACAGGTATAGGTTTTCAGTATCAACCCCATCCTGGGGAACCTTATGTATCGGAGTTCATACATGGTAGTATCATACCCTACTTTGTTTTGACGGCAGTATTGTGCTTAGTTGTAATTGCTTTGTTTCTCTTAGATAGGAAAATGAAGTTCATTAAAATTTTGGACTTATGTTGCAGAGGCATTACTTCTCATTGGAGAAAGCTACCCTGAGCTGATCTAGAACCACCTTTTTTTCTCAGGAAAAAACTGATGGCATTCTTTTGGGTGTGAGGTGCCACAGCAACTCAGTCAGGTAGGTGATAACTCTTTAGGGATCATGTTCAGTTGTGGTTTTAGCTCCCATCAACACTGCAGGCCTGAGGCTTAGAGGCCAAACTTGCCATCCTGCATTGCACAATCTCAGTCAATGGCTATGTTCAGGGTCCATGTTCCACCTCCTTGCTATGGTGGACCTCACCTGATGAAGATCTTCTCTGGCAAGAACTTGCCTTGGGATCGTGTGCATCAGGTAAGCAGCGATAAGGATATTTCTAATATCTGATGATTTGGGTATAGGGAAATCTCTTGCCCTCCTCCAGCACACAATGTTGGAGGCAACTAGTGGTGAAGAGTAAGTTTCACCTCAAAAATAATGATTTTTTTGATAAAATCAATTTTTAGGTACTTACCTTCTATCATTGAGATCCCTCCCTCCTCCCCTCTTAAGAGATTAAGGGACGGCTGATCAACCAAACACTCGCTATCTTACCCCACCTCCTAATGGGTGGGGAGTAATATTGGGAGTGTTCACTCATTAATGATTGTTTCAATTTTAGAACTTGTCAAACCTGCACCAAGTAGCCACAGATAAAGCTAATTATGGAGGTTAAGTACCTAAAAAATTGATTTTATCATAAAAATCATCATTTTCATTTTAAAATATGCATTGTGGACAACATCAAGAACATAAGGTCACAAAGTTGTTATTCATATTTAGTATGTATTTTATGGTATTATTCCATTGTTTATTTGGTAGAGTATGCATCATAATTTTTCTGTATTGTTCTTAGAAAATAATGTTTTATTTTTATTATGATTTTGGCTTGATATTTATCTTCATAAATATACGGCTAATTTGTCAAACTACATATAATTGATACTTTATTATTTCCTATTAGGATAGAGCTCGGATGTTGTTGGCACGTTATAGTCAGCGCTGGGTAAAAGCAGTAGCAAGAGGCTCTTTATCAATTAATCAAGATGCTAGTGAGTCTACAAGTCCCCCAGGACTTCCTGCCCGTCACAGTTCCTCAAAGCAGTGCCCTTGCCAGTACATTGAAGATCACCTTCATTATAAGCCTCAAGGTTTGTGCAAGTTATTGTGCACTTTCTGTATTCTTCCAGATGTTAACTAAGAAATGGACATTCTTCTGTCTGGGGATTTTCCTGAAGACAAAGTAGAAATTATCTCTAAAAGTGAAACCTCGCTAATTAAAGTGTTCATTTCAAATATGTATATATATCTATTTTACATGTGTTTAATATGAATTCAGCTTTGTAGACAATTCTGCAATGTGTTAATTATCGAGGATTCTCAACAGCTTGGGTTATGGCACTGAACCTCTTGGTATCCTCATGTTCTGTCAAATTTAAAGCTCTCTCAGGTCGCATGGGTTACTCACTACTCTGGGATTTACTCCTTCTAACCCACTTTTTTTTCAGTTTTGGCCCAAATGCTAATAGAAAATAGGAGTGGCAGCTGCATATGCCATAACAAAATTAAATTGTTTACAGATGTAACAATTATTTTGCTTACTGAAGTAATCAGAGGTTCTTGTTTGCCAGAGTATGAATGAGCAAAGCAGTGCTTAAATGTTTATGATCAGTAAAATCTTTCTGTTTTTAGTTTTCATATGTGTTTATGAAATTGACACTTCCAGTGTGTAAATTACTGTATTTTAAATAAATAATTAATAGAAGGTATTGTACTGTAAGTTGCAGTATACATCATGAGAGTGGTTTCATGGATTGTAAAGAATTATTGAGTTTATTTTTCCGTAATGTGTATTTACATGACCAGTGTATGTCATTTAATATAATATTTTGCTATTTTTGAAGTATGTTTTCAAGTTCCCTAAAAACATTTAATTCAGTATTAAATGTGTGTACATATTGAATCTTTGTTCAATATTTTAAGGCTGTCACTCCCATTTTTATTAGAATGTATGAGCATGCATTTTATATGATAAACTGCCAAAACAATGCTCAAAATCCTGATTCAAAGTATCTTGGTCATCATATGCTTCTTTTATTTCTCCAATTGTGTAGTTCATTATATGAAATTTTTGTAATGGGATTAATTATTTGGTAAAATTAAGTCTTGACCAATATGTGAATGGCTTTTATAGCAAAAGGATATGAAATGTATCTCTGGTGGCTTATACTATATATTCTGTTACAAGACTTGGAAAAATTATTTTAGCACAGTTTTCAATATTTGTCTTCGTACTTAATACAGCAAAATCTCTTTCGATGGGGTTGCTGAACTGAACTTTTTTTTTTATTTCATTCCCTTTTCCTGAAAGTTTTTGAAAAGCTTACTTTCTTATTCAAGGAAATATTACTTCATTCCTTTTCCCCTGAAATCTATTGAAAAACTTACTACCTTATTCAAAGAAATATTTCTAAAAAAATCATCAATGAAAAATCAAGGCAAAGTCCATCACGAAGGCCTAGAATGTTTTATTATCAAAATTAGGGACTACAGTATACTGACACAGTTCTTCTAAATGAGTGGTTTGAAGGCTATAGAGGATTTTTAATTTTCCTTGTAAATGCAGTTAGGTTGATACTGTACTAGGGTTTCGAAGGCATTGGTAATAAATTCTAACGGCTTAAATGGACTTCAGCGTCATGTATTGTTGTTTTTCTTAAAGCAGGTTTTGATGTAGGAAAAACCTATTTTTGGTAGTTGCTGTGAATCCTCAAAGGAGTTACACTCCTATGGTTCCCCAAGGGCTCCACAGGACAGACCAACCAATCTCAAAGAATTATCTTTTAGTTGGCATCAGCTAGAATAGGGCTGGCTGGTACAGTGATAGAATATAAAGGACTCAGGATAAGAGGGCTCGATCTCCTGTCCTACAACAACTACCTTGGTCTTCCTTCATCCTACTTGTGCAGATGTAACAATAAGTTCTTATGTCGACTATCTTCCTCATTACACACCAGGTCTGTGCAAGTTTAAATGTTCACCCCAGTCCCATACCTTTTCCTTAGGACTCGCAGTGGATACCAAAAATAGGATTTCCCTATTTCAACACCTGTTTTCTGTTTTTTTTATAGCATAGCTGCTGTTCATCCTCAAAGGAGCTTAAACTCCTAATAAATCTAGTAACCCAGGGAAATTATTTTGGTCTGAAGTATATTCACAGGTTATCTCCCATTTCCTTTATTCCGGATACCCTATATATGTATTATTCTTTGTGGTTCTAAGGTGACTTACCTAATTATGTTGGGTCTGGCTGCAGGAGTAGTGTGTCTTCCCTGGCAGTATCTCAGCATGACCATTACTCTCATGGCAAAAGTGCTTCAGGAATTTTTAATCTAAGGCAAAGTCACAGGTTATCAACCGTTTTCTTTATTCCAGATACCCATTAGGGTTTGGCAATAAAGAACAGGAAACGCACAAACCTACATATGTATTATCATTGTTCTCATATTTAGGATGTCATGCGAATTAGGAAAGAATGAGGGTCTGCCTTTTAATGAGGGTTTCTAAAATAATTATCTGCCCATGTAGAGAGAGTGGTTTGTTTATGCCAGGGTGTAGGAAAAATAGGACCATCTGATATATTTACCATGACATCTAGGTAAACCTTGAGTGCTTGAACGAGGCCATAATTTTTATCCAAATTCTGAGTTCCCTTATCAATAAAGGGGATTTTCCCTCTAAAAGGTCCTCATGATAGGCCAGGAGATAATAGTAAGTGACAACTAGGTATGAGTGATGAAATGGTGCCCCTATCTAAGATAGCCCAGTATGCTAAACCAAGCTCCTGATGCCAAAACACCCAAGAAAACTGCCTTTTGGAGCATATATCTTGTAGTTGTGTTGGGCTCACTGAATTGAGGGGATGACAGGAGTCTGAGAACCTTATTTAGGGAAGGTAATGGGAAAAGACTGGGGAAGAGAATTAACAATTTCTATATTAGAATCAGTTCCAAACAGTGCTGTCTTGTATGCTATGATTGTTGTAACAGAAAAGCACTTGTCCTCAAAAGATACACAGCTCTCATCGTGCTGGTAATCTAACCACATTTTCCATACAGACTGGTATGTCAGATAGAGAGATAGATGAAGTTTGTAGGTTTGCACTAGGTACCTAGCAATGTTAGGTAAATAGTCTTCATGGTAGACTAGATTTGAAAAATCCACACGATGGTCACAGTTCAGAAAGGAGGACGCGTGGATGACTTCCCCTCCTTCTGTGTGGGATAGAACAGCAAATGGTAATGGAATCTATTCTCTTGCCTGTTGTGGAAGAAAAGAGGATCCAGTGACTATTTGGCTGATTTAGGGCCACTAGGTAAGCGGTTCCATTGAAAGCTAGGAGATTGTTCAATTCCTTCAAAATCTTAGACAGTGGAGGAAAAAGGTTTACTGTCCTCCATTCATTCCTGAATATCCAGGTTCAGAGACACACACTGGAAGTTGATGGTTCTTGCATGTGGCAAAGAAGTCCACTTCCAGATGTGGTAGCATGTTGACAGTTGCTGACAAATGTTGAGCATGAGCCCAACTTCTTGCTATAAGACATTGCAGTCATATTGTCTAAGACCAACAAAATGTGGGTCACTTTTGGAGGTTTCAGTATTGTTAGATGGAAAGATAGACAACAGCTCCAGGAAGCTGTTATGACACTTCCTCAGAGCAGGTGACCATCTTCCCACTACCTGAAAATCCTCCCAGTGGCCTCCCCAACTTGTCGAGGCATCCATATGTATATGGATTGTGTAGTCAGGTCGACTTGTTTGCCAGAGACCCCTTCCAGGTCCATGGATGGTATCTTCCCAATCTCAGATGAAAGTGATCACAAAGCCTTTTCCTGTTATGTGACAGCCAAGTTCTGTTTACATCCAACAGTCACACTCTACCACAGACACAAAACTGTAACAGGCCCAGGCTTCAATCCAGTTGTTGTCTGGAAAACCTGGGCTGTGCAAGGAATTATCTCAGGTCCTTTCTTATTCTGGTTTGAGTGCTGCTGGAAAGAGACAGCCGGCCATGAAGAGTATCCCAACAAAGTCCCAGCCACAAAAAAATGTCTCCTGGATGTAAGAGGGACTTGTTCCTATTTATTAGGAAACCTTATGACTGGCATATGTTGACTACCACTCAAGTTTCATCAGCACTCTTCTCTGGTGGCTCCCCAGATTAGCCAATTAACTGGGTAGGTCACCAGTTAAATTCCTTCTGTCTTGAGCTCCCATAAAAGAAATAAGTACAGTATATAGAAAAATTTATGCAAAGAATGTGTGTTCAAGCTTGACAGGTCAAGGATCACCCTTCATTCGTAGGAATCCTTCTTGGGGACATTGAAGAGTGGTGGCAAATGAACACTTCTTCTCTATGACCACCTTTTAAGAGGTGTCTAGTTAAAAAAAAAAAAAAAAAAACTCCTATAGAGGATGGGCGGTGAGACCATCTCTACCTTAGCCCATTGAAAATTATACTGTGTCCCCATAGGAAGGCCTTCCACTTCATTTGATGATGAAGACTGCGACCCCAACCGTGTAAGTCCTATTGGGTTCCACCTCTTCCCTCGCCTTTAATAGGCAGTCCAGTAGTTGATTTTCCTTTTCTTTGGTAGGAACATCATTGTCCGTTGTGAAAGGGGTGTTGCTGATAGTGTTGTCCTTTCTTCTGTTGTTGGAGGGATCCTTGAGTGTGACTGGAGTCTTGTATGACTCTGATTGATACCCAGTTTTCTTAGGCTTAGGAAGAGGAAACTGTCAAGAGTATTGTTTCCCAGATGCCACTTTTCCAAGAACAGCATATATTGTGCAATTCTGTTGTCAGGTGCGTTCAGTGAGTTGTGCGGCAACAGACTCTTTAAACAGGTCCTGACAGAAGGGGGAAGAATGTGATAGGGAGTTTACCTTGGAAAGCGAAAAGTTGAAACCCACCAATATTTCCTTTCAAACCTTGATGCAACACTCCAGAAAGTCAGTGTTCCCCATACGGTCCACATAAGTGTTACAGCTATTGCAGTGAATATTGTTCTGGAAGACTTTGGAAGCTCTTTAATAGCTACTTCCATCATAGTAGTAGAAGTTCTAGTATTGAGGAGGTGGGGCCTAACATAAAATTCAGCCATGGCTATCCTGAGATTTTTCTCATAAGGGTTCCAAATTGCTGGGTAGCCATGTCCAATGGGAATTTTTCCTCTCAAAAGGAAGGACAATGTTACCCTGAGTTGGCAGAGGCAAATAGCTTTATTTCTGCCATTAGCTCTCATTTCCCAGTCACCACAAAATTCTGAAATTCTGTCTTCACATGATTGATTGTTTTAAAAGTGAAGGGACAGAAGGCTAGTGCCTCCTGGAGAGGGTATTGGTTCTCTAAGATTGTTGTTATGCTATATTTTCCACTAAACTGGAGAAAGGTTGCTTCTGTGGCTTTCATATGTTAATAGGAAGGATAACAATCTCCTTTGACAGCTTCTGAATTCATATTGAAAGAGGGAGTAAGTGCCATTCAGTATTTGGAAAGGCCACTCTGTCCTGAAATTCTACATCCCCAACCTCATAGTTTTCCTTTCATTAATGAGGCATTTTCCATCTGGTGAAAGGATGCTCATTGAGGCATCTCTCTAAGGGTTATCAGTATCATTCTCGGGAAGATTTTGGTGCCAGTATAACATTCTGATTTGAGGTTTTATAGTCCGACCTGGTCTTATAATTGTTACCAGTCAGAGGTCTGTCTCATATTACCAATTCTGATTTCGATGGGGATCTAGACAACTATTTCAGCTTCTTTTTGGGCTTGGGTTTTTTATTACCTTGTTCCCATGACCTAAGGTGTTTGGTGAGAAAACTAGTCTCTGCCTGGGCAGGCTGTGCAACCTCTCAATCCTCAAATTTAAAGAATGAGAAAATTTTACACCAATTCCATATCCAAGACAGACCTGAATTCATCTTGGGAATCATGGATAGTGTTTCTGATTTGCAGACGCTAAGTAGCAAGGCCATCCTTGATCCTGTTCATGATTTAATTCTGGAATTCTGAAAGTACAGCAAGCATTATTTTCCTATCTGGAAAGCCTCAGTAAAGTTCAATAAATTCATTGAGTGAAGGCAGTTGTGTCACCGCTGCCTGGCTGTATAGAAGTCCGGGATAAATCACTACCCTCTAGAAGGAACAGACACTAGATGGGGATTGGGTGGACCCTATCAGGGTCCCTTTCAATATCTGATTGCTGCATGGGAGAGGCAAGATTCTCATCTGAGGTATCTCTGTCATGTAAAGCAGCAGGTTGTTCTATAGATCTTCTGGAATCAGAAGGGAAATTTCAGTGCTATATACAGTGCCCCCCGTTTTTATGCGTTTCACATTTCCGCATTTCAGTTTGTTGCAGATTTTTGTGGAACACATTATTCACTTGTCCACGGGGGAATTTTCACTAATTCACGAATTTTTTCACAGAGCAGCATTTACTAATTACTGTATTTTCATTTTATTTTCATGACTAAATACACTTTTATGATAACAAATAATTTACTAATTTTCAAATGTTAATATTATTGTAAACACAGCAAAATATCTGTAAAATATTTAATAATATCTGTAAAATATTTAATACAAATTAAATAAATCTGTAATACAAATCATAAACTTCCTAAGCTCATTCTGGGGCCTACCCTGGAATGATAGATGGGCACCAGAATGAGCTTACAAGTTTACAATGTCTCTCTCTCTCTCTCTCTCTCTCTCTCTCTCTCTCTCTCTCTCTCTCTCTAAATACAGAAAAATATTTATAAAATGTGTACAGTAATACAAATTAAATAAATCTGTAATTCAAATCGTAAACTATTTAAGCTCATTCTGGGGCCCACCCCAGAATGATAGGTGGACCCCAGAATGAGCTTAACAAGATCTCTCTCTCTCTCTCTCTCTCTCTCTCTCTCTCTCTCTCTCTCTCTCTTAAGGGTAATGTAAGATGTATTTGAAATTATATTACTGTACTGTAAAGTGTTTTTGGATGACAGAGCATACTTTACAGTATTTGAAATATTTGCTAATTATTTCTATTTCATTTTCCAGTCTGCTTTTATTGAAATAAAAAATTTGTACAGTAATTATGCATGGAAAATATGAAAAAAACTAATGACAAAGTAACATCACATTTATCTATAAAACTATACTGTACACAACAAATAAACATATGTGCATAAAAAATAAATCTTTCTCTTATCTCAGAGAGAGAGAGAGAGAGAGAGAGAGATTGTAAACTTGTTAAGCTCATTCTGGGGCCCACCTGTCATTCTAGGGTGGGCCCCAGAATGAGTTGAGGAAGCTTACGATTTGCATTACATATTCATTTAATTTGTATTAAGCATTTTATAGATATTTTGCTGTGTTTACATTAACATTAACATTAGAGAGAGAGAGAGAGAGAGAGAGAGAGAGAGAGAGAGAGAGAGAGAGAGAGAGAGAGAGAGAGAGAGATTGTAAACTTGTTAAGCTCATTCTGGGGCCCACCTGTCATTCTAGGGTGGGCCCCAGAATGAGTTGAGGAAGCTTACGATTTGCATTACATATTCATTTAATTTGTATTAAGCATTTTATAGATATTTTGCTGTGTTTACATTAACATTAACATTAGAGAGAGAGAGAGAGAGAGAGAGAGAGAGAGAGAGAGAGAGAGAGAGAGAGAGAGAGAGAGAGAATGAACTTTAGTGTTAACCATAGGCTTTGGGACCCTTCTCATCTGGGGCCCTGAACTCTTTCTGCCCGAAATATATTTCGCCTGTAAATCCAAGCAATTATATATATATATATATATATATATATATATATATATATATATATATATATATATATATATATACACACATATGTATATGTATGTATATATATATATATATATATATATATATATATATATATATATACACACATATGTATATGTATGTATATATATATATATATATATATATATATATATATATATATATATATATATATATATATATATGTGTGTGTGTGTGTGTGTGCGTGTGTGTGCGTGTGAAGGAAGAAACCACACTTCATGAAGACAGTGCACATTTATTCTACACACCATGTAAAAATAAAGGTTAACTGCTAAATTTCACCCACATTTACAAGTATTACATAAAGCCTACAGTATAAAATTGAACTGAGTAATTAGTTCTGTAATTAGTATGGTTATACTTTTTAATGTAATATACTAAATAAGTAATAGCTGTTACTGAAACAAATTGCAGTGGCTGAATAGCCAGATGAATAGCCTTGCTTGAAAAATTTGCCTACCAAAATCTTAGGGGGGCTGAAGCCCCCCCCCACCCCTTGGCTTTTACACCTATGGTGTTAACATCGGATCACAGTAACTTGCTGGTGACGAGACTTTACAATGGTTAGGAGGAGAGTAAGAATGTTGAGTGTTGCCTACATGTGAAATTTGGATTTTAAGTACTTTATGGCGAATAGAGATGAAACATCAACAGTGATCAAATATTCTCTTGTGTGCTGTTATAATATGTGTGGTAATCATAGCCAACTAAACTTGTAATGAAATACGGTACAATAAATGAGACAAAGCAAAAAATATGGCAACACTACCTTCGTCGATATGTCATGAACTTGCTGGATTTGTTTATTTTCATGTTTTTTTATGTTTACGTATGAAATTCGGATTTTATATATTTTTATGGTGATTAAATCAATACAGTATAAATGAATTCTGTAAGTGAAATAACATGTTATAGATATTATGCAATGTTTTCTCATTAAATATATACAGTATACTGAGAGAGAGAGAGAGAGAGAGAGAGAGAGAGAGAGAGAGAGAGAGAGAGAGAGAAAATGACGGCACAAGAATTTTTTAACAAATTTGTGGGAGATGGTGGGGACTATCTTAAAATACATACCTGTACAGTCAATATCATTTCAAAGTCATCTTACAACACAGGGAAATATCAATATAAGTAAAATGTACACCCAGACGATGTGCAGTTATGTTGGCCAAAGAAAACGTGCATGTCTGAATGTTAGGGGATACTGAAGAGTAACAGTTGTAGGCTGGTACTTAATTTTGCAACATGACTTTGAAATGATATTAGGGTGTTCTGGGATGATGCTTTAAGATATATTTTTGTTTGAGAAGTCAAGTTTGGCGATGAACTGTTAAAATAGGCAGTTATAACTGTTTTAAAGGTGTATATAGCCTACTTAAGAGTAACAGTAGTAGGAGAGTACTGTAATGTGAGGTTACTTTGGGTTTTTTGAAATGATGGTTTGGGGTGTATTTTTTGTTTGAAATATTAAATTGTTTTAGTATGATAATTTAAGATAAATTTATGTTTGAAATATCAAATTAAGTAGTGAAATGGTAAACAGGCAGTTACAAGCACATTAGTATAAGGGGTACAAGGTATTTGGCAGTTATAAACCAGTTACAAGCATTTTTAGAAGGGATTTTTGCATTTTCACAGATTTTGCATTCCCGCAGTAGGTTCTGCACTGTTCATTTCATGTTAGGTATTAGTGACCTCTCTCTCAAGGATAGACTTATTGTGTCCATTGGAGGAGCTGAAGTGGGAGGTCCTAGAATCTGTGGAGAAGTTGAAGTGGTAGTTCCTAGAATCCACTTCTTTTGAAGAAATGGCCCAAAATGGGATTCTGCTCGGAGAGGGATGGAAACACACACTGCCGGAGTTCTGCTTAAACGAGATAGTGTCCTTCTTCCCTACTCCTACTGAAACCTATAACTCACCGAGACAGCTTAAAATGAGCTCTTTCATCATTTAAACTTGCTGCCAGGAGCATGTTGCGAATTTCACACACGTCCAGCAACCAGCCAGATACTCTTTATTCATTCAGGGGCTGGTTCATGGCAGGTAGTTTTGAGCCATTTCCACAGGCAAAAAGGAGATTGAACAATTTGCTGTGGCACAGGTAATCTGCAGGCCCTGCATAACAGCAACCCATTATGATAAAAGGAACAGGTGTTTATTAAAAATTATCAAGTGTCAGCTACCTACATCACTGTGTAAGTAGCACAAGTCCATGTCCACAGTATGGCATTAGGTAACATGATCAATGGGTTGTATCCATAAAATAATAATTGTACTAAAATATTAATTCACAATTACTACAATAACATTGCCTTAAAGGGATTACTCACAAATGCTTCTACTTGGCCACAAGTACGTGTCCATAGTATGATGTTAAGTAACATGATCAATGGGCCATACCCATTGCTGTGTTAAAATAGTATTTCACAATTATTATACTACAACGACATTGCCTTAAAGGATTTACTCACAAATGCTTCTTAACTCTATTAAGACAAAACTCAATGAATATCCATACTATATATTTCTATACATTTCATTACTTTTGATCACCCAGTTTATTTCCAAGTACCAGGTAAAGGTTATCTAGCTTATTGGGTATGTTAGTGGGTACATAATGGTACATAATTAAAATCAATAATTTTGGAATCATTGTACCAAATTTATAGGAAATCAGTATCTAAGATTTTAAAATGTTTGGTAAAACTCACCATTACAAAAAGTGCTTTTTTGTATTCCCTTAGGAAAATGACAAGCATCATGACAATTTTTTGCAAAGCCTGTGACATTAATATCAGCAGAATAATACCTATTGGAAGTAGATCTGCACGAATGTATTTCCTTTTACACTTGAAAAGATCCCCGATATTAAGAATATATAACTGGGGAACTTTCTGTATAACATAATCCATTTAGTTTGATTATAGAATACTACAAAGGATATAGTGGCCTTTAGTAAACACCATGGTTTGTAAGTCAAGCTTGATTGGGAACTGCTATCACAGCTATGTTTCATAAACAAGAAGTTAGGCTAATCTGATTTTCCTATTTGGTAACCTAAGATTATCTGTCAATGGTAAAAAAAGTCATTGACTAATGAGTTTCAGTAACAAAATTGTATAATTTTTTTGCATTAATGCTAAATATTGCTTTGTTAGACAGAAAAAAAACAACACTGCAATTACAGCATAACCTAGTGATCTATGCCCAACTTCTTGCCCTGCAGGAGACCTGGTGGCTCCCAATTTTAACAAACATAAGCCTACCCATTAAAATTTTAAAGGACTAAAACTTTTCACTGGGTCTTAAAACTATGCACAGAGCTTGAGTGATGTTATGATGATCAACAAATGCAATGTCAAACACTATTTCCGGAGCAAGCACTGGGGACATGTGAACCCTGTAACAGGCCAGAGTATAGACGACATACGCGCTGTTGTCACATCTGTGCAAGTAGGATGAAGGAAGACCGAGGTATTCTTTGTAGGACAAGAGATAGAGCCTCTTGTCCTGAGTCCTTTATATTCTATCACTGTACCATTACTATTCTGGCCTCGACCAATTATAAAAGAAATCTTTGAGATTGGTTGATCTATCTTATGGAGCCCTGGCGGGACCATGAGAGTTTAAGTCCTCTGAGGACGAACGTGGTTATGCTTTCAAAAAGAATAATTATACCAAACAGTGGTAGCCATTTGCACTCACTGGCAATTATTAGGTGTGCAATTTCTTATTTTTGATTCAAAAACGTTTTGTGCTGCAGTTTTGAAATACAGTATTTTCATTCTATTCAGCATTTATTACAGGGTTTTCATTTATTATAATGGTTGTTATCCTACATTTATAAATACACTCCACATGTTATCACTATCTCCTTTTCTCCAAATTTTTCTGTACTGTTAATTTGATAAGTCTTGCTTGTGGTTTAAATGCATGAGATATAGCACTGGCATTGTAAAGTGTAGTATAAGCTAAAATTGACTGTTAGGTGTTGTAAACTTGGTAATTAGTTCTACAGAAATTTTCTGTTTGAAAGAATATTATTTATGTTTAAATATCTCCTAAGCTTTTTATACATCAGGATTTTAAAAGGCTGCTATTTTAAACACTCTGTGGTGTAAACAACATGTCATAGAGATATCAGACTTTAAATTTTACCCTAAGATAAGACATTTTCACTTGTCTGGGTTAGTGATGGAGCATCAATAATTGAGGTAGGTCATAGTAAACAGAAGAACCTTACCGTTGAGTTCATATGGAGCTCAGTATCTTTTTCTTCCTTGTTTTAATGGTAAAAAAAATGCCAAGAAAGTAGTCCAGTTTTGCCATAACCTAAGGAAATGTAGAAGTCAGCATTAATTTCTTTCTCTCTTTTTTTATTTTTAATAATATGTTAACTCCTAAACTATTTAAATGGCTGAAATAAGTCATGAGTGGTCAAGCTGTATTTTTGGTAAAATTGACAGCATAACTTTACACCAATGTGAAAATGAGAAGTGACTTTACGCTTTTTGCTGAAATGTCTTTTACCAAAATACTTTGTGCAGTCTCTAGAGAATTTTGTTCCTGGTCAGATATTGGTGCATACTGTGCATGTTACTTGTTTTATAAAGAAGCATGGTGTGTATATAAATCTCCTATCATGATCTGTTGTGTGAAGCACTTCACTTCAAAAGGATTTTTATTTTATTCAAGTAGGATTACGAATTTAGGAAATCATTCCGTTCCAATTCATAACATGTAATATATTACTGTTTCACAAAATACCATAATTTGTACATAAGATTTTGAAACTGTTTTGTGTTTAGTTCCTTTTTATGTTTGTATATTTATGAGTCTTATACTTGAGAATATCACTTTTTCATCTCTCACTGTTTTAAATTTTGTGAATGTTGTGTATGACCACTTGTGACTTCCACATAACCAGTTTTTCAAATCAGTATAAGACTTTTCAAGCAGCTGTGTTGTTTTCTTCTGCACCTATTGCTTTATTTTGACATGAAGCAGCATTTTCCAAATTATGGCAATTAAAAATAACTGGGAGTACTGGTGATTAAAAATGTAAGATTCTGTGCAGGAGGTTAACTGACAAAGCTGTCCTAAATTTGTGGTCTGTCTTCAAGAGGAAGTCATCTTTGATTTTTGGAATATCCTTTGGTTTCCACTGTTATGAATTAATTTATCCATGTTTTCACTGTATAAATTTGTTGATGGTGTATAAGTTTCTGTTTAACTTGACAGGACTTGCTGTATTAGGAAAAAGATACAATTTCCTTTTTAATTATGCATTGCAGATGTGTTAGACAGGTACCAAAAAAATTAAAAACTGAATGATGGAGAGATATTGCATAGTTATAATTTGGGTATCAGGTTATCTGTGAGCAAACACCATTTTGTCTTTTTGGATTTAATTCAGTTTTTTCCTTGCTTAAGCAAGGTAGGCCCATGATACCCTAATGAATTAGATAAAAGTACAAAGTCATTTACATTGCCCGTTAATGGAAATGTTGCTCATTGATTGTTGATGTGAATTCTACATAGCACTCTCCTTGAATTGACCACCTTTATGGTTATGTAGATGTTTGCAAACATTTATGAACGGTCTAGAAATAATGAAAATGGCAGTGGCTATTCTTGAAACAAATACAGTATCCCAGAGATGCTCCTTTTCAGTATTCAACTTTTATAATCCATTCTTTAATATGATAGATTTTTCTACTTTATATAGATGCTTCAATGGAAATCCTTTTGGGACAGTCACATGGGAAGTTTATTATTGAAGTTGATGGTGTAGGTAAATTATATTTGATGATGATAAGGATGGTGAGGAGTGTGTTGATGAAATAAACTGTAGCGGTGTAGTATAGACTAAGTGCTTCCATTTAAATGTATTGAAACATTATAATAGCATTATAATGATTAATTCTAACACTACATCTCAACTTTTAATGTTTCATCAACACTATTGTTATTGCACCAGCCAAAATTATGCATACCTCTTGTACATATCTTGTACTGAGGTATGATGCAATATATTTATATTAATGCTAATAATAACATTATTGCAGCTTGTTGTAGAATGTGAACACCGGTGAAGAAAAGGTATTGGCACTTTAATGTGAAACCTTGATAATCATGCTAGTAATTAAATTCCATGTAATTTTGCAAGCAACATAACAGTGCATCCATCTGTATAGTATTTAACTCAAAATGGGGTTGTATTTCAAGTTACAAGTAACATATTTTGGGAACAGCGTCTTGCAACTACTACTTTGGTTTAAGTAGAAAATAACAATAATAATAATAACAATAACAGTAGTAGTAGTAATAATAATAATAATAATAATAATAATAATAATAATTATTATTATTATTATTATTATTATTATTATTATTATTATTATTATTATTATTATTATTATTCATGGCAACATCCAGACTGTAAGTATTGTATCTGAGGACATCAGGATGGAGTTTGGAATAGAAAAATGTGCCAAACACCAAGAGATCAAGGATATGATCAGAAAAGAATATATGCAGACACTTAAGGTGGTACTCAAGTCAAAACTCAACGCCAGAAACATAATGAAAGCCATAAACACATACACGGGCAGTACCAATAATCAGGTACAGTATGGGAGTAGTGGAGTGGACGAAGGCTGAACTCCGCAGCATAGACCAGAAAATAGGATACACATGACAATACACAAAGCACTATGCCCAAGAGCATATTCAGGCAGGGAGAGGTCTACTAAGCATAGAGGACTGCAGCAACATCAAGAACAGAGCACTGGGGCAATACCTGAAGACCGGTGAAAACGAGTGGCTAAGGAGTGCATGGGAAGAAGGACTGATAAAAGTAGACAAAGACCCAGAAACATACAGAGACAAGAGAATGAAAAACACAACAGAGGAATGGTACAGTAAACCAATGCACGGACATTACAAGATAGACTAAAGAACTGGCCAGCAATGAAACATGGCAATGGCTACAGAGGTGAGAACTCAAGAAGGAAACAGAAGGAATGCTAACAGCGGCACAAGATCAGGCCCTAAGAACCAAATATGTGTAAAGAACAATAAATGGAAATAACATCTCACTCATATGCAGGAAGTGCAATATGAAAGATGAGACCGTAAACCACGTGGCAAGCGAATGTCCGGCGCTTGCACAGAACCAGTATAAAAAGAGGCATGATTCAGGAGCAAAAGTCCTCCACTGGAGCCTGTGCAAGAAACACCAGCTAGCTTGCAGTAAAAAGTAGTACGAACATCAACCTGATGGGCTGATAGAAAGTGATCAGGCAAAGATCCTCTAGGACTATGGTATCAGAACGGATAGAGTGATACGTGCCAATAGACCAGACTTGGTTCAGATTGACAAACTCAAAAAGAAAGTATCACTTACTGTTGTCATAGTACCATGGAACACCAGAGTAGATGAGAAAGAAAGAGAAAAAATTGATGAGTATCAAGACCTGAAAATAGAAATAAGAAGGATGTGGGATATGGCAGTGGAAATTGTACCCATAATCATAGGAGCACTAGGCGCGATCCCAAGATCTCAGAAAATGAACCTGGAAAAACTAGATGCCAAAGTAGCTCCAGGACTCATGCGGAAGAGTGTACTATTAGAAAAAGCACACATAGTGAGAAAATGATGGACTCCTAAGTTGGCAGGATACAACCAGAACCCCATACTATATAAATACCACCCAGTCGAATGGGATGATTGACATACACAAAAAAAATATATTTTTTATTATTATTATTATTATTATTATTATTATTATTATTATTATTATTATTATTATTATTATTATTATTATTATAAAATTCCTTTCCCAAATAGAGGGTGACC
The DNA here is from genome assembly GCF_040412425.1 of Macrobrachium rosenbergii. Taxonomy (NCBI): domain Eukaryota; kingdom Metazoa; phylum Arthropoda; class Malacostraca; order Decapoda; family Palaemonidae; genus Macrobrachium; species Macrobrachium rosenbergii. Next base: position 860,699 of record NC_089741.1, on the reverse strand, counting down.
CAATTGAAATACATTTTGCTATACTGGATACAAGGACAGATGTTTAGTCTAAGATAGGCAGGGCACCATCATTGTTCTCTTTTTAATATATTATCTGTTAAATGAATAGGTATGAATCTTGCCATTCTAAACTAATTGAATTCCTTGAAATTAGGTGGTTTTAAGCATTTTCTTATAAGAATAAAGTAATAATAGTAATAATAATATTTAAAATTCATTTCATTCCAAAGTTCTGGACAGTCCTTGAATTACATAAGAGTTCCATTTCACAGACCTTCGTGTAAGTCAAATGTTATGCAAGATCAATTTCCTCTTTTCTGTGTGATTTTATTCACCATTATATAAAAAATACACAAGACAAAATATATACCCTTTAGCCTCAAGAAACTCAATGCTTTAAAGGAAAATTAAGAGAGACTTATTATTACAGCATGTCTCGATACTCTGGATAGAAGATAAGAGGACAGCTTGGCTCATCTAATTTCACATAGCAGATATACTGTATATTTCCACATATAAGATGACCTTTAAATCCTAAAATTCACCCCAAAAAATTGGGGGTCATCGTATACTACCATTCTAAAAATCAAACCTTGAATTCTAGGTGATGTTTATCGGAGGCTAGCCTCGGTTTTGGTGCGATAACCACTGACATACATGAAAAGATTCACATTATGAAATAAACTGATAGTAAAGGTAATAAAACAATTTTTACCTCTTTTATTATTGGCATATTCGAGGAATAATTAAATATCAATGAAATCAACTTCATCTATGCAAGCTGAGAAAATGTAAACATCGAGCTGTGGTTGAGCTCACAGCAACCTTTATCGTTTGATAACCTTTCAGAAAATTGTAATGGTAATGTAATTACAGTAGTACAAGCAGTCACCAAGTTCTTCTTTGGAGGAGTAGTAGAGCTTTCGACTGGCATGCTGTTGGCCCAGCGTTCGACTTTCCGAGCCGCCAAAGAAGAATTAGAGGAATTTATTTCTGGTGATAGAAATTCATTTCTCATCATAATGTGGTTCGGATTCCACAATAAGCTGTAGGTCCTGTTGCTAGGTAACCAGTAGGTTCTTAGCCACGTAAAAATAAGTCTAATCCTTCGGGCCAGCCCTAGGAGAGCTGTTAATCAGCTCAGTGGTCTGGTTAAACTAAGATATACTTAACTTTAACAAGCAGTCACCGGTTAACGGCAGGGGTTTCATTCCCGGCCGAGCACCGATAACCAAAAATTGCCGATAACCAATAATTATGGTAATAAATAGTGTTTATGACATCGTAAGCGCCAATAAACCTCTTATTGGCGCCGTGCTTATCAGCACTGATAAACTGGTTATCGACACCAATAAACTGCTTGCTTATGCCAAAAATCACTTACCGTCACTGAAAGTCTGGTTAACGACGTTGTTAGCCAATCGTCATAACGCCGTTAACCGACGCTGCTGATAAGTGAGGGCTGCCTGTAATGACATTTAAGATAACATATTAATTTTTCATTAAAAATTCATCACCAGTTTGGTGGTAAATAACACAATTTTGGATTACATACAGTTGTTTAGAACAATTCTCTCATACGAATGAAAATTATATACATTAATTATCGTATTGTTGTTTGTGATTGGCGATGAAACATAAACAAAAAATGTTCCCTTTTAGGTGACATGTAGGAAAAACACCATATAGAATCGGCGTTGTTATTTCGTTTATTTTGAATTTCTAAGGATACAGTAAGTAAAACAACATTTGTAATAATATCATCCTTACATAACCAAAATCTAGCCAATACATGGATGGTTTTGTAATTTAGTAGTCGTCTTATACAACAGATATGAGATAAATTCATGAATTTTTGCCATAATTTTTTACCTCGTCTTATCTAAAGGTCGTTTATGCTGTACACAGAAATATACGGTAGATATGCTGTACAATTCTGTATACCACTTGGTGAATTCATGTTCAACTTTACCACTTGATCAGCATTGGGAGATACTAAGGGAGTGGACAATAATCATAATGGTTATCATGTTAAGCCCTGCTGCAGACCCTCAGTGTGTCCACTACTAATTGGCATTAAGTACTGGCCAGTGTTCATTCAGCATTCTTACACATAGTGGAGGCAGCATCTTAGCTAGATGAAGGGATGGCTTGTGAGCCTCCTAGGTTCCTGTTCTGTCTTTTAGTGAATTATGCTACATTGAGGGCAGTATCACTATGCAGAATTATTGATAATTTCATGTAGTCAAATAAGGAAAGAGTTGACGAGTATGGCTGGCTGTAGGAGACTGCATTTGATTAAATGAAGATGTAGTTGAACATATGGTGATTTAGCTGGTTACTGGTATGCTTCCAGACTGGAGTCATACTTGACTATATATAACAGCAACCACAATGATCCGCTTTTTGATAAATCTTGAACCATGCAGAAAGGAAGCCAGGATATACATATGTATAAAGTATTGAATTTGAAGATATCATTTGCTATAATTCCCATGGTTTTAGAGAATGTGATTGCAGTTTTCTGCTACTGATATGGTCTTGCATGGAGAACACTGATTAACCTGGATGTGGCAGCATTTTCATCAGGACAAGACAATTATATTTCTTGATCCCATAAAGACTTCATTTTCTAGCTGAATATTGCAGACTGTTTACCACCAAAAGCAGGTTTAATCAGCAACTGTGATGTCATTATACAGGAATCTTGTCATTGATACCTCTTTCTGGTAAAGGAAGCATCACAGGATATACTAGTTCACATATTTGCACACCTCCTAGGAGAAGCTACCACTGATTAAAGAAATCGGTGTCGATGGCAACACTCTGGGAAGCTTAGTCTTCATATGTGCTCTCAACTAGTGGGCAAAGATGACAAATATGTAGCATTGTTATTGCTAGGAACATGGGAAGCTTAGTCTTCATATGTGCTCTCAACTAGTGGGCAAAGATGACAAATATGTAGCATTGTTATTGCTAGGAACATACTGAAACCCAATACACTATGCAGAAGATACTTAAAAGATGGAAACTGACAGTGCACCATTCAAGAAGTTTGATATAATTTTTATAATGATGTTTCTTTGCAAAGAGGGCAAATGAGACTTTAGATTCCAGTTAGGCAGGAGCTATACAAAAGACAAACTGCCCATTTAGTATGGTTTATAACCTGATCTCAGTTTCTGGAATTCTTGATGGGAACTTCATTCATATCAGATTGTCCAGAGTCTTTGTCCTCCTAGTAGTTATCTCTGCTCTGCTGACAAATTGTTCCTTTCTTCTTACTATCAAATGCCCAAACCATGTCAGTCTTTTGAGATCTCAGAGTCTTTTGAGCAGATTATTTTGGTACTTCACTGGGAGGAATCAGTTTTCATTTGAATACCCTTCAGGTGAGAATGACTTATTTTTGACTCCTGTGAATACAGTAGAAAGTTATTTCTCCATTTTTAAGTGTAGTCATTACCTATAAAACTGTTAGCAATGTTCATGAATATCTAATAACTTGCTTATTGTGATGGTATTCTTGAAACTGTGACACTATCTTTTAACGAAATGCCAATATAAATAATTTTAAGTTAACTTATCAATACCAAAAGCAAAATGTGACACTGAAGGTATTGGACGCTACTTTCTCCTCAAATGTTCAATTAGAAGCTTTGAAAGGACAGTGTAACACAGATAAAGATTTTGCTTCATAAATTAAAGCAAAACTGCTAATAATAATAGTAAAAATAGAGAGTAAATAAACACTCAAATGTTGAAATTCAGCACTAGAGCAAGGGGAGAGAAAATGTCAGTAAAATACTGCAACTTACTTCTTTCTCATGCATTAATACTATGCAGGAATTGTAGATGGAAGTAACTTGACAGAGGAAAATATTACACTACTACAATTATCATATTAAGAATGAATGTATCATTTACATAAGTAAACGATAAACAACAAATACTAAGTTTGTCAAAAGAGAAATGAGCATTAATATCGAGGTTTATTATAAACAAATGCATGTTAACTTGCAGGCAAGGCAGTTCATCCATGTTTTATTTAGTCTTCAGTGTTACCAATCAATTTTAGATTTTTTATGATATTAACCGTTAAAGGACGGGCTAATTAATAATCATGCAACCCCCAGGACCAGGCAAATTTTAAGGTTGGCCAATTTAAGAAAAAAACCACATCAGTGGAAAGCGAAAGATATGCAAATGCACATGGTGTAAGAAAAAAATTATAATATATTTTCCCTACCTTCCACGGGAAGTTGAAAGTGACTATTTACAACACTGTGTGGGGCCTCTTTTACAAAACACTCGTAAATTTTACCAAGTTATACATGTTTTTTCTATTAATTTATTTTATTTTGTAAAATTATAATTACAGCTCACACAATATCGTAACAGATAAGAACTAAAATCAGTAACAAATTCTCGGTATATTTGTTGTAAAATATTTACATAAATTTACTGAGATCGGGAGATATAGTAACTTTTTTGGAGGTATACATCTTTTTCTAATATTCTTTGCAAAATTACAATTACTGTATAACTGACATCATATCATAAAAGCTAAGAACTAAAACCAACAGCAATCCCTGGGTATATTTATGAGCCAATAAATAAAAAAGACATCATGGGAGAGAGAGGAGCAAGACATTCCCCCTTCAAGTCAAGAACAATACTAATCTGCCTGAGACCCCACGATTGGGCTGAGCTGAATTCTTTAGTTGCCACTATTCATTTATGGGTCACTGAAGTGATGGAAACTCCTTCCCGCTTGATACAGCCAAATCATATGGCGAGTAATATTAATACTCCTCAGAGGGGATCCGTCCACCACCCAAAACCTGTTTTAGATCCTCTCATGAGGGGATCTGTCCATTAAGGATTAAGAAATACCCAAGCCTTTATGCATCTTAAAACAGTAATTGGGTTTTTATTTGTTATTTATGGGTCTTCTATAAATAAATAATTCTCTCTCTCTCTTTTATTTTGGAGCAGATTACCAAAGTGAGGTAGTGAATAGTTAAACTACTGGTTAGTTCAAGAATTGATTAGTAAATGTTATTCATTTACTAATCAATTTTTTCATGATTCTTTCTTGAATGGACTTTTAAGTCTTTGATGCATCTCTGCTTATCAGTTCCATTTAGTTCTATCCTTCAGGAGAAACATCATTTTACTGAAAGAACTCATTGCGAGTTAGCAACTGTAATTTTCTGACTAGAGTGAGGCAAATGATGTGAGAAAAGGATAACAGTGTGGTACCTAATGTAAAGAGTAGCAAATTCCTGGCCATCGTTCCATGCTTGGTGTTACAGTTTCTTAATAGAGCGTTTGTTCTCTCAATAATGTCGTGTTATTTATCGTATATTCAAAGAAATGTCATTATTTTCATAAATCAATAACTTGCTTTGCTTTTTGATGGAATTCTCAACAGAGTGCAATATGCATGGATGAGCAGCCTTCTCATTCCTAAGATTCAAGACTAGTTTGGTTTCATCTGGGATCAAGAAGTGAAAAGAAATTACCTGCCATTTTACTGGAAATTTATAGTGGGTTGAGCTTTTAGACCAAGAATCATTTTTTGGTGAATGGCAACCTCTCTTTCCAGCATGGGATGAGTAGCCTTCTCATTCCTAAGATTCAAGACTAGTTTGGTTTCATCTGGGATCAAGAAGTGAAAAGAAATTACCTGCCATTTTACTGGAAATTTATAGTGGGTTGAGCTTTTAGACCAAGAATCATTTTTTGGTGAATGGCAACCTCTCTTTCCAGCATGGGATGCCAAATTAAGTTAAGCATTTCAATATCTGACAATCATTTCATACATCCTTCATAATAGTATTCAGAATGAGAAACTAATCTTATGATTAAGGCTCCCCACCATTTCACCCATACCTGTTTTTTTGGGTGGGAAAGTGTGTATTTCAGCTCACTCTTCAAAGAGGGGCCTGAGGAGAAAGCTGAAAAGATCATGTATTTAGACAGGTGACCTGAATTTATAGGAATATCTCCAGAAGCTTCAGTTATCTGGACAGTTTATAAGAATCTTCTGAAATAGTAATCCGGCAACTTGAAATCAACTTAGCATTGTACCCATGTGGTTTTGAGGAAATCATGGTCTTGTTAACAAGTTAGAATATCTAAAGCTCAAAACAGCACCAGGAATCAGTTTTTACCAAATTGTAATGCTGACTTGTCACTAAGCACTTCATTGTACATACAGTACAGTATTAATATCAGTGGAATCAGGAATAGTAGGGAGGAGCTATTTAGCTAACTTCTTTGTTGCTTTCTTTTCACTTATTTGAAGATTGCTTGTTAGCCTATTTATATTAATAAAGCAGGTTCACAGGTTCTGTTTTTGAGTCACTTAGTACTCTTTGGCAAGCTTCATCCAGAATGACAAAGGCACTTTGTCATTATTGTACTTGAAGTATCCTACTTTCAGCACTATCCTGCATCTGATTCAGCTTTCCAAGGCAGTAGTGGACGTTTTTGACGTCATAAGAGTCTGATTAGAAGACTCTTTTTTGTACTAATGGCTATTCTTGGCTGACACCACTCCACACTAGGCATTATAGTCTAAATAAAAATAGAGGTTTATTTTTATAAAATATCTTAATTATTTACAATTCTGTCTTATTTTTATGGGCAAGTTCAAAGTCTTTTGAAATGGATACTTTTGGCTAATTTTACTTCCACGATTCAGAAAAATGGCCGAATTTATTTGCATTGTGCCTTTTTACATATCTTTCCCAATCTGGTTTCCATTCTAATTGAGAGATGCCAGCATTCCCCTGAAAGCTGCTTTGTTCAATATTTTTCCAAACGTATGTATGGATACAGTACAAAGGACTTGTTGCTTGGTTTTTGAATCTGTCAATTTTCACATACTGTATAGACAAGCTTAGCAACTAACAGTATAGCATACAGTATGCTATAGAATACTGTGAAAATTACAGCACTACATTAAATTTATCTTAGCCATATGTATATCATATGCCATTTTTTGTTTCCTTTTATTTATCCAATGAGCAAATGTTGCTGTAGTGGTAAGACATAAAACAATATTTTCAGAGGTCAGTCGTATTTAGCTTGGTTAACAAAATAATTGCTAAGAAATTCAAGCTTGGGAGAGTCAAATGCTAATCTAGTTACAAACTGAGAATAAACTTGAAAAATCAGTAGCTTAATCGGTAAATCATTATTAATAAATACTGATTGATGATCCTAAGTGGTGTATATTTGTGCAATAAAAAAACTGATTGTACTGTTTTTGCTTGCAGAGATGTGAGTTCATAGCTGCAAAACATTTTAGATGAAATATTCAAAATAAATATTATGTATACAATATAAGTAATTTTATAAGGACATTTGTTGCATAAAATGATGGGTACTGAATTCAACAGTGCCTCATTTGTTCCCATAAAGTGTTTTTAATGGTGAATATTTTTTATCAAGGTTTTACAGATTTAATATCACATTTATGACTTCTTTCTGCACTGTTAATTGCACATAGTAGTATTGCTTAAACATGAAAAATATATATATCTTTTAATTACTTTGGTTTAGATTAATTTTTTTTTTTTTTGGCAATGATGTGTAAGTGGTAGAGTGAGCTGAATTCTTGTGATTCCTTATCATTAGCGTAGGTATATGATTTTTTTTTTTAGTTTTGTTTAGGAGTAATAAATGTTGTTACACTTAGAGGTTAATGGCAGGTGGATTTTGTGAAGTTAATTTTCCTCAGGCTGTTTACCGGCATATTGTGATTGACATCCAGCTTTTGTATACTATAGCTGTCGGATGCTTTTTAATGCAAGTGCTTTCTTTATTTTATTGAGAATCTTTATTAGTTGGGTAGAACATAGTATGTGCATGTTATATGTAACAAGTTTGATTATTAGATTTACACAGTATGCTCATGTATATTTGCGGGCAACCTATAAGGCAGATTTTTTTTCTGTGGTTTCTGTGGCAGAATCACATATTTAAAACAAAATAAGATAGACATACAGTATGCTTATGTGTGCAATCAGTAAGGCAGATTAATTTCTGTGTTTACAGTGGTAGAATCACTCATTTCAATCCGACAAGATAAAGGGGTATTTAATTGGTCCTACTTTACCTACGTGCAAAGGTAAACGCATTAAATTTATTTGTCAAATAAATAAATAAATTACATCACAGTGATTTGACCAAGAGTTGATGACAAGTCATGAAAATGTAGGTGAAAGAGTGATTATGTTATTGGAGGTCTAAAACAGGGGTGTTATATTTCTCCATGGCTATTTGATATTTTATAGATTGGATGATGAGAGAGGTCAGACAGAAGACAAATATGGATGCAAAGGTTTGCCGTAACGAGAGATCATGAACCGTTTGCAGTTCAATGTTGACTGGTATAGTAGGGAGACACTGTAGACTGGTGGAAAAGGTATAAAGTTTTGATAAAAGAAGACAGTTAAAAGTGAATGTTATGAAGTATAAAGTTGTAAGTGTGACTGCGAGTCATGAAAGTGGAGCACTGAATATTAGGACAGATGACAGCATATTGGAAGTGGTTGATTTGTACAGGTATTTGAGTGGGTGAGGAAAGAGGTGAGGCAGAGGCTCCATAAGATGACTAACTAATATCAAAGAATTCTCTTTTAGTCGGTCTCGGCCAGTATTAGTGCACATTGACACTTGATAGAGTATAAGACTCAAGATAAGATGGCTCTTTCTCTTGTCTACAGTGATTACCTCGGTTCTCAGTTCCTATTGTCAACCTGCAAGAAGTAGCAACAGCAACATCATATGTATGTTACCATCGTAGACGTGGCACTGCAAATAGCACTTCGTACTCATTACTTTTTTCAGGTCTATGCAGGATGATATTTACCCAAATCCCATGCCTTTTCGTCAAAGAAAGTGGGTAGGTTTGAGGACTCACAACGGCTACCAAAAATAGGTTTTTCCTACGTCAAAACCTGCTTTTCGATAGTGCAGCTGCTTTTTGTCCTCAAAGGAGCTTACCAAAGAAATTGACAGGTGATGAAATGGCTTAAGCTCTTGAATTTCAATCCCAACAATCCAGAAAAAACTTTGGTCCAAGGTCAAGCGACAGGTTTTAAACCAAATTCTTTATTCTAAATACCCTCTAGGGTTTGGTAACAAAGAATATGAAGCCAAACATAAACCTCTTTTGGGAAGCAGTTCTATTGTGACTTACCTAAATATGCTGGGTTTGGTCGCAGTATTGTTGCACCTTTCCCAGCGATATCTTAGCATACCCACCATATCCAGTTGACCCCCAGTTTTCCACTCTGGCATCTGTGGGGTCAGGACTAACCATACTGTCTCTGATGACCATCCTGAACACTCTAGAGACTTCTTCGAAAGTAACATTTGTGAAGGAAGACAATGATATGCTTACTTTCCAAATGTCATGTGACACAGGAAAGAAGTGTGAGTCTGCCTTTTTATTAAGGGGCACTAATTCTATTCTTAGCCCATGTAGAGAGTGGTTTGTTTGTGCTAGGGTGTAGGAAAATCGGAAGACCTGGGATGTTTGCCATGACCTCTAGGTAAACCTTAAGTGCTTGAACTGGGAATAAGGTTTTGCTGACAAATAGAGCTTCCTCATCAGAATACGAGATTTCCTCATTTAAAGGGTTCTCATTCTTGGCCAGGAATGATGGCCAGGGGACAAACTGTTTGAGTGAAGTAGCGTCCTCATCTAAAAAGAGTCCAGTTCATTAATATGAGCTCCTGATGCCTTTTGCAGCATGTGAGTTGTGGTTGTATTGGGCCCACTGAATTGAGGGGCTGACAGAAGCCAAAGCACCTTATTCAGGGACCAAATAGTTAGAAGCCTCGCAGGAGCAGGTCTTTGTAATGCAAAAGACCAGAGGAGGGAAGTGACAATTTCTATATTAGCATCAATATTAAATCCATAAAGTAAGGTTCCGTTCAAGTCGCTTTGTATACCATGACTGTTGTAACAGCAAGGCATCTGTCTTCAACAGAGATCTCAACTGGGCTCTCATCATGGATATAATCTAACCATACTTTCCATACGGACTGGTATTTGCTGAATAGACGATGTCCGTAGTTTCTGCACTAGGTACCTAGCAATGTTGGGTGGGTAATTTTCACGTCAGACAAGATTTAAAATTCCGCACGTGAAGGTCTTGGCTTAGAGAAGAGCACACTTAGATGACTTCCCCCTTCTGTCTGGGATGAAACAGTGGACGGCAATGGAACTGAATTCTTTGCCCATTGTTAAAGTAATAGGAACCAAAGCCTGTTTGATCAAAGCTTGTTCAAAGCTTTCCAAATCTGGGACAATGGGGGAAAAAGGGTATATTGCCCTCCATTTGTTCCAGTCTCATAGGAATACATCTCTTGCTATTGCTTGATTGTCCAAGTTCAGAGAAACATACACTAGAAATTGGTGGTTTTTGCATGTGGCAAACAGGACTACTGTACTTCCAGTTGTGGAAGCATGCAGACGAGTGCCACTTCTTCGCTTGCACAATCCAAAGGATGGATATCATCACTGTATTGAGAAGAGGTGACTGTGAGCCCGACTTCTTGATGCAGGACATTGCAATAATGTTGCTAGGGCCAACAAAGTGTGTGTCTCTTTTGGAGGTTTCAGTTTTCTGAGATAAAAAGACAGCCAGGAAGTTGATATGACATTTCCTCGGAGCAGGTGACCACCTCCCTGCAACCCGACGATCCTCCCAATGATCTTCCCAACCTGTCAAGGAGGCATCTGTATGTATTATCACTTGTACAGACAGAGGAGTTAGGGTGACCTGTTTTGCCAGAGAACCCTTCCGAGTCCACAGCCAGAATATCTCCCCAACTTTTTAATTTCTGTAATGAGGCCGATCGCGCATCTTTTTACTTGCATGCAATAGCCAAAATTTGTTTACATTTTTTGGTTGCTATCTATCACAGGTCTGAACTAGAACAGGCCCATCATGCGTTCCAACTGCTGTCTGGAAAGACTGGGCTGTGCAAGGAACCTTTTGAGGTCCTTTCTCTTATTCTGTTTTGAGTATTGGTGAGGAGAGACAATTGGCCATGAAGAGTATCCCAACAAAGTTCCAGCCACTGAGGTGTCTGCTGGGTGTAAGGTGGCATCTATTCTAATTTATTAGACACCCTTTTGCCTAGGGCCTGTCGACTACCACTCTTATGCTTTGTAAATACTTTACTCTGGTGCTCCCAAGATTAATCAATCATCTAGGTAGGCTACCAGTTGAGTTCCATCTTTTCCGAGTTCCCCAGATAATTACTGTTGCTAAATTTGTAAAGATTCTTGGGGCAATGTTTAACCCAAAGGGCATGGCCTTGAGTCTGTATGTTACCTTCCCTATCTGGAACGCTAAGAAGGGGAGGAAGGGAAAAACGAAAAACAACAGGGACATGTCAGCATGCATCTTTCAAATCTATAGAAACGTTCCAGGTCCGCTGTGGAACGACTGAACGTAATTGGGCAACAGTAGTCATCTGGGAAAAGTGGAAACCAATGTGTTTGTTCAATTCTGATAGATCAAGGATCCCCCTCCGTTTGGAGGAATCCTTCTTGAGGACCCTGGAGAAACGTGCTTGGTGTTCCAACTGCTGTGGTGAGTACACATATGTTTCTCTATGGCTCCCTATAAAAGGGTCTTCTGTATGTAATCTTCCATAGATGGGTCTAGTTTGTGTAAGAACCTCTTTAAAAAAAAGGGGGGATATGAGACCATTTCCATCCTAGCCTGAAAAAGATAATACTGTGTCCCTAAGGGGAGGACTTCCACTGCATGTAAATGCTGTAGAAGACGACCCTCGACCATACGATTCCTATTGAGCTCCACCTCTTCCTTTGCCTTTGATAGGCATTCTAGACATTGCTTTTCCTTGTCCATGGTAAGTGTTTTTGGACACTTTGATGGCATGTTTTTGCTGCTGCTGTCCCTTTTGGTTTTGAAAGAATCCTTTAGGGGTGACTGGAGACTTATATGATTCCGAGTCATGGCGAACCCTCTTTGGTTTGGGAAAAAGGGGAATCTCTGGTTTTTTGCTTCCTGGATTCCCTTTTTTCCAAGGAGAGCATACATTGTACAATTCTGTTGTTGGGCTTCCTCACTGAGTTGAGCAACAAAAGCCTCCTTGAAAAGTCCTTAAGAGAAGGGTGATTTGGCCACAGTAGCAAACATTGTTTTGGAAGATTCTGGAAGCCTTCTAATGGCAACTTCCAGCATAGTGATAGAGGTTATGATACTGAGGAGGTGGAGCTTGGCGTGAAATCCAGACAAGGCTGTCCCATCTGAGATTTTTCTCATAGGGGTCCCAAACTGTTGAGTAGCCATGTCCAGCGGGAGCTTTTTCCCCCTCAGAAGGAAGGACAAGTTTTGCCCATTCCTTAGTAGAATTATCAGACACTGGGATGACAGAGACAAATGGCTTTTAATTCTGCCATTGGCTCTCGTTTCCCAGTTACCACAAAATCCTGAAAATCTATCTTCACCTGACTGATGTTTTAAAAGTGAGGAGACAGAAGGCTGGGCTACTCAGGGAGTTGGAGCCCTTATTATCTCTTGAATTGACATTTTGTAGCCCAAATTGTCTGCATTATTGCTACCAGTTGGAGCTCTGATGCCAAACTCTGCCCGGGCAAATTGTGCAGCTATTTTATTCTTTTGTTTAAAGGCTGGGCATCATTACACCTTACATCTAATTCGGTGTCCAGGACTGGCCTGATGTCCTCTTTGGAATCATGGATAATGTCCCGGATATATTGCTGTTCTATAGCAAGGTTATCTCTACTACTGCCATAATTTCTTTGTAGAATTCAGCAATTACAGCAAACCATACTTCCCTTGTTGGGGGTGGGGGGGACTTGTGCAATCTGATTGTGCCTCGGCAGTTGTACATCCCTTTTGGGTGTACTATGACTGCCCGGCAACCAAGGGACAGAAGTCCTGGGTGAATTAGAAGTCCTGAGTGAATTACTATACCCCTCAAAAGACACACTTCAGTCAGGGTTAGGTGGATCCTTATACTTCCCTTTTGGGGGACTTGGATCCCCTTTAGTATCTGATAACTGTATGGGAGACAGAAATCCTTTTGAGGTATCTCTTCCATGTACAGCTGAAAACTGTCTCTCTGGATCCTTATACAGTAAACCCCCTGTATTTGCGTTCTCATGGTTCGCGGACTCACGCATTCGCGGGTTTCTCTGTGGAACACATCTAGCCATCATTTGCGAAAAATTCGCCCATTTGCGGTATTTTTTACTGAGAAATATTCACTAATTACTGTATTTTCACATAATTTTCATGAATAAATGCACTTTTTGTGATAAAACTATTAAAATACTCAGGTATAAGCATTTTTACAGGGTTTTTCTTGGTTTAAGCTATCAAAATGGGCAGTTCTAAGTGTTTTTAGAGGGGTTTTAAGCATTCGCAGATTTGACCTACTCGCGGGGATGCATCCCAGCAATACGGGGTTTCACTGTACTTCCCTTTTGTATCTGATAGCCACATGGGAGAAAAATTTCCTTTTGAAGTATCTCTTCCACGTACAGCTGAAAGCTGTGTCTCTGGTCCTTCCGGGCTCAGCAGGGCAGGTTCAGTGGCAATATCCACTTTGTGTCCAATAAAAGGGACATCCCCAATTAACGACTCTTCTCCATCAGAGGAGTTGACCTGGGAGATACTAAAAACCAATGCCTTCCAGTTTTGGCCCAAACATGAATTCCGTTCGGAAATGGAGGGAAATATACTTTTCTGGGATTATTGCTTGGAAGATGTACTATAGTCTCCTTCTATACCCTTACTGAAACCTAGAACCCAATGAGACACTTAAAGCAAGCTGTTTCACTCTTAACAATTTTTGTCAGGAGTGTGTTACAAATTTCACACTTGTCTGGCAACAAGACAATTCCCCCTATTTCTACAAGGGGTATGTTCATGGCTGGCAGTATGGGCCTTGTATAATTGCAGCCCTGTTAGTGATATAAAGAACAAGTTCTTATTAGAAACTACTTCGAGTGTGTTACAAATTTCACACTTGTCTGGCAACCAAACATATTCCCCCTTTTCTACAAGGACTATGTTCATGGCTGGTAGTATGGGCCTTGCATAATTGCAGCCCTGTTAGTGATATAAAGAACAAGCTCATATTAAGAACTACCTGGTACTAACCATCTGTAGCCACTGTATAGACAGTACACTCAGAATACTACAGATTAACTTAATCACATTTTTGTACCTGTATTACAACATTATGACAATAGTCTAGGCTACTTCCTTCATTGAAAATATTTCGCCAAATGAAAATTTTTCCATAAGCTAGATTCATAAATTAAGTACAATTTCAATGCCTGTTATATTAATATGTAATATTTTAATAATTATGAAGGTAAACAGACATCGCCATTGTTTTTCCTAGCGAAAATGCCATCAATGGAGCAATACGTGGAGGAAACATCATATAGTATATGAGTTCCCTTATATATGAATGATAATTGGGGAACATTTTCACAAAAGCCATTCAGTATGGCAATTAAATATTACGCCAAACATCTGGTTTCATTTAATCCAAGATTTGGAAGCTGAATGCAGTTAGAAGCCAGTTTTTTGGCTATCATAGTCTATATGAATGGTCAGCTAGCCTACTAGGCTACTAATCCAAATGAAGTAGCCTAAGATTATTACTAAGACAAGAGGGGCATATATTAATGACCTTCAACAACGGCACTGTTTGCCAGCCATACGATTTCTGTCGAAGCCACGATCGGCGAAGTAGTTCCGTGAAGGGAAAAACTTTGTATAATCTGACCCAAGTTCCCTGATATTAATGATAATTGGGGAACATTTTCACAAAATTCATTCAGTATGGCAATTAAATATTACACCAAACAATTGATTTCATTTAATCCAAGACTTGCAAGTTGAATGCGTTTAGAAGCCGGTTTTCACCTAGCGTGGTCTATATGAAAGGTCAGCTAGCCTACTAGGCTACTAATCTAATTGAAGTAGCCAAACCTATCTATTAAGTAACCTAAGATAATTTCTAAGGTAAGAAGGGCATATTGATGACCTTCAAGAACGGCACTGTTTGTTGGCTGTATGATTTCTGTCGAAGCCGCTATCAGCGAAGTAGTTCCGTGAAGGGAAAACTTCATATAATTTGATACAAGTTCCCTGATATTAATGATACAATCAAATCCTACAAACAAACCTCTGGTTTCACTTAACTTAAGATTTGGGCAGTAAACAGTCGGCTACAGCTCACAATAGCAAATGTTTTTTCCCCGCATGTTGTAGTGCAAATTAGGACATGACTTGACAATAATCTACTGGCTAAACAGTTTCTATACTTTTCACTGGGACTTAAACTAAGCAATTAGCTTGCTACTGAGTTTTGGTTCTTCTATGATGACTGATCTAGGAGCACTTCATCAGTGGACGTGTGACGCTGTAGAGACTATGAAAGTAATGAGTAGGATAGGTCTTGCACAGTGCGTCGTTGACACAGTGATGGTCGATGTACAAAGTGCTATTTGCAGTGCCACAGCTACAATGGTGACATACATATGACGTCGCTACTGCTACTTGTTGCAGGTTGACAATAGGAATTTAGAACCGAGGTAATCGCTGCACATAGAGAAAGAGCCCTCTATCAAGTGTCAGCATGCACTAATACTGTACTGGCCAAGACTGACTAAAAGATACTTCTTTGATATTAGTTAGTCTATCTTATGGAGCCTCTAATGGACTATGAGAGTAACTCCTTTGAGGACGAACAACGGCTACACTATCAAAAAATGGTATTGCAAGACTGAATTTTTAAGCACTTCTCTAATATGGAGGTGAATTGTTTATGTAAATGTAAATGAAAAAAAATTAGAAGTGAATGTTATGCTATTTATGTGGATTAAGGTGGTTGAATAGTTAAGAAATAATGAAGAATATGAAAAAGATTAGCCTAGTTGAAAACATAGATCTGTATTTTTAGGTGGTCTGAGGATGGTAGGTTAGTGAAAAGGATGTTTAATATGAGGTGTGAAGGAAGGAGGTGAGGAAGACCAAGGAAGTAATAGCTAGACACAGTATATAATGCGTTCGAACAAAAGATGCTATAAAGGGTAACTCTTAATATAAGCACTACTATATATAAAAAAGGATTTTATTCATATACATAAGGTCTGTACAGGATGAATGCAAAAGTGACTGAAAAATCTTTTTAATCAAATGATTCCTCACTGACTCTGACCTAAGCTTGATTTTGTCCATTTTAGTGCTAGGTGGAAACTTTATGTACTGTATTGATTAGTTTATTGTATAAAAATGTTAAATAAATATTATTTTATGAAGTGTTATAATAATATAATACAAAACAACAAGCTCAGATATAAAACATTCGAATGACACCTTATCAACATTTTCAGATAGCATTACATTGCCTAGCACTTTCATATTGTCACTGCCAACATACATCTTATGAGCATTTGGATTGTAGATTTTTTACAGTTATCTTGAATGAGGAATGTTGAAATATTCATTAAATGAGGAGTGCTGTGTATATATAGTCTTCAGGACACTATTATTATGTATTTTATCCTGTAAGATGGTTGGGAGCATCAATTGTTAAAGATTAAAGTTATGCTCAGTAGACACTGATAGGCATTAAGGGGCATGCCCCTTTCATGCATGCTGATTATTGGAACTTTCTTCTCAAGAGCAGTTCCTTTCCTCTTCTTCTCACAAGTGGGAGCAGACATAGATGGGCATTTCATAGACATGATAGATACTTAAAAACTCAATGAAGGATATGAAAAAAAAAAATAGTATCAACACAGAACACTGTAGAGTAAGGGGTGTATAACCTAGTGTCAGAGTGGTATACTGGGAGGAGAGGATCGCTGATGCTGTCTAGCATTTGGGAAAGAGCATTGAATCCAGCATTACCAGTCCATGATGAAAATTAAATTGAAAATTTAGGTTTTGTGGGTATCTCGCAATTGCTGTTGCAACACTAAACAATTTTCGTTAATATGACATTCATAACTTTGACTGCATCTGTATATACATAATTTTTCAATTTCACACATGACATTTATTTTATACTTTTACATATACAGACACACACTCATGTGTATGCACACATGAATGGAATTGTTTGTAATGAATCTACTTCTCTTTTAATTATTCCTTAACTTTTATATTATATTAGCAAAGATGGTTTCACATTTATTCACCTCGTACATGCTAAATGTCAGTACACTTTATTTTATAATTAATTTTTATTTTTGTTGGAAGAGTTGAGCCTCAACATTTTTCCAAACATTTCTTAACAGTCTTTTCAGATGTTTTTGGAAGTCTTTTCAGTCATAAGATAAAATGAACTTGGTAAAAGAGAATCTTAATTGGCAGGGATATTCATCTTATTGCTATCACTAAAAACTTGATTTTCTGTTTATATACTTGTGTCTTTAAAAGCAAAGATACTGAAGGTAAGAATTGCTATACTGTACTGATAATGTTACCATCGGGTAGTTATGAAGACTCTCCACTGTAAATTTTTAATGCCTTGTAGTCCTATGTATATCAGAAATGTGCACGCAGTGTTCTGTTGTACTGGATAAGTACATTTTCATCAAACAAATATCATGAACTTTTCCTATGGTTTTGCATACTGTATATGCTAGCTAGAAATGTGTGGGTATCCCTTATGTGTATCATTTTGTTCTTTTTACTGAAGGATATTGCTGTGTGATGCTCATTGTTGAAGTTAGTGTTGAATTTAACTGCAATGCCAGATAGAGAAGTATAAACTGATTCCTCGTTTTCTCCTTTGTTAATGAATTTTTTCTTGTTAAGGATTTTTAACAGAGACAGTTCACTGAAAATAGTATAGTGCATGATGAAAGTTCCTAGAATTCCATACAGTATTTGCATTCAGAACATCTTGCTATATTTCTTAATGCTTATTTTAAAGTTTTAAGTCAAAATTAACAACCCTTGTACATAATGCTGAGGTAGTCTATGGCCTAGACGATTTCCTTATATAGCTTAGGTAGTGCATGGAGATGTTGATGTCATTGTATAACTTGTTTTTAGGTTGTTTTGCTCTGTGTGATATCTGGCTACAAGGAAGCAGCAACACTGTGCCTCAGACAGTACCAAATCTTGCCTGATCTGGGATGAAGTTGGATTTCATCTGCTGTGCTGAGAAATATTCTTGTACTCTATAGTGTACTACCTGTATGATTTTTTTTTATGGTCATCAAAGGCTTGTACAGATAAAGCAGTATTGTTAGCATGAATATGTAGTGTATTCTCTGAAATGGGAAGTAGAATTGCAAGCTGCATTGTAAGCTTGGTTCCTGCCACTTGGGGTTATGGTATTTGCACAAACAGTACCAAAGAGATTTTCAATCTGGAATTTAGCACAGAATGCATGGTAATACTTGTGTTTTCTAGGTCAAGCACTAGACTCTTGGCCTTCTAGTGTTGCTTCTGATAAATAAGCAGTGTTCCTATGAAATTCTTTTGCTCTATGTTTTTTCCCTTATTTTGAACCCATGTAAAGTATATAGGTATGGTACAGTACAGTATATGTATTCACTTTGCATCACAATTGTCAAAAATGTAACTTCAGTTTTGCATTTAGTTAAGTTCAGGTTTATTGCAAAGAAAATAAGAAAACTTGAACCTTTCACACTTAGTTGTATTATACTGTACTATACAGCAGTTGAAATTTTGTCATCCCTGGTAAATTTTGCATAAGATTTTTTTGTTTTTAACATTTTATTAGTTCTGGTACCATACTAAGAATCCAAATTCCATCCTCATCTATAATTTCTTTTGTGTGCCTGTTATCCTTTCCAGGTAAATGTTTGATATGTGTGCAGATGGCAGAGCAGCTGCAGTTCTATAATCCTGTATCATAAGTAACAATTGCAAATATGTCTGTTAATCTGCATGGTAGATTTGGATTAAGAAAAGTATTCCTAAATCAATGCAAAGTACAGAAAATAGTAAAAAATACATAGAAAGTAATTTATTTGCATGGTGTCTCATTGCCCAGTGTTTGATAGCCGATGACCATAGTGTGCCTTCTGCTTTGTTCCCAGTTCTTAGATAATGACCAAAGTGTATGTGCATTGCTCTTTACAGTTTTTATTTTTTGTGATTAGCAGTCAGAGATATTTATCTAGAAATGTAATGACAGGTCATGGGTGACTGATGTTCTGCAGACAAAATATTGAATAATCTTTATAGTTTTCAAGCTATTGTTTGTAAATTTCTGAATGTCTGTTGAAATACAAGCACTGAGTATATTTTTTTTTTATATTTTAAGTACTGTCATCTTTGTAATATGTATATTGCAAAACACATCAGTGAAATGTGCATTGTATGTAAATGTTCACAAGTTCGAATTTATATATAACAGTGAAGCTGCCATTGAACCCTATTTTTTCTCTTTGTTATGTTGAAAAGATATTGTACTATTTTTTATAGTCATTCAGTTCATGCAGTTATTTTTGGTAGTTAATAATACATCCACAATGGCCTTGTATTTTAAAATATATAATGTTTAGGAAGATGATACATATTAGTACATAAGATATATAAGAGTGGAAACAGTATGCCAGTTATTAATTGTGCCAATATTATTCATTACTGAATTGGAGAGATTGACAGTTAATGTGCAGTGAATTCATCAGTTTTTCAGGGAAACTGGTATTATCAATTTGTAGGAAAATTAATATCATGGAATTTGTATACAAAGTGTGAGAGTTCTTATTGTAAGGTTATTTTATTTATTATGAAAATTTTGTCAGTGTCATTTTACTTTTGGTATTTTCCTTATAATGTCACATATATGCACGGCCTTTAGTGCATTTACATGGCAGATTGTCTTATGACCCTTTAATTTTAAAAGCCTAATAGTTCTCTCCATAGCTAGATTAAGTATATTTAGTTGAAAAATGCAAAATTCATTGATTAGGATCAACTGATTCATGGACTCTATAAAATTCTAATCTATCAGAATCTATGTAATATTGCAAACATGATTGCTATGTACCATACAGGCTCTTGTATTTGGATGTCTGATTGAAAAGCCTTACCTAGTTAGCTACTCTAAATTTGAGAACTTGTTTAACATTCATCTTCCAGAAAGTAGAAATTTAGGCATTTCAGTTAATTAATTATGTACTTAGGCATTGTACTTTGAGTTTTGTATTGTGTACAATCTCGTATAATGACACTTCAGTAAAGGTTCATGTTCATTGTTTTCATATATATTGGAGGATTATTAAACAGGGAAAATTATGTAAGTTAAGGTGGTTGTTTATGTTAGTGAATTGGCTGTAGTCTTTAGGATGTTTTTGTATTTTAAGCCAACATCAAATGTTGCCAAGGGCGACATCCTCATTTCTTTATTTCACATTTTCTTTAGTTGTTACTTTGCTAAAGATAAAAATAAAGGTAAAAGTTTATGTAATTATTTAGTACAGATGTTTTACAGCCTGCAGTTTCATTTTCTGTTTGCTGTATTGCATTTTTAGCAATGGTTGTTTAATGCTGCTTATATAGCAGATATGTCACACATCTTGGCAATTTACGTAATTCTAGTGCTATGTTTATTATATATTTGATTTTGAAACAATAATTGACATTTAATAGTCTGAGGTTAGTGTTTATATTTTGTACTTGTAGACTTAAAGTATTTTACAACTTCTGTTAGGTATGTCCACAGCCCATTCTTTCTTCTGGCCTTCCAGATGTGAATTTCATCCGTCCAGAAAACTTTGCCTTAGTAGGAGGTGCTTCATGTGAATCACAGATCTAGGGTTTAGCTTGAAATTTTATATGTATATATTTATATATGTAAGTACTGTATACACATTATGTATATATGTACTAGCTGTATGGTGTACATGTTTATTTAATCAAATGATTTTTCAGTAATTTTTCTATATAGTGCAGCCATTTTCATTTGGTTTTCATAATAAAATTTTTATTTTCTGCACTAGTTTTTATACTTACATAATACAGTACTACATCTAGTACAAGCAGTGCCACACTGTGAAATGAATAATTATTCAGTATGCTTTGCGCAAATAGTACTGTGTGCATATTGAATTTGTTTTTTGACAAAAAAGTGCATATTGAATTGATTAAAATTGTCTATGCTTGTAATTAGTTTGTTAAAACAGTTTTGTTTTCATTCCCAAAGTGGATAAAGTATTAGAATAAACAATGTATTCTAGTACCCTGCTGTATCATTAACCTAGTTGAAATATTATTGAAAAATTTATTGGCAAGGAATCTAAAGCAACATTACCAAAGCTTCAGATATTTGAGATTTGTCAAACTGTTGTTTAATATAAGCCTTGAGTTTATCTAGTCCCTGAAATCCTTGTCCTGTTAAGCATTAAAAATGACATTTTTATAATAAAATAAAGTTTTATATATACTTACCAAGCAATTGCATGGCTAACAGCTTCCTACCACGGCAGACCAAAGATTAAAATTTCGTGGCGGCGCCAACATCACTAGTGTAGGTGACAGGGTCTTGCCCACTATCAGGACTGACAGGTACAACTCAGTGGGAAACATCAGTTTGCTTGAGCCAAAAAATGTCCATCTGTGGAGGAGGGAGGGCTCTAATTATGTAATTGCTTGGTAAGTACAGTATATATATAACTTTATTTTACAGGCTGTCCCTGGTTATTGGCGATCCGGTTTTTCAGGGCTTGTCTAGCGACGAAAATTGGCAATTTTTGGCGATTTTTAGCACAGAAAATTGCCAATTTCTGCTTATCAGCGCCGATAATTGGCTATTGGCACCAATACATACCTAACAGTGGTGCCGATCTCTGGTTATTGGTGCTGATACCCGGTTATCGGCGCTGATAAGTGCCGAAAATCGCCGATTTTCGCTTATCGTCACGCTGTTGGAATGGAACCCCTGCCGATAACTGGGGACTGCCTGTATTATAAAAATGTCATTTTTAAGTAGGTGACTTACTAAGCAGTTACACATATGACTCCACACCGAGAGGAGGCAGGTTAGATGGACATATACTAATCCAAAACATTAAAAGATAATGACTTTGAACTAGAAGTTTGCTAGCATTGAGACAATGCTTGTTGTACCTTGCTAGGAGAGCGGCTACAGGTAAATACGGACTCTGGTCGGCGCTCATCTTAACCTGTAGAGGGCGTGGCATATTGGCCAGAGTCACCCATACTTCAGTGGGTACTTTGCAGCTGTGCAGGTACACCGACGACTGACAAAGACAAAAGGAGGTGCCCTTGCCCTGGGCATGACCAGAATAAAAAACAACAGTGTCACCTACACCACAATAAAAACTAGACAACCAACACCCCAACCTTAAAAATCTGGTGGGTACTCCAGGTGCGCTTGTACCCTCAAGCTTGTCCAAAGCCGAAAATCGTCGTAAGCCGAAAAATCGTCGAAAATCGTCAAAAATCCTAAGAAAACCTTACTTTTAATGCTTAGGGTATATTGAAAATGATGTAAACTGCATTTTTATTGAGTTTTTCATCCAAAAAACCTCCAAATTTTGATTATTCTGCCATTTTGTAACCATATTTCTTTCGTCGGATCGGCGTCGTAAGCATTGTACCCCGGAACATGTGTCGTAAACCAGGAACTAATTTCTGATGAATGTATTTGAAAAGCGATGTAACCTCAGAACATCGTAAGCCGGACCCATTGTAACCCGGGGACTGCCTCGTGGTAAATCAGCAGGAGGACTCAAGATGGGAGAAACAGAAGGGATAAGTGGAGAAGAAACAGCACTACCCTCAGCCACTGAAGGCAAAGGAGTAGCCTCTAAGCTAGCTCTATGCTCTACTCGAAGAATAGCCTTCCTCTTCCTATCTTTATCAAGTTTATTGGAGTGGGACTGATAAGCCTTCCAATGCTGTGCATCCCAGTCCTGACATTCCTGACAAGTAATCTCCCCATTACAATCTTGCCCCCTACATTTAGTACATTTAGTATAAGAGTCATACGTAATCTTACTTAATCTAGCTTTACATCTCTCGGTACAGAACCAAACCCCCAGAAGAACTAGAATCTGACACGCCAAATAGTGAAAAAATTGCTATACAAACCTAACAATTCAATAATTGCAAAAAAGGCCACACAAAATCTGAGTATGTCACCAATAACAGGAAACCAATCCAACAAATGACGAAAGATACTGCCTAAAAACCAACAATGTTGATCGGGAACTGGCAGAAAGTGAGAGTGGGCAGGACCCTGTCATCTACACTAGTGATGGTAAAGCCACCACGAAATTTGAATTTTTGGTCTGCTGTTGTAGGAAGCTGTTAGCTATGTAATTGCTTGGTAAGTCACTTATATTAAATAATTTTTAAAGTAAATTGTATTTTTCCTAACTATACAAACCCGAGGTCCTTTACATTAGGAATTACTTTCAGGCGTAGGCTGGAAACGGCCGTTAAACTCTTGAGCAAGGTGGTTAGGTAGTAACTACAGCCAGGTAGGCGGGGATACCCACCTGCCCGGATGTAAACATTCCAGTTTGCCTTTCGGTCCAGGTTCAGATTGAGGGGGTGGCATGAGGTGGGCATAGTGTAAAGGACCTCAGGTTTGTATAGTTAGGAAAATACAATTTACTTTAAAAATTGTTATTTGTTCCGACACAATATACAAACCCTCGGTCCTTTACATTAGGAAGACTCACTGGTTGGAGGGAGGAATCTGAGTGAGTCTCCTGAACTGACTGGAGTTCTACACACCTGGGTTACTCCTCCTGGTCGAAAGAGCAAGGAGGAGTACCGTGCCTCTGACATATTGATCGGAGTGTAGGAACTGCAAGACCAAATGTCAGATACTGGACGTTTTCGCATGAGGGAGGAAACGTAACTCCTACGAAATAGGCTGGAAGGATCTAGAGTCGGAGGCAGTAAGGAAAAGCCGAGATAGGGTTCCCTTACTGCCAGTCTCTCCTTCCTCCCCTTGCTAGAGGAAGGGGCAGAATTGCTCCTATGATTCTATAAGAAAAATAGAACGGGTGCTCGATGTGTAGTCTTACCGCATCAGTGCCAGTTCCAGCAGCTATTGGTTCGAGTCCTATTCTCATCCCTAAGGAGAAGTTGGAGGACAGGGAAGGAGGAGGAAGAGAGGCCAGTCACTCTTGGAATCCTTCTCACTTCCAGAACCAACGCCTTAGGCGAGATGCTACTCGTCCTCTTGAAGGAGCCGGGTAAGACAACACAACTTGTTGAGCAGCCACCACAGACCCAAGGAAAAAGGGTTCCAAGGGCCTGTGGGCAAGACCGAAGGAAGAAGACAAGAGTGTGGTCTAAGAGACCACGTCTTGCTTCCAGACCGACAGAAACTTCCGGAATGCGAGGGATGGACCAAGCCATCGACTTCGTGAGCTCTCGGGTGAAAGGTACCGGTATCGTCGTCATCAGCTGCCAAGTACCTCCTTTGATCGCTTCATGAAGTCAGGAGGAAGATGTGTCCTTAGACACTTCTTCCTTGGGAGAGACAGTACTAGCAAAAACGTTGACGACATCTAGGTTAGGAATGTCAAGCCTTTCAGAAAGTACCACAGCTCCCAATAGGACAAAGTAACGAATGATCTGGATCATCGACACCAAGTCCAAGGAGGAGGGGAACAAGAAGGACTCAAACCCGACAGTCGATGCCAATGGATTCGGAGTCCACCTATGAAATCCGAGAAGGAGAAGAGGTATGATCCCCATCCCTGTTCTTCCATCTTCTACGCCAAGGCCAGGGTAAGATGAGAGATGGTCCTAAGAGGGCATATCTCTATCCGATGACTCTCGTAGGGCGCGTGCAGAGCACGGACAGGAACCCTAAACGAGAGTCGCATGCCACCCAGGAAACAGTTCCCTGGGAGAGCAGAACTGAAGAAGCTTCTCGTCCGTAGCTAACTCTCGACTGAGGAGACGAAGGCTACTTCAGATAGAAGACTAGGTCACATGGGCCTACGTTCTTCACAAATGAAAGGGAGAGAAGCAACCCTCGGCGGAGAAGACGAGGAAGTCCAGACTTGACGAGTGGCTCTGACCTGAGAAGAAGTTCCGACGACGACACCACCAGCGAAGATGGATCCAGTCCCTGGGACAGTGTTGCAGAGGACTTCAAGGGATATCCAGCTATATCCGTTGCTGCTCGGCGAGAAGCCTGTGCTTGCAAGGAAAGCTGGAAAGTCTCCCAGTCCTGAACACACAGGGATGTACTGCCTCAAGAACCGCTTCTTGTGTAGCTGCACAGGAGGTTGGGTCAAGCGGAATTCTTCTCAATGCCTCAGCAATCAGGTCGGATGAAGGCAAAGTCTTCAAGTATTTGTCTGTAACTCGGGGTGAGCAATGTTTGTGAACCCCTAGCGAAACGGACAAATATGGAGGGAAAAAACGTCGATATCGAGTTTTCACCAAAAGACAGCATGCCTCAACAGAGCGGCCCCTGGTCTGGTATGAAGGAGCGAGAAAAAACTACCAACTTGTGTGCAGGAAGGCAACAGAAGGACGGTAGGGATTTCTCAGTCGAGCAGTCTCTGCATGAATCTTCGTGAAGAAAGAGTGAGCAGCATGTTCCGTCCCGATTACTCAAACCCGATGCCAGGCTTGCCTACCAATACATCCCCACCAGGAATGCATCTGGTTAATTGAGCTGCCGAGTGTGCAATAGAACGACACTCGAGTACCTGCAAATGTCGAGATGAAACAGGAGGAAAAAATGATTGCCTCTTGTTTGTTGACAAATGCCACTACTGTGGTTTTGTTGTTCAACGAAACCAGTGAATGCCGCAAAACCCATCCTGAATTCTCGGACGGCCAAAAGGCTGCCCTGAGCCAAGGACAGTGATGAGAAGGTACTAATCGTCTCAGTCACACAAATTCAAGACAAGGTCTTACCAGTGTGCGCCTATTCCTCAATCTGTGAATCCGTAAGTAGACACAAGATGTGAGGGGAATATGCAAGCATATTCGAAGGTTCCTTCAATCAAGCATTAGCCTAACTCTTTCCTCATACATCGAAGAGGAAAGAACGGAGGACAGGAAGCAGACTTCCATTCTCCACCATGGGGAAGCCTCTGCAAGATGACAGGGTACCGAGGCAATTAGCTCTAGCCGGCTGGCATTTCACGAATCGGGAGCACGGGAGAGGTGGCGGGACGGAAGTTCGATGGAAAGAATTGCCGAGACCTAGGGGAAATAGATACTTCTCCTGAAGGAATCAGTTCCCAGGTCTCGGCAATGTCGCTGCCAGTTCCAGAGACTCGATAAGTATCATTTCGTCCAGGCATCAGCAGTTGCAATCTTCTTCTGAAGCCTAGGACTTCTTAGCTAAGGAGTTGAGGGGGCCTGGCTTGAACTCAAGGTCGAGTTGAGATGACTAAGACCCACAGTTCTTGGCTATTGTCCAAAGGACAAGTCAGTGCCCTGGTGGGAACCTTGATTACCGGGGTGTCTGGCAAATCTCTGAAAGAGAAAGGCAGAACCAAGTAAGGGTTCGTTCCCAAGGGTCGAGCCAACTCGGGACTTATGAAACCGGAGATCCGAATTGGGACAAAGTCCTTCTTCTTAGCACCAGAATTGCCCAAAAAACTGCAGCCGGCAAGACCTTCCGAGGCAAGAATTCATATTCTGTCGAGGCAGGGGTGGAAGCTTGGTGTCTCGACCTGAATTAACTCCTTCGAAGAAAAGAATTCATCAGGTCGAGAACGCTCTCGGAAGCCAGGACCGTGGCAGTCCACGACACTCTCGGTCCCTCGGGAACCGCACGGGTTGCGAATGGTGAAGGTTATTCATTGGGGGAGCTGCGGTCCTGTCCCGGGGATCCTCGTGCAGACGAATTGGCGCGTAGTTCTCCGAGAACAGGGGGGCAATCGTAACTTGAAGAGGAAGACCCTCGCTGTTTCCGATGCGTGAAACTCCTGTACCTCTCCCCTTGGAGGGAGGCCTTGACAGATCCCATGAAACCCTCCTCGGCTACCTGGTTATAATACGAGAGAATCGGGGGACCGATACCCAAAGCACGCCAAGCAGCCGAACTCCGAAAGAAAATTTTGTCAGAGCTCTCTCTGTCCATCTCGCGCCTCTCGGAACAACCGAGAGAAGAGAACAGGTGAGGAGAAAAGAGTATCCCTACCTGTCCTGCCAGTAAGATAAGCAGGAGAGGCGGACCGTGAGCGATAATCAGCCGAAGGAGATTACTGCTACACGGGGAAAGAAGAGCAAAAGTTCACTCGAACATAGCCGAGGACCCGAATCGGAAAAAACCGAGTAGGGCCAAGCCGAGCCGAGCCGATCACGCGAACGCGATCCAGCTGGTTGGTATGCGGCGGACTGGGAGGCAGGCGGGCGAGCTGAGCCGAGCCAGTCTGGCAGGCCGAGTCGAGCTGAGCCAGTCTCGTAAGTGCGACCGGGGGCCGAGCCAAGCCAATTGCGTGAACACAATCGTAACTGGGCAGGATGGACTTGTCTGCTGTGAACAATTGCTAGTTTCCTGAACTCTAAACTCCTTCGAGGCCGAGGCCCCTCGAGAAGAAGGTTCAAAGGGGAATTCTGTGTCTGCTAACTTGCATGCTCAAACCCTAAAATTCGAGACACAAGAATGAAGCCCGCCCGAGCAACCGAAGCAGCTGGCGGGCAGCATCGAGACACCGCGTCTCGGCACCCAGACACCTGGGTGTCTCGGCACTTTCTCTCATTCTGTGCCTCTCATAAGGAGAGTGCTCGTGATTCATAGAATTCGAGCTACCCACGAGACTTCTGAAAATCGGGAGCGGCTGCTTTGTTTCCTAATAGATTGAAAGAGCCAAGCACAGAACCAGTCTTAGACGCAGACTTCCAAGACTGGCAACGAGGGCGTGGCCTCGAGAGGCCGCGCTCTCGCGGCCCCTGAAACGCAAGATCCCACAGGAGAATGCGAATCAGTTCCCGCCCGAGGGCGGAAAGAGCCAACGAGAGAAACTTGTCTCCTGGAAGAGAGTCAGTCCCTTAGAAGTCCCGCAGGACTCCCAAAGTGAATCTCTTCCCTGCTTCTTCTGATGTTCGAACCGACAGGATCGAGACACCAGGCTGGGAACCCGACCGAGCACTGGCAAACACTCGGGGAGTGCTTGCGGTGCTGGCAGGAAGAGGAGCCGAGACACCTGGGTGCCTCGGCCCTTTCTCTCGCAATGCTCCCGAACTGGGCCCAGGAAAATCTCTCCGACCAGACCGATACTCGATATTCCATAGAATCTTGAGCACTCGGAGCGGCTCGTGAACGAGCGCCGGCAGCCCCCATCTTAGAGGCGGAACCTCTAAGACTCGGGAATGGGATCGCAAACAGGTTCTGCGTGTTCGCCAAGCTTCCAAACACAAAACCAGGGCTATGCGAATCGGTTTCCTAATCCAAAGGTCGGGAAGAGCCAACGAGAGACCCACTGCCTCCTCGAAAGGAGGCAGTCCCTAGACGCCCAAGGGCATCAAGGGAAGAAGCAGCATTCCTCTCCTTCGGCCGACGGGGTCTTCCGATTCTCAGGACCCCTTGGACCTCGGGAGAGGAAGGGAAGACGATGCAGAAGACGAAATCGAAGATAAGATGAAGAAGACGGCAGCTACTTCCACAGGGCGGCTTCCTTCACCTCCACTCCGACATCTTCTACAGGATGGTGGACACGAAACATCGTAACCTCCAGGGTAGTCCGGCAGGAACACAACAGATGCAGCCAGGACACCAACACCAGGAGAAGCAGCAGGCATGATCAGGACAGCTGATGCAGGAGCTACGGCAGCGGTTCGGAAGGCAGGAGCTACTGCAATGGCCAGGAACATCACCTCAACGGGACGACTTCCTACATCTTCACGCCGACATCTTCTACAAGATGGTGGACATTGTAACCTTTGGGGCAGCTAGCAGGAACGCACGGAAGCGCCCCCGGGCACGACCGCCAGAAGCGGCAGGAATGATCAGGACAGCCGATGCTGGAGCTACGGCACAGGATCGGAGGGCAGGAGCTATTGCAACGGCCAGGAACGTCACTTCCACAAGGCGACTTCCTTCCCTTTCACGCCATCTTCTACAGGATGGCAGACATCGTAACCTCCAGGGCAGCTGGCAGGAACACAACGGAAGCAGCCCCGGGCACGATCACTAGGAGAAGAAGCGGCCACGATCAGGACATCCAATGCAGGAGCTACGTTAGCGGTTCGGAAGGCAGGAGCTACTGCAACAGACAGAATGTCATTTGAAAGTCACCAGCAGCGACAGGAGCGATCAGGGCAGCTGCAGCAGGAGACCAGGAAGAGCAGCCCAGAGACTGTCGTCGAGTTGACAAGAGCATAACACAGGGAACAGCAGGAGCAGATGGACCACAGATACGCAGGAGGCATTGCAACAGCATACATGAAAACCAGCAATGACAGCGATCGATCTACATTGGCGGAACAGAGTCAGAGCGATCCCAACGTGGAAATATGTCATCTAATCAGGTATTGTGGTCGGTCCCAAAGCAACACTGAATGAATGTCGGGACTGCTTCATGCGAGATATTCTTTGATATATCCAGCCAACTACTGCTGTGTCTGCAATGCTCACTGTCAACCTGAAAGAAAAGCAAAGATGATTAGTAGAGGGAGGCTCCTCCCGCTACAAGGGGAACTGCCCTACGCAGCGGGAGGAGGTACTCTACAAGAGGTCGCCCAATCGCTCCCCCTGCCCCCCGTCTTCGCCTGACGAGCGAGCGAAGAGGGCGAAGGAGAGAGATCTACTAAAGGGGGGAAGGAAGAACCTACGGGAATAGAAAAATGGACGGAGGGGAGGCCACCAAGGGCGCCGTGGAAGCGGAACTTATCGACGACGCCCGCAACCCCCGACTCGGCCCGCAATTCTCTAAGCGCAGGCGGAGAGCAACACTCAGCATAAGTAGGAAGAAATTAGTGATGCCCCTTATACACGGAGGGCGGAAACCCAAGAAGGGAACTAACTCTTACGTCCCGATGGATGTAGGGGAGTGAAGATATTGCGTCCCAAACTATCTCTCTGAAAGTACAGGGGCGCCTTCAGTATTTACGTAAAGGGCTGCTGGAAGAGAAGCATTACCACTTGGTTACGCTACACCAGTTACGCCCTTGGCCGTCAAACCCAAGACACAGGCAGGGAACGGCGGCTTATAAAAGGTTATCACAAATCGTGGGTTTGTATTAATAAATATCAAACACACGTATATATAAACAAAAAAAGAGAAAGATCCCACTGAGATAATAAGAGCTTAACAACAGTCAGGCGGAGAGAGAGAACGAAAAACACGTTAGCAACGCATGACGGCCGAAAGCAAACTGGAATGTTCACATCCGGGCAGGCGGGTATCCCCGCCTACCTGGCGGTAGTTACTGCCTAACCACCTTGCTCAAGAGTTTAACGGCTGTTTCCAGCCTATGCCTGAAAGTAATTCCTAATGTAAAGGACCGAGGGTTTGTATATTGTGTCGGAACAAACTTTTTAACGTAGGCTATTACAAGTATGCATTTATGAATGAATTGCCTAAGACTAAAGGCCGATTCACACTGTACGGTTTGTTTAATTTTCGTCTTCATACGGCTTTCATTCGTAAATTATTATTACATAGAAACTAATGGAGCTGTTCACACTATACGGTTCGGTCTTCGTTCGTCTTCCGTATGGCTTTCGTTCGTACGGCTCTGATACGTTTGGAAGAAATCTCCGACGTACGAAACGTATACGTACGAAATGTATCTCAGTATAGCTTTGTGAGGAAGACATAAATCAAAAGACTCTTCAAGAGCCCAAAACAGTTAAGTTGTTTGAGTTCACCTCCAATACCACAAAAATGATAATTTTCATGATAAAATTAACTACTTGGATACTTACCTACTGTTAAAGTTAGCTTTATCTTTGTGCCGTTTGGTGTGATCAGCATTTAAAAAAAATCAAAATATGCTTGGCTAACTTGCTAGGACTGTCTTTGTATTCATCTGTTTCCTACCAGATGGTGCTGGAATGTTTACGTTCTGTCATATTTCTTCATGACCACCCACTAAGACGTGGGGAGGATGGGTGGGTTTCCACTTTAACAGTGGGGAGGATGGGTGGGTTTCCACTTTAACAGTAGCTAAGTATCCAAATAATTTTATCATGAAAATTGTCATTGTTTGGAATGAATCTTACCTACTATTAAAGTTAGCTGACTACCACAGTGAATGAGGATGGTGGGTTAGTGCAGCCAGAGAAACAGAGTTCAGCTAAGCGAACTAAAAGCCTTTTAATGGAGAGAAAAAGCTTCTCAACATTCCTGCCTGATGTGTGATCCTTACTGGCAAGTACTGTCGCCAGATGTTGGAACAACAACAGGGTGTAAGGTCCTCGTAGCGAGACTTGTCAGAGGATCCTTATAGGGAAAAAGGACTGTATCTCGTAAAGAACTGGTGACTCCCGTGCCTGATTCAAAAGCCCATAACCAACAGTCCAAAACTAAAGATAATTTCTACTGTCATATACGAAGGTGTGCTCCTATACACCAATGTGTACTGTACCTTCATGCTCCCAAAATTCATTAGTGGGCTTCCTGACAACTAACAATATGATGGAAAGCCAAGGTTACTATCATATTTGGTTCAGAAGATAGTCCCCACCGCAATGATAAGACTAAGGACTTAACACCTAATGCCAAAATTGAACATTGGCAAAAAATGAGGCAAAAATAGTTAGAACTCCCCTGAGATGCAAGAGAACTTTTCCTAGAAGGTGGTTTTGTAAAGACATGTTTACAGTATGGAAGCCATGAGGATTATCTCCAAAAATGTAAAATACAGCACTCAGGAATCAACTCTGTGAGCATAGACTTTAGCCATCTTGGACATAGGAGTGTTTGGCCTTTTAACACCACAGACAAATTCTTAACTTCTCCTCATACAAGTTAATGTCTATCCAGGTAAATCCTTATGAGTTCTAACTGGACATACAACAGCCATTATTCCATTGCTACCTAAGCAGATAAATCATGCATTGACACAACTCTTGGAAGGGCTTTCAATTCTAAGTCTTTTTCTCTAAGTAATGAAGGAAAAGAGAAAGGTTGCCATTAGAGCAAAGCCAAAGAACAAGATAGGGCTTGAAGCTCACTAATATAACCTCTTAACAGGCCAAATCTGGACATTAAGACAGCCACTTCTTCATTGCCTACCAAAACAGTTAAATTAGGCACTGTACCCAAAACTGGGAAGGGCTTACTCCTCTATATCTTTTCTCTAAGTAATGAAAGAAAAGAGAGGGGTTGCCAGTAGAACAAAGCCCCGAACAAAAGAGTGCTTGAAGGTCACTAATACACTTTGCACCAATAAGAGTTAAAAGAATAGTGTCTTCAAAGTTCTTAAGTGATGCCCCATCAAAGAGCTTAACTGAGGATATTTCAACATCTAAATTTCATTGTAAATCCTGATGGAAGAAGAATTCCCAGAACAAAAGATTGAAAACCTTTTCAAACTTTAAGTCGCGAGCAATATTCCAGTCAGCATGATGTAAAACTAAAAGCAATGTAAAGTGGGATCCTTGATCACTGTGACAGAGAACTGCTTTGCGTATCTGAGATACTGGTAGAGCTTAAATCAAGATACCCAGCAGAACAGGTGCTGGATATCACTCACGACAAGCAGTAAGATTAAAAAAAATAACCACTGTTATTGAAAAAAGTCTAACAGTGGAGGGCCTTCTAGATTTAAGGATTGCTTCCTTGGCCACTCCATGCGGTGAAATGAAGTATATGGAGGTTTGAAGGAATCTTCTAGAATAAGACTGTCTGAAAAGATCCTTCCTGAATGGAAGAAGACGAAGAACATTCACCAACAAGAAAGAAATTTTGGAGAACCACTCCCTTTGGGGCCATAGGAAGGGAAGAAGACGAAGAACATTCACCAACGGGAAAAAAAATTTGGAGAACCATTCCCTTTGGGGTCAAGGATGGGCTAACAAAATCATCCTTGTGATCTGCAAAGTTCACAACTTGTTGAGTATTTCCTCAAAAATGGCCAACAGAGGAAAAGCTTAAAGGTCCCATTCTAGAAAGAAGGTATCAACTACCCATGCCTGAGGATCCTGGCATGGATGGCAGTAAACTGGTAGTGTAGTGTTTTGGGCAGTCACGAACAGATAGGTGTTTGGGTCTCCGTAAAGGTTCCCCAACTTCTGGCAAACCTGAGGAAGAGGAGATTTTCTGATTGGAGACATTGCCCTAGGACAAAACAAGAAAAGGAATGACGTTGATGAACTCTGTCCAAAGGATATGGTAGCTTCTTTGCTAGCCTGAACAAATTTGATTTTTCTCCTTGTTGTCTTATGTAAGAATTGAGACTTGGATAAGACTATTCTAAACTGCCAAGAGCTGTAGGATGTTTACACTTCCACTTCTTGACATTAAATGTTGCTCAGAATGGCCCCTCAATCTGCCTCCAAGACATCTGAGGACAGTGTAAAGGTTCTTGAGGTCTACAGGACAACCCATATGCTAGTTCTCAACAGTGGTAGAAAACTGACGACCTTCTATTTGTAGGAAAAAATTTCTAACGAGATAATTGATCCTCATCTTCAGATAAACAACTGAATGGGTCAGAAAAGCATAGATAGTCACCACTAAACAAAATGTCCACTCCTAAGGTTAGGCATAAAACAAATCTCATCATAAAACAAATTGCTGAGAAATGAACTAGTCCAAATATGGGAGAACTACACTACTCTGATACCAAGCAGATGAATCCATACTACTAAGACTTCATCTAACAGGAGAATACTATACTGCAACTGAAGGAGCACTGGGAAATGGAAGTACTTGTCCTACATGTCAACAGAACTTATCCTTTGTCCTTCCAAAAAGCTGCCAGGACCAAACTGAATGACTCCTTGAAAAGGGAGTATAAAATGAATAAACTTGTTGAGGCAGGACATGCCCATGGCTCGATGACCTTGTTGCATAACAACTGTCCAAACTCCCCTTCCAAACTGAACTTTTCCATGTGAAGAGTGTGGAGAGAAGGATAATAGGAAGTTGATAGGGGTAAAATATAACAAAAAGTACAAAGTATCATTCCCTGAGAACCATCACTACCAAATGAGCTACCTGACCATTTGCCAGACACTTCTGAAAAATCTGCACACAGCCTGCTGAGGAGCTACACAACCTACGTGAACGGTGAATTCGAAAACTTCAGGAAGGTTACATGTGTAAAATTTCTCCACTGAGAATGTGAGCCAGAAGTCTAGTGAAGCAGAACTCGAGAGTAAATGGGAAATTCTACATGGAACTTGCATGCAAAAAAGGCTGTGGGGGCAAGACCCCAGAGGGAATTCTTCAAAGGTTGTGCTAAGAATTTCTAATCTCCTCTATCGAGACATCTAGATGATGATCTTAACACTAAGGGGTTAAGGAGACAATGGTGGACCAAAGTAAAAAAAAAAACAGCTGCTAATGGTTGAGTAGGGCTACCTTATATGATTTTACACAACTGTTCTGTTACTTTACAGCTGAGTTGTAAAAGGAATGACATTCCTCCCATTTGCCTCGGAAGCAGGTCTATCATCTTCAGGACTAATGTAACTGTTATTATCATCATATCTTAAATATATCTACTTATCTGTTATAGACTGATATATCCACCCTTACATCCCAAAATTTTGGCCACGAAGCTATGGCCAGTGTTTCTCTTCAGGTATGATAGCCTACTCTATGGCATTAGGCCTATGTTACCTTAGCCTAATGTATGTAAATATGGGATAGCTTAGCCTAATGTATGGTAGCCATGTTGAACCTATACCTATATGCCTTATATAACATAGACTACATATGCATGCAAAAGCATCACCGATATATTACTCTTACATTACTCAGGCTGTAAAGCTAAGAACTAAATACCGCATTCAAAGTTACTTTTGCCCAGGACCCACTTATACAGGTCAGCCATGAGCCAGACAGAAGCGGGCATTTTCTTTCTTTCACCCCGACGCTATCTGGGGCCCAACCCTGAGCGACGCACCGCACTTCTGCTGTACTTTCTTTCCATTTTATTTTTTAATCGCAGCTACTCCACCTTCCGTCTTTTATTTCACGTCATCCGAAAAGTTCCTGTAGTTATTTAGGTTTTATCATCTAGCATGCATGCGAAATACAAACACGTTGCTCCACCTTCGTTTTTATTTGATCTTAATCTGGATATATCATACAAGAAATAATACTTATTTTTTCGCTTCAAACTCCCGATGATTCTAAGGGGCTGACTAAAATGGCGGGAACTTACTAGACAAGGCACCTCATAAACAAGACTGTTATTGCATATTTTGCTGAAATGCACGTAACGCCGCAGTATGCATCGTCATGTTTCGTCTTGTTGCTAGTTTCAGTGATTTGCTGTGAGTTTGGGGTCCTTAAGCCCGAGCAGCTAAAGGTAGGTTAGCCCAATTAGCAACTGCCTGGACAGGGAAGTGCGACTGTCACGCCATTGCCTCTTCCTTGTTGGTTCAGAGATCCCATTAGGAACAAACGTGTGTGTTTGGCTCCCAAAGGTTTGTGTGAAGTCTGAAACTGTGACTGCTCCTGCATAGTTGTAGCCTGTAGTGCGAGTGATTGGGTAAAAGTAACTGTTTGGGCGTTTGTGTGCTGCAGTGGCGTTGTGTTGATTGTAGTTAAATTTCAGCGATTTCTTTTGGGGGTGAGGGCAGTCGTGTGGCCCACGTGTTTCGTGTTGAAGGCACATAGATTGTAGGTTTGCTAGTGTGTTTTTTGGGTGTTTTTGTGTGTTTGTTATGTGAGGGTGATGACTGAGATGGTTTTATTTTTGTAAATAAATTGAGGAAACCTGGTACTGACTCGTTTATCCTTGCTTGGGGGCTAAGCCACTTTCGTAGATCGTGGGTTGATCGTGCAGTCTATCGACACAACACAGTGGCATCTGTCGAGGAAATTCCCGACACACATTGTTTTTTTCAGGCATCTCCCCTATTTGTTTCACCTTCCCTCCTTCGCTTTGTTACTTTAATTTGATTGTTAAGATGGCTAATCCTAAAGTAGACTGATGTTTTTTGAAAAAAAATTTATCTCATCAGGGATATTAGTCCGAGTAACAAGAGTCTTTATGCATTACTTTCCTTCAAAAGAGATTTACCGAGTATTGCGGTGAAGATTTCACACAAGGCGGTTAGCTGTGAAAAAAAAAGGTCATCTGAAGGTACATACAGTTCCCCTTTGTTTATCATTTTTATCGGTTTGCAGTAAAAGTGACTTGCTCTATCTTTCAGTATGCTTTCACATGGCAAGGGATATCCTTTTTTCAGTCGCAAATACCTATAGCACTTAAGACTTACTCATAAAAATATTGCTGAGGCAGTATCTTTATTGCTCCATTCACTCTCTCTTCTTTGTTATAATAGCCTTAATTTGAGTTTTATTGAAAAAGGTTCTGATATACTCTGTTCCTTTTTATAACAACATTCCTTATAATTTGAAAAACATTTCCATTTAAATCAGATTATACATATATATATATATATATATATATATATATATATATATATATATATATATATATATATATATATATATATATATATATATATATATATATATATATATATATATATATATATAATATATATATATATATATATATATATATATATATATATATATATATATATATATATATATATATATATATATATATATATATATATATATATATATATATATATATATATATATATATATATATATATATATATATATATATATATATATATATATATTATATAATATAGATAGATAGATAGATATTTAAGTAAACATTTTCCTCTTTAAGACCGTTTACATATTATTTTAGTTTTTTTATCTCATTTCTTGTCTCTTCTGGAATAATATTTATATCTTTTTCTACGATGCAAGAGTTATCTGTCTTTACCTTGTCATGTTCAATAATTCCACTGAAATCTTCACGCTCAAAATTACCCTTTTCTTGTTCATTACTAAGAAGTTCTTGCAAACAAATTTTAGACACGTTTCTGTGATCTCTCTTCTCGGGCCTTTGATGCTTCTGATACGATTATTTCTGGAGCAATAAAAAGAGAGCGTGATTATGAAATTACCGTTTTCAGTTTAGCTTCTACCATGATATTATCTCTCAGTATATCTATGTATGCGTGTGCGTGTTTTGAATCATACTAATCAATATAAGCAAAGGTATTTCACGTTCCAGAGATGCTTCAATTCACCTTTTGGCGATTGAAGTGTTGGAATTGCACCCTCCTTTAACATCCTCTTATTTCTGGGGCTTTCAATGTTCAGCAACCGGGATTTCATATCATCGATGTCATCTTGCGGGCTGAAGTGAACTGAACACACCACTGCATACTTGGGATTGATTGGATGGGAACAGTGAACAACATTTATCCACTTGCCACAGTGATGTTTATCTTTCAGAAACCTAAAATATTTAATGCCCCTGTCTTTAATATTCCTTTGGGTATTTGGACACCCAAAGACAGAATATTTATTGGGCATTTTAGATGAAATAGCACAAGATAATACCACGCACTGTACTGAAGGTAACTGAGCTGAGTCAGTGATGTCTAGGTGTTGGGGCCCAGCTGACTTCTTTAGCATGAGTCATCGATAATCTCCTGTTTGGCTGACCTGTATAAGTGGCTCCTGCTTTTGCCTTACAATTCGGCCAAATTACCTCACCAGGAGTCTTCATTTCCTAGGTCCAAGAACTTGAAACTGCAAGTCGAACAGGTGAAAATCATATATCACTCTACAAACACAGTTGCGATCACAAAACACTAATCGAGTTAGGAGCAGAGTTAATAACACTAAACAGTATTCGTTTCTCTTAGACTGATAATCCACTCAACCGAGGCTACACATCATGATAATGCAGCCTACCATAATCTGTGTAACTTCTTACTCGTTTTAAGAGGAGCTGAGATAAAAGTAAAGTAAACGGTGCCGGTTAACGGAATCACCCTCAGCAAAAGGAAGTAAAAATGGAACAAAGCAAGCTATGCACCACTTAGATACTAAAGGAGAATCAACTGAATCACAGTTGAAACACAAGTCTAAATGGAGAACCACGTCAGTAAAGACGTCACGGCATGCGGGAGTAAACACTGGACAGAGGGTGGGGAAGCGAGAGGGTTCTTGCACGACGTCATCACCTAACCGTGAAGGCATCCAAGAGGCGAATACTGAAAAGTGAGAGCTAACACCAGGCTAACTCACTCTAGATAAGTGGCAGAAAAGGACGAGCCGCTATACGAAAAGGAATAATTGTCACAAGGTGACGAATATGAAACGACAGAGGAAACCAGAGTAAGAGAGGGCGGAGGGTTACCGCCTACTTTGGTGATGTTACCATCTGCTTGGGGATGATACCAGGGGCAGAAGAAAACAGCAGAACTCACACGCGGCTCAGAAATACTGAGGTGAACATAAAATGTCTGAAATTCTACCACCACCGACCACCTACATCAAAATACACTTTCCAAAGGGCAGGAGTCAGGCACCAGCATTGCCAACTTAGAGGAAAAACTGCTATGATTTCAGGTTGTCAAAGTTGGCAACACTGGAGCCAACTAACGCAAGCCAAACCACGGAGCCCATCCGGCCAGAGCTTGTGGCAGCTCAGTGTCGAAACCGAACTGGAAAAAACGGTGAGAGTTGTCGAAGGGCACAGTACCTTGGTCCCAAGACATGCCTTGGTTCCCTATCAGAGGAGACAACCAACTGACACAGGACAGTCCAGAGGGTGGGCTACAGACAGAAGCCAAGGCTCCGACAACTTCTCGCTTGCAAGGAAATTGAAAAAAGTAAAAAACTGGGGGGGGAGGGTGATTTTGGCCGTAATATTTCAATCAAAACCAAACTAATAAAAAAATATATGTCAATTAGTATTATTTTTCTCCTGAACCACATAGGGATCAAAAGAAGGCGGAGCAGAATAAGAGAGAGAGAGAGGAATTAACCTAGGTTATCAGGTAGGCTAATGAAGGAGGAGAAGCAACACAGGAAGACAAAAGGAAAAAACTGCTGGTGTGCCTTAATTGTCCATGTAAACTAACGGTCTCTAAAACATTTTACAATACTTCACAAAAATTTACATCTCATCAAACACTCATAATCTACATATCAAGAAAACCACACTTGATCCTGGGCAGCTAGACTAACATGGATGCTAACATAAGCTACATTTGTTAACAGCAAAACCTAAACAATCAGTTTTCACAAACTCTTTCCTATACAGTACAGCCTAATGCTTTCATAGTCTGCTTGTTGTAGATGATATAAAGCAGAAACAGAAAACAGTCACATTACCGTACAGGAGAAATTAGCCAAAAATCATCAAAACATATTCTATAGAATATCATGGCTGTGTGTTTAACACGACGGCAAGAAAAATATGAGAACAAACATTCCAGCACCACCTGGTGGGAATAAGAAGACAGTCCTAATGAGTTAGCCAAGCGTATTTTGATTTTTTTTTAATGCCCATCGCACCAAATGGTGCGAAGATAAAGCTAACTTTAACAGTATAGTGCAGCAGATTGCTGTAAAAATCGTTCAGATAGTGAAACAAGCATGAAATTTGGCACAAACATTCCTAAGACTACGCTCTCTTAGAAAAGGGCGCTGGCCACCTGAAAATCCAAGATGGCAGCTATTTTTCAAAATGGCCGCCATCTATGTTGAGATTCACTGGTTTGGGAGCATCTATTGGATGGAATATGCCAGTTTTTTTTTTTTAAACCTCGACTTTTAGGTTATAAAATGTTCCATACCACACATTTTATTGAAAACCCTTACTAAATGAATTGTAACCAAGATGGCGTACAAAATGGTTGCCATAAAAGTTTTTTTTCTATCCACAGCGCTAGCAGACATAGAGACCAACTGTTTTTATTTAATGGTATATTCATGTGATCAGACAGTTTAACTAATATGCTATTTTCAACTGAAATAGTAATGGTATGGTCACATACAACATTGTGTCTAAGACTGTAACCATAAAAAGAAAAGAAGAGAAATACGGACTAAACGCAACCAATCTATGTATAGGTCTCTCAACCTACACCTTTGAAAAATTCGAGGATAAGAAGGTAGGCATAGCATGACACGTTGGATGCTCAAGCTAGATTATCTACTGAAGAGAGGGCAATATTTATCTAGACTTCACATTTGCAAGTGCACAGAGCTGTGCAGGGAAGACCCAGCTTGTAGCACTTGCACCTTTCCCGACAGCCTGCTTTGCATCCACATTTGGTAAGCTGTTGGCAACTCTTGGCTAAGGGCGAGTTGGTTGTCCAGAGGACTTGCCATGCTTCACCAGACTTTTGCCATCCCCACTCAGCAGGGTTCTCTGGCTGTGGCTGACACTGGGTGGCCTGCCCCACACACAACCAGCCTGGTACGCAGCACGCTTGGTGTGTTGGAGGAGAGCTCCCCTGGTTGGTGGAATGGCCTCATATGCCCTTTGTTTTCTGGCAAACATATCAAGTCTAGCCTTATCCACAGTGCCAGCAGTGCTGGATCTTTCATACATAAGTATGACAAACCTCTCCAGGACCTTCAGGTCACTCTCTTCCACTCTGAGAGGGTAGTGACTCAGTTTGGAGAACACAGTGGAGGCCTCTGGAAAGATGTTCCATGTCTGCCAGGCGGTCTTCTTGCCCTTGCTCCGGAAGGCTGACACTGTATCACAGCCTGTGAACGCATGGAAGAAGAGCATGCCATTCACCTTCTCCTGGCCCAGAGAGTTGCACAGGTCATGCACAGCAATCCAGCGCAGGCTCTGGCCTTGGCCAAATGCCACCCATAGCTTCTCTAGCCCTAGATTGTGGAGAGTGGAGAAAGCACTGACTGCAACGACAAGAACATCTGTGTCATTTGCTTTAACCGTGATGGTCTTGGCTCCATGTTCTGTGGCATATTTGGCATGGAGAAAGATGCGGGTGTCAGCTTCCTCATGAGAGCACTTTTCCAGTCCCTGAAGACTAGCCTCATGAGTGCTGAG
Organism: Macrobrachium rosenbergii; assembly: GCF_040412425.1. Taxonomy (NCBI): domain Eukaryota; kingdom Metazoa; phylum Arthropoda; class Malacostraca; order Decapoda; family Palaemonidae; genus Macrobrachium; species Macrobrachium rosenbergii. The sequence continues at coordinate 819,603 of NC_089741.1, read as the reverse complement.
GACAGCAGACCCTTTCGTGGCAATGACAACATTTGTGGCAGACATCTGGGCAACTTTGTCTGCCAGGAACTGGAACAACTCTGTCTTGTTGGCATCGTGTCTTAGGAAATTGCGCCAGTTGGATGGAATTGTGTTCTTGTCTGTCACCTTGCGCCTTCCTCCTTGACCACGTTGGAGCCTGGTCTCAGCTTTGAGGCTGGATGTATTGTATACATCAAATACAAGATGTGATGATGTGTACTTGCTGCTATATAGGATTGTATCACAGGCAAGAAGTCGCAAAGTGCATAGCCCTCAAAGGTCTTTCCTTTCTTTGGTGGCAAGGCATGGACCAAAGCTGATCCATCTACAATGAGGACATCAGCCTTTGGTTCTTTGTCTTCTAGTGTAACATGACTCTCCAGGACCGAGGTCAGCTGAGACTTCTGACATGTGTACAGCCTACCACCCCTCACTAAGGGAAGCTGGGAATGTTTGATTCTCGTGCTGGAAGAATTCCTGCAGATCACATTCACGGCTCTGACAGGATATAAATAGCTTTGAGAAAAGCTGGCAATCCTCCTTCAGAAGTTTCTGCTTTGACTGTTCTACAGGAGCAGCTTCTTGCCTGAAGAAGTCAGTTCTGTTCTTCTTTATCGGCTCATAGAAGGAGACTGCATTGTTTGCCAAAGAGTCTGAAAACTTCTGAAATTTAGTGCGGCCTCTGTCAAGGTGTGTCTGTAGAAGTTCTGCTGAGCTGGGGTGGGCAATGTCTTTGTTGTCAATGGAATACAGATCCTGGCTCTCTTCCTGAAAAGGACTTCCCAAGTGTTGCAAAGCCAATGACAGCTTGCTGACTCTCTCCAAGAATGTCTTCTGCGCATGAGGTGTTTGTTCATGGTGTGTTGTCTGCTCATTAGACTCCTTACTTTGAACCTCTGTTTCGTATGCAGACACCAAGCGGATGATCTCTGGGCCAGCCACCATCCATCTTCTGAGTGCTGACGGATCTTCAGTCAGCCCAATGGCTCCGCCATCAGCCTTTATAAAGGCATTGGTCTGCTCATGAGCTTGGTCAAGAGCCATTGCTGAGAACTGGCGACTGGTCTTGTGCACAACAAAGTTGCCAGCCTTGAACTCCTTGTGCAACTCTGGGTGTGAACTCTCTAGGTAAGCATGTCCCTGAGGTGAATAGGCAGCCAACGAGCATAGTTTGTATTATTGTTGGAAAAGAAGTAGGGTATCAGCTCATGCAATGCCTGGCAGTAGAGGACAAAATTGGCCTCACGGAAGGACCTGATCAGTAGGAATATCACAAGTTCCATAGACAACACCATGTGCCAGAAGTGGAACTGTGGACTCTGCTGTCTTGAAGGTCACACCACTCCTCAAACTCTAATGCCTGCTCATTGTTGTTTGCTTTCTCAGCACAGTAGTCAGTGTATGCTGTCCTCAGGAGTTTGTACAAACTAGAGGCTGTAACCTGGTGCATCTGCCGTGTCCTGGTTACACTTGCAGCTGACAGGAAGGATTCTGCAGTTCCAGATGAAGCAACTCCTGCCTCCACCAGAGCTCCTGTCCAACCACTGCCATGAAGAAGAGTACCAAGAGATGTCATTGCTGCCATCTCAATGTGCAGACCACCAAACATTACCAGATACTTGTCTTCGCCATACTGATCAGGCCACTGCCACTGCACCTGCTTTGCTACGGCATAGATTGGCTGATCAGCTGTGATTATGGGTATCTGGCCAGGGTTCAGAAAATCAGTGACATCCTGCACTTTCTGCATCACGTGTTTGATCGTAGCAACAGAATGAGCCTGATCACGCAGGAGAGGAAGCAATGAAGTTATGGTTACTTCAAATTCTGGGCTTCTCTTCATTGAAGCGTGATGAGCTGACCACGTCAGATTCACTGCATCATCTATTTCCTGGGTGACTATGACCTTGTCTAGCCACTGATACTCCAGTGCAAGCTGTGGCCCCAAGATATCTGTGGGTGGCTTTGGTATTGCAGTGTTTGGTGGCACAGGGTTCTTTGTTTGAAAGGAAGCTGGTGAGATGTTTGTGAATGTGTCCGGCAATTCAGGCACCGACCTCACTTTCTCAGGTGCAAACTTTAGTTGCTGTCTTTCCTGTCCAGTGTTCTCCTTGGTGGGGTGCTGAAATATGGAGATGCTAGTTCCATGGAAGGAGGTAGTGGCAGTAGTTGCAGATGGGTTGTGGTCGATGTTGTCCATCACTGCAGTGGTGAACAACCCTTTTCGCAGTACTGGGGACAGACCACACCCTCCTCCACATATTTGCTAACTGTGGCATCTCCTAACTGTGCAGAGACCTCCAGTACTCTGTCATAAGAGATACTGAGGCCATACTGATGTAGCATTTCAACCAGGTTTCTCTTCCTGGTTTTGGCATAGACTGAGAGTCCCATGTAGACTGGGAATGGTGTTTCTCTGTCTTTGGAGTGTCTATGAGTTGTTGCTCCCTCTTTGTATCGGAGTAGCAGTTGAACTGCATGAGCTGTGCAATGGCCTGGTCTGACTTTGATGCTCCAAATCGTAACTGTGACTTGATGTCAGCCCCATGCTCAACCATCCCTACAAACTGGAGCAGGAGAGGAGGCACAGAATTTCGTACACAAGTCTCAGAAAATGTGCCATCAAACCGTGACTGATGATCAAGTATAGACTTTCTGAGAATATTTGCTGCTTTAGCAATGATAACTGCCTCTGAAAGATCAGATGATTGAGCAAGTGCTTTTCCCACATCCTTTTGAAATGCAAGTAATACATCTCTGCCAGATTTATGAGCCTCAAGTTCTGGAATTTCTGCCAGAAGTTTGTCTTTGAGTCTCGTGGAATTTACACTTGGTGACTCTACACCTAATTGTTCCAGACGTTGTTGGTAGAGGTGGCAAATATCTGCCAGCCGAAATGTGACTGGATCATCTGAACAAAGGTTGTTTTCAACAATGTATGTCATCAGTTCTGACAGAACTAGTGGATACACATCTGATTCTGACTCAGTGCTACCTTGGTCTTTCTCAAGGCTCCTCAGGTAGGACCTTTTTCTGTTGTAGAGGGCACAAAGACAGGCATGGTGATACTTAAACTCCTGTGCAATGACATCCCCACCAGTCAACTTAGCAAGGAGCTTGCCATCACTAAGTATCTCTGCACATTCACGCAATTTCAAGTCAAGGCCCTTAGTACTAGCCTGTCTGAGATCAGATGCAGGTGCCACTTTTCACAGAAAATGCAAACTTCATTGTCATGACTGGTTCGGCGCAGTTTTGCACGACTAGTCTCAGTGTTGCTGGTCTGGTCATTGGATTGTCGCTTTCTTGCACGGTCCAGTTTAGTGTTGTTAAACAACAAGCGACAGTTCACATGGTATTTTGCTGCATTTTTCCTGAGAGTGGCCTCTATGCCATCACCTTCATCCAGCCTTGCTGGATCCATTATCAGTGGCATTTCATTAATTTCACTGAACATGGGAATGTTCCTTGCCAGCATTGTGTACCCATCATGGTCTAGGACATGATGACTTGGAGGTGATGTCAAGTGCTCACCTCTTTTGTCCTTCTGACAAAGACAACACAAACTCCAGTTTGTTTTTCTACTGCTCAATATTGGATTGGCATCACATTCTGCCATGATTTCACTTTTGATTAAGGCCGAGGGTTATCCTTTTACCACCTTAAACAAAGCACACATTCCTGTATGGGATTCAACTAGGTTCGGTCTCCTACACCTAGCCCGATCATTCATCCAGTGCCATTTAAGTCCCGTGTGATCTGTACACCATCCGGGTAAGTACATGAACCATCATGTACAGCCCCCATACCCTTGGCTCGGCTCTCCCGCGCTGGCAC
>NC_089741.1:778245-810745 GCF_040412425.1 Macrobrachium rosenbergii | reverse complement strand
TAATTTACATTTTCTCGGTTAAAAACTTTTCATAATTGACACTTTATGGCCTAAAAACTCTCCATAACTGACACTGCCTGGGCTAAAAAGACACTTTCTGGGCTAAAAACTCTCTTAACTGACACTTACTGGGCTAAAAACTCCGCATAGCTGACACCACCTGTGTTAAAAACTCTACAGTACATAGCTGACACCTTCTGTGTTAAAAACTCCCTCTCCAATTGACACACTTTGTTGGCAAAGATCTCAGTCTAACCGACTCTACCTAGGAAAAAAAAATAACACTAGGTAAAAAAAAACTGACGAAAATTACTTAAAAAAAACTAATACTATTTGATACAATAAAATTTAACCAAACTAATAAGCTTCAGGACAACAAACAAATGTTTCCCAGGGGAAAATGCTAAAAAAAAAAAAAGACCTCATATACAAAGAACTCGTAAAATGACATTTTTGAGGGCAGAAAGCTCGTAAACCCACAAACTTTGTAGCTCGAGTTCACAAACTAATACTTTGTCTGAACTAATATACTTTCTATGCAACTAACTCTCGAACTGGTACAAATAAGTTCAGACACTTTCTAGGTAAAAAAAAAAAAAAAAAAAAAAAAAACTCCTCCGAAGTGACCCAATTTCCAGGCAAAAACCTGTCAATGGAAAAAAAAAGCAAGAACACTTCCAACCAACATATCTTCTGGGCAAAAACCTCTCCCCAAACAAACACTTTTTAGGTAAAAACCTCCACTGAATTTACAACACCCTTCCTGCAAAAACATCTTCCGGAGATACATATTAAAAACCTCTCCTAAACATGCAAACTTTCCAGGCAAAAAAAAAAAGAAATATTTCGAACTGAAACACTTTTTAGGCAAATCTTGAGCATAAAACTCACGAGAAATGAAGAATTTTAACTTGGAACTCGTGAATCCTCTGAGAGATTCCCAGATTAATGGACATCCTAATCAATACTTCTCCCAAACTAAAGGAATTCTTAGCAGAAAAATCACAGGCCAACAGAATTCCTATACACAAAAGAATTGGCGTCACAGCCAAAAATATATCTAACAGAGTTTTTACCCAAAGGAATCACGAAGTAATACACTTTACAGCCAGAAAAACATTGCAAACGAAGAGAATTTTTAGTTAAAATATCCAAAATAACAGATTTTCTACCTAAAAATTAAAGGCAGACCAACAAGACTTCAAAGGCCAGATGAAAGTTACAAAAAACTAACAGTTTCTAGCAAGAACAGTACCTAAAAGACTACCAGTAAAATTCCCGAAACCAAAGCTAACCGACTTCGTGAAGACAAAATCATCAAGTTGACAAACTTCCTGAGGGCAAAACAACCTCAGACTAACTAACAGACTACATGAAAGTGAAAGGAACACACAAACATCGTAAATAAAAATATGTCACAAACTACCAAATCACCTTAGGTAGAATACACAAAAACTAGTGTACATTCTAAGACCAAAAGTACCACAAACCAAGAAACCTCCTGAATGCAAAAATATATACAAAAAAGAGAAATTCTGTAAGCAATAGCTATCATGAAGAATAAAACTTTCTCAGATTAAGTTTCACTGATTAATAGACTTTCTAAAAGTGAAAGTAGCACACAAGAACAACGTCCTAAAAGCAAGCGTGTCACAACAAACTTCTTGAATACAAAATATCAAAAGAAATTTCCCAAAAACCTCCGACAGAGAAATGTTTAATCATCACAGACTAACAGTCTTTCTAAAACCAACACCATCAGAGCCTAACAGACTTTCTAAACCAAAATCTAGCAAAAACAAAGACTTCCTGAATGAACTTGAACCAATTTCTTTCTGAATCCTGGACTTGTTTCAAACCCCAGCCAACATATCCACTGCTTTTAAACTTTGTATCAGATACTCAGATGTTAATAATAATGAAATCCTGAATTCAGTCATCGTGCACTAACAAGACAATCCCAAATGATCATAAAAAATTCACGGAGCCCTTTTTACTGTAAAGAAACGTACACAGACTATCTCAAACAGATATCGCTAACTATGACACAACAGTAAGCTCAGCTGTTAAGGTCTATCATTCACACTGAATTCGATACTTCACTGTCACGAATTCATTTCTTAACAATGAAATCCACTCTCAAAATACTTTATATATATTATAACCAACTGTCACTAACTGATTTCTGATTACTAAATTTCGATGTCACCAGCAAATTGCTGAATACCAGACCCACTGTCTTCTAGAAATCGTTTTGTGCCAAATCCTCTGTCACCACCTGACATCCGAATATCATACCCACTGTCAACAAGCAACAGCTGAATACCAGATAATCACAAACAAACACTTCCTGAATGCCCAACAAAAACCAAACTTTTTTAGTTAAGAAGTACAGTAGACCGTTACGGAAGAACCCTTTAGGAATCTGACTATTCCTTAATGATCTGCCTTTAACTATTACAAACCTTGGAGTGTTAAACTTTCCTTTGCACCAAAATTTACTATCATAACCTAACACCACGTTTATCACAACCTCTTATCATTAATATTTACGAAAACCAAACTTCCTATTAATATCCTCTAAACAACAAACTTCAACCCTTAGTTTCTCTTTCACAAAACTCTACCATCATGAAACAACAGCTTGTATTCTAAAGTATCATAAAAATAGACGTATTTAGTCCTTGATTACAAACATTGAAAACGTCGACCTCAGTTATAAAACTCCTGAAGATCTAAACCATAAACGCCTCTACACAAATCCATGACATCCATTAAGGTAAACTGGATAGTGTAAAAACAAGGATCAGGCACATTAACTGTTAAAACAATTCACAGTCTAGTGCCTTCTCAAGGAACAATGACTTAGTTAAGGCCTACCAAGACTATTTTGGAGTAATTAAAAGGCTACGCCAGTTATACACTTAAATATCCACAGAGCAACAAAATCACACCTATTATCACTTCTCAAGGTACCATGACTAAGTAAAAGCCTGCCAAGACTATTTTGGAGCAATTAAAAGGCTACCACCAGTTATATACTGGAATATCCACAGAGCAACAAAATCAAATCTCTTATTACATATTTCACCAAAGCAGTACCACCTCTACTAAAGCACCTCACACCAGGGGCATGCTTCTCCAATTCTAAGAGCCAACACACAGCTCAGTGAACCAGTACAATGATTCCATTGTTTACAAACCTTCAGAGGAAGCATGTGAACACCTGAAGTCAATGAACTATCATAAATTGACAAAGTGTTCTGTAACTTCTGTAAGAAATGGTAACTAGCATCTCCACAGGCTCTAATTCATCTAAATCTTATCAAGCTTTTCTGTGGTATATTTTCATAATAATAGTAAGCCTTCCGTTGAAAAGGTTAACCAAGACGAGGGCAACTTCCTCATCCCAATGAATGACAAGAAAATCGTCCTAAAATTCATGTTTTGCATTAAGTGAAGTCTTGATATGACCTCACACAGCCTCAAAATCCCAGCATGCCTTTAGGTAAGGTATTTGGTGAAAGTATAATAACCAATACTACAACCTTAACAATAAATATATTAAAGGCCACATTATGATACATTGTCAAAAATCCTAGTTTGTCAGTTTCAGGCCAAAGATATAAAAATTGCTCCTATTTAACACACACCCATTTCACCTAATTATTGTCTATGTAATGAACTTGCAAGTTTCTCACACACTTCTAAAAAGCCCCTTGCGGTATTTATCCCCGTTTATTTCAAGTACACGAACGGAATGTGAGCCCAAGACGAGAAAGTGTTTGGGCCCCAAGCTGGTACCCCCTTTTGGAACGACGGCATGTGTCCGAAACAGAATTAAAAGCATTGTCATAGACTTGGCCAAAGGATAACATTTTACTTTCCTAATCATTTGGTAAAGACTTACTTCAAGATCTTTTAAGACATCTGGCAGGATATAAATGACTCTGCATACTTCAAAATAATCTTGTGGGACATTGTCATGTCAAGTACTTTAGAAAAACTAACTTGTTATACTATACAGTCAATGAAATCCACCACCATAAAAAAAATTACAAATTCTGACCAAGAAAATGAAATTTTCTAATCTTGATAAATGATGTTTTACAAGTTAAAATTTTCCATATTGCATCGCCAAATTTACATCTAATTGATCAAGAAAGAGTATTTTAAACAACGAAATCTAATCATTAACTCGTAAGTGAAATATGGCAATTCAGAATAAAAATTTCCCCGAGTGAGAATTCGCACTTGAAGTCATGATATAGAATATTTTAGCATCCAGCCATACAAAGTAATTTAAGTCAGTTATCCATAATGGAAGTAACTCAGTCATATATACAAATATCTCTGAAGACAAGAGCAAATGACCCTATCCACAAATATTTAGAAGTAAATTGATCCACAGACTCTAAGGGACGAATTCTGCCAGCTGCAAAGCCAATGGCAGAATGTCTGACACATTCGAAAATACACAAATCAATAATCGGTTGTCTTTTGTATAATGTTTCTCGGTTTTCTACCAGATTAGATACAAGACATTTTTCCGTAACATAACGTAAGAGAAAGTCTTGTGTGACATCTCAAGAAAAACCACAAACAGAATGTCGAAATGTCTAAACATCGTAGATTTCCTGACACGTTATCCATAGAAAAAATGAAATGGGTGTTTCTTGACCATTACATATCCGTACAAAATTCAGTCTCACTATGCCAGATCATAGGACAATCAAGCATTTCCTTAAGTACAAATACAGTCGTGAGATGAACGTAAAACTAAGGCTAGTCTCAGGGGTAACCTTATCCCCCAACCCCGCTTCGACTCCCTGTACATACGGCTTTCTTACAATATTTGAAAGCGTCTACCACTCTTCAGCAGTACTGGAGTACATCTGGAAAGCATATAAGGGAAGTACATCAAATGCTTTTCCCATCTCGCCAATCAGCTGTCAGCTTAGAAAAACGGCTCTCTGACCGGCCTCGAAACTGATAACAGATTGGTTACCTCCTGCCGAGCGGCCACTCCCTCCACGGGGCACTGCAATGCCGACTCCAAGGAGTCCTTTATTTTGAATATTTCCAGATTTCTATCTACAATTTTTCCAGTTTTCTATCTACACAATGTATATACATAAGGGCTTCTGTACTTCAACTACAGTAATTCAGACAGATTTCTTTAAGCTGCTCAGGCTTATAGATTATGTTTAAAGACACTGCTCTAGGTCTCACTTGTCCCTTGTCAAAAACTGAGAGGAGATAAAACTCGCAATTTGGATCGTGGCATTCAACATTTAGTGCTTAAAATTTACGAAGCAAAATTGAGAATTCATTTCAGAATTTGTTGAACGCAAATAACCTAACACCCAAGGTTTTACCCCAGTTTTACTCCTTGACAAAAGTTCTAAGTATCTGTGATCATCACCCAACTAAACAGAAAAGAACAGCCACGAATGAGATTCTTAAGGTTGAAGGTAAGATTGAAGATATTCAGAGCATTAAGACGAAACAGCAAAAGCATCCCAATAGTAAACAGGTTGTATCTAGTTATCTAGTTATTCAAGACACCTAAAGAAAAGTGTCTAGCGTGTATTGAACTGCAAAGCGTGTACAGTGGAAAGGAAGGCTTCATTCAGCAGTGGATTTCAAGAAGCATGTCAAAACGTCAGCAAAACAAACTGATCAGGACTGTTTTAATAATGCATTAGAGGAAGCTTCAGAGTATATGTAAAATGTACAGGGTCTCTTCAGCAAACACTGAAATTTCGTTAAGATACAGTGATGTGCAGAGAGAGAGAGAGAGAGAGAGAGAGAGAGAGAGAGAGAGAGAGAGAGAGAGAGAGAGAGAGAGAGAGAGAAATTTCTAAATCATACATATTAATTTACAAAAATATTTCGTTCCCCTTTCTGTAGCAAACAACACTGGAAAGAATTATTACAATTCCAAAAATCTGCAAGTTTTCAACAATAATTAAGGCCCTCTAAAGTCGTGCCACGGACAAATTAACAATACCTTTGGCAAAGTGATGGCTAAGAGACTTTATGAGAACTGAGCAGAAAAATAGAAACACAGAAGTCCCTGTACAACAAAAATGTACAATTTATACACGGACTTTTCCCAATGTCTAATCAAGTTACATTTTAAGTTTAGAGCTAATTGCAATTGATAACGTTACTAAATTTAAATGGGAATTGTAAGAAACATTTTGATACAAGAGTGAAAAATTATGAATTACACCTTAAACCTAAAAAATATAAATAAGTAATTTCCTATATGTCAAGACACTGTAGCATCAAGAGATCCTAAATTTACGAAACCTATAAATCCTAACTTATAGAATATTATGTTTAAAGTTCATTTTCGTTTATAAAACCAAAAACATCTCGAATATTTCCATCACAAAACATAACTACAAACATTTACTGAAATAACTGTTCATAAGCCAAGGCAAAACCATTAAAATTTCACCTTTTTATAACTATGACTATAATCATAACTACATAACTACTTATATGGCTTCATATAATCCAACAACAACTAAATAACTTCACTTTTACTTCTAATCAGTTCCGTTTAAGTCTTGTCACATTTCGTCGCCTATTTTCCTTGGCTAAATCTTAACCTAACTTTCCTCCTTTCATAGACAATTAACATCTTCGTGAGAACCATAAAGTTAACCCCACCCACCACCTTGTTGTCACTCATGGCAGTAATCATCCGGTAGACCATCTCACTATCAGCTCCTTGACGGGGAGCAAACGCTGGTCCCCGAGGTAATGAGGCCAACACGTTACCAACTGTGCTAGCCAGAAAGAGCTAGGTATTACTTGGCTGTCTAGTGAAACAGCTTAATAATAATAGATGACTGGTTAATACTTAAAAGGATTTCAGTCCTGCTAGAAAATATACTTGCCAATACAACATTAACAAGTGTGGACCTTTCTCTTCACTGAGTTAGCTTAATGATTCTACCTGAAATACCCTTATTGATACCAACCTTCCCTTCAACTTACTCTTTTAATCTTGAGTTGTCTTGGTAGTTCATATGCCAAGATCACCATTTTCTACAATACTATAAACCTCTTAAGCAGCACTTGTTAACAACAGAAAACTAAGCACCCTTGGATTTTGGGTTTAAGTGCCTAAAATCCCAACCTTCAATGTGAGTTTCGGTATCAACAATACCAAAGTCCCCTTAAGATATTACCAACAGTTTGGAACCAACACATGCCAACCGTGCCCCTTGAGGTATTACTCACAATTTAGAACCAACAAATGCCAACAGTGCCCCTTTAAGATATTACACATAATATGGAACCTTCAAATGCCAACGATGACCCTTAAGATATTACTGACAATTTGGGACCTTCAAATGCCAACAGTGTCTTGATATATGCCATGAAAATAATGCTCTTCTTAAGACTCTCTGCAGTAATTACAGTACTAATTTTTAATCAGTTTATGTTTAATGTTTAGCAAGATGCATTATTTTCATGGCAACATTTGTACAAATTCAATAGCCTATCATTTAAACACTTTAAAACTGAGATAACTTTGTTTGTCAAATCTGGGTAAAATTTAATTAACTATATCCTGAATATTTCCTATCCTGGATTGTACACATGTCAGATATCTCTTTTATATCAAACCAACCCTTCAAGACCTAGACACTAGTACATACTACAACAAACTATGATATAGGCTTCGAGGGTTGAAAAGGAAGATATAACTAAGTCCCTACCGGATATAACTACGTCCCTACCATATAGAACTAGTTTGACGGTATTTATAAGCTATATACACAGAAAAACTGTTAGTAATCAACTGGAATTTTGTCATATTTCATCTGTTCTATGTGGGCAAAGCTTCATAGGTTCTACGTCCCTAAATCATCCCTAAAAACCACAAAGAGATTTCTATAAAACATCGGTGAGCTTGTTCTTTGTAAGTATTGTACTAGTTAACAGCTAGTATGAACTCTCAAAGTTAATTAGAATTACCTATGATTAACCTAACCAAATAAAAATTAAGGAAAAATGTGGCTTGGGCTGTGAGACTGCCAAACACCTGATATCATGGCATTGCTGTAATATTTAGACATACTGGATTACCTGACATCAGAACATTACACTTAATATTCATCCCGAACTGCCTAGCAGCTGATATTCTCCTGAGAATTTTATGATGAAAAATGTACAGTACCTGATCCAAACAGTATTCTCTTGTGACTGATATTAGACTGAATGGGTTTATGAATCAGAAACATATTGAGCCACAAGCTGGCTGATATAAAGTGAAAGGATACTCTGATAAACTCTTTCCTAATGTGTTCTAATCCACATGACCGATTTAAACTAATAGGATATTTAGATAAACTGTTTCCTAATGTGTCCTAATTCACATGAAGGCTGCTATTAAACATATAGGACACTTGGACAAATGTTCTGAACTGTCTTTCAATATAAACACGTAAGAAATTTAATTGAACTTTGTCCATCCTAAACCATACATAGCTGCCACTAAGTTGAAGAGAAATAAAGTAGAAACTGTGTATCCTGAACCATATTTAACTATCTAACAGCAAGATAGCTAACTGACCGTTCACTACCATTAAAATAATGATTAAATTGAGCATTTATAAAGTTTAGTAAAAAAAAAAGGTACTGAAGAATGCTTCTTTTAGTAGAATCTTGTAATATTCCTTCGGATTTCTAATATTCCACTTGCCAAATGTAGAACTTCTGTAAAAAGGAGTACAAATTTATCATCTCACGTAAACTTCGAAATGCATTTGCTTACAAGGAATTAAACTCAAGTACTTAACTACAGCCGGACCCCAGGCTTCCTGTACCTGGGCCCCTATTATTCATGGGGGCTCACAATGACAAGGTACCATCTCCACTGTTGAATAAGGGACATATCACTGAACTTTATTTGCTAACAGTTGCAGTAAATGTTTATTTCATGTCAAAGTTTTGACAGCAAAGTAAATTTTACTGAAAACTAGCAGTATCTTTTACGTCAATTCAGATTAGCAAAATGAAAATTATATTTGCATTTGATTGAATTTATTATTATTATTGTTGTTGTTGCTGCTGTTATTACTACTTTGGTCTGGTTGTTGACCATGACCATTCAACAATTGCACATAGTTTGGAGATATTTTTTGGTAACCAAGAATGTCCCATCCCTCTTTAACCTATCTTAAAAATCCTCCAGGCACAGTTTCAGAAAAGAAATCTACTTATCATACTGTAATTGTCCAAAACAAAACCATGTAATATATATTATACACTGGAACTAACCCATAACTATTGGAAAAATGGTGGATAAACTAAACTAGTCTTACAGAACGTGAAGAATGCACTGACACACTATGTCACAATTTCATTCTGTCATTCGTCCCAACCCAAAACTTTTAACTGCTTTACCTTGAATTTCTGCAAAATCTACCTCTAAGACTGTAAATTTGTAACCATCTGTACAACTATATCTAATTCAGTTATAAATTCCATAAAATATGTCACATTGCATGGTCATTCAACACCTACCTTTATTACAGTACTACAAAGTTCTTTGTATTATTTTCTTCATAATTCGTAGACTACTCCATTAAAGAAGTTCAAGGATGTAGACCACATGAAAAAACGAGATATTAGCTAATGTCATAATTGAAAATCGAGGTTTTCTTGCTTGTAAAGTAGAAAAATATGGACACCATTACCTATAACCAGGCATCAAGCTTCTTATACACAGGTCTCTATAACTAAGAGGGACAGTTGGGTTCTCTGTAAACAATCTGTGAGCTTTCATATCCAAACATTGACTTCAGTTACTCCAACCATGTAAATTCGGTCCAGTTGACATTTCCGGGTCATGACATAGCTTCTATAGTTTTGCTTTATCCTAGACTCTAGAGTAGCTCGGTTCACCCATTACTTTCCCTAAAATTTATCATTTTAAGTCTGAAAATAGTATCCAAATTTCTCCCCATCTAGAAAAATGAGCCGCCTATATGTTGAGCTAGTTAGTATTCTTATACTGTATAGGCCTGTTTTCCCCCAATGGAATTTAAACAGTCAAAATAGTCAATCAGAATCTAAGAAGCTATGCCGTACATTAACTTTATTCACTTATTACATACATTATAGTTGGCACATAGCCCCGCATATTACACACTTGGTTATGATGAATTACAAGGTATACTGTTTCGTGGACAGTTTGTGCTCAGGTTTCGTACTACTGTGAACATCTATTTAGGATGCATTAGTGCTAAAATGGGTTTTTGTCCACTGAAATGAAATTTTACTCAGTTGTTAATGATATACCTTGAAATTATTCCTTCAACATTTAAATTCCCCAGGCCAAACAGCAGTTCTATATCAGAATTTTAGTGCACTGCATTAGGAATACTATATGCACTTACAGAATGGTACCACTCACTAACCAAATCAAATAAGAATCAAATAAGAAAACTACAAGACAAATATCTTAAATATTGTCACAGTACCAGTTTACTTAACATTCTTAGTTTTCAAGACCACATTCTACTCTACAAAGCATGACCAAACTTCCCTGGGACCTTCAAGTAGAAATTTCTTCCTTTTACAATATGTACTTCACTGTTACAATTTTTCCATTAACATTACTCTCCACGATTTATATAGGTAAGTAAATTCTCTTCAAATGAATTATTTCTTGATATTGTACTTTTGAAAATAATTGTATTAAAATACGCTATCCTTATAAGTTACTACAGAATAGAACACACTATCATGTTTCATGTACTTCTCAAAACCTCTAACTGACTATCATGGTTGGCCTGTTGTTCAAAACAATCAGTTTACTATTTTTACCTGGTGCTCACAGAGAACAGAGGCGCTCTACAAACTGCCCAAGATTTAACTTCAAATACTCATTCAAATATGGTTTTTCAAAGGCCTCACATTTACACCAAATGAGTACAACTATTCTTGTGTTATCAAGGCCTTAAAAGACCATACATTTACACCAACTCAGTACAAAAGTTCTAGTGTTATCAAGGCCTTAAAAGGCCTCTCATTTACAACAAATCAGCACATATGTTCCAATGTTATCATGGCCTTAAAAGCCCTCACATTTACACCAAATTAGTACATATGTTCCAATGTTGTCAAGGCCTTAAAAGGACTCACATTTGCACCAAATCTGTACAAAAGTGCTAGTGTTATCAAAGCCTTAAAAGGCCTCTCATTTACACCAAATCAGTACAAAAGTTCTAGTGTTATCAAGGCCTTAAAAGGCCTCACATTTACACCAAATCAGTACAAAAGTTCTAGTGTTACCAAGGCCTTAAAAGGCCTCTCATTTACATCACATCAGTACATAAGTTCTAGTGTTTTCAAGGCCTCAAAAGGCCTCTCATTTACACCAAATCAGTACAACAGTTCTAGTTTGTCAAGGCCTTACCTTTACTAGCCGTGAATCCAGATGATAACAGGACTTGGTTTACTCAAGCAACACTTCTGTTTGTGGTACTGACTGATCCAGATGATAAACAAGCCTTGGTTTGCACTTCTGTTTGTAGTACTTGCTATCTCCTAGTCTGCTCAGCCTAAAAGGAAAATGTCTAATCAGATTCTGTTGATGTCCGTTCAAGCCACTGCCTGCCATCTAAAAGGTACTAAAATCCTTGTAACTTTTATCTTATTATATCTAAAGCTCTCAATTTTCAAATGACATTATCACTACCCTGTTGATTTCCCTTAAATTTATTTTTTTTATAGCAATCAGTGTCAAGTACCTAAAGTCATTCTTGTCTAAAGTTCGTAGTTTACTAAATAAAGCTAATTAATCCAGCTTTTTAAGACTAGCTGTGCCATTTCGATTACTTGTACTTTCATGGATTTATATGTCTGAGTTCTCTTTAATCGAGAGTTGGGGAATAGCCATACACTTTATAGACGAAATTACTATCCATTACAGTATAGCTGTCACTATATTATTATTTCATACTCTTTGAACAGTCCATAACCCCAATGAAATCTCCTTTAAACTCGACTTCCAGTTGTTTTCACTCAGATATATGACGAACTCGAATATTTTTTTTACTGTACTGCAAATACCATCTCTGATTCTTGATGGTCCTACCAATCAGGGTATAATAAAGCTCTCCATGCCGCTACTTTTTCATTTAAATTCGTAAAATAAGGAATAATCTAAAGGTGTTACTCACTACTAGTGGTCTCCTAAAAAGATGAAAAACAATTTATACCACCAAATGCTTCAATACTCACCTTTGATAACCATTTGTCACATTCCTTTCCTCTTGCATTGGTTTTTGGGAGGCTCTCCAGTTAGCCCTCAATTGGTTTATGAGAAGGGTCCTCTCGCCAGCTTTTGGAAATAGTTTTCTTGATAAACTACTACTCCTCTTGTAATTTTCGAATCTCCTAAGTTTCTCGGCCAACTTACAAGATAGTCTGGTGTCCTGTGCTTGAAAAATTAGAGGCAGACTGAAGCAGTTTCGATGCAGACTGAAGCAGTTTCGATGCAAACTAAAGCTATTTCGATGCAAACGGAAGCCATTTCGATGCAAACGGAAGCCATTTCGATGCAAAACTGAAGCAGTGTCGACGCAAACAAACTATTTCAATGCAAACTGAAGCGGTGTCGATGCAAACTGAAGATTTTAGATGCAGACTGAAGCAGTTTCGATGCAAACTGAAGCCCTTTCAATTTAAACTGAAGCCCTTTCGATGTAAACTGAAGCAGTTTCGATGTAAACTGAAGCAGTTTCGATGCAAACTGAAGCAGTTTCGATGCAAATGAAGTCATTTCGATAAATCAACAAAGTAAATTTAATACAGCCCTGTTCGTTTCCACACAATTCACAACACTAAAGTTGCTTTATATTCTCAAGACAATTTCAACGCATCAACATTATCTATTAGAAGTAGAATGAAGATTTTACATAATGCAAATATCGAGTGGGCTTTACAACTCTCGCAACTCAATTGTTAACTGTTCAATATTGTGCTCTTAATTCAATATATACTGACAAGATGTTAGCCTGACGTTGGAACTGAAATATAAAGCTTAGGCAAAAGGGCAAGTGCTAGGACCCATGAGGTCATTTGGCACTGAAAGGTAAAGTGAAAGTAAAGGAGGTTTAATCAAAGGTGTAACAGGAGGAAAACCTCGCACTTGCACTATGAAACCATCGTCAGGTGAGGGTGGAAGAAAGAGAATATGGGCGGGGGTACAGTAAAGGGAATAAAATGGGTTGCAGCTAGGAGCCGAAGGGTGTTAAGAACCCAAAAGTAGCCTAATGCTTACGGTCCACCGCGTGAGATGCACTGATGGCTTATAGCTTAACGTACTGATTGCACGAATCTAAGCTCCTGTTATAATTAAATGACACTGATTTCCCGGTTCTAATTAACTATTAAATTAAAAGTACGATATAAGACTCTTAATGTTGCTTTAGCGATGAATATTTCAAAGCAGTACATTGCCAAGAAAAGATATCGCAATTGCTTTGCTTTTAACAAAGAAAAGTACCTTCAACATTCACTCCCCCTTCTATTAGTGAGCAGGTAACTTGATAATTGACCTACTTACCCAACTACATTTGACTGTATCGAATTTTCTTTATGGGTGTATTGAAACGACTCGCACTGAAACTACCGTAGGCCTTGAATCGAAGAACTGTCTGTAAACAAACAAACAAAAAAAAAAAAAAATGAATGACATTAGTCACGTATTAGGAAAGAAAAGTTTGATACAAATAATTACACCTGAATAGGTCTACATGTAGAGATGGGGTACTTTGCTATATATTTCCTCAAGACACATCTCTGGTTCACTGAAAATGAAAGACTGTAGTTTGTTAGATAGCAGTAAACAAAACTGAGCTATTATTCACATTCATCCCAGCCCTGGTTATAAACTTCTCTCTTTATGACATCTTACAGGTGGACGAAACATCCGAAACATTAAAAAAAAGCCTTCAGTTATGTCCATCACAACAGACAATTTTTATTCCGTTACGTTTTTTCAGATATACAACACGATCTTGGCTTTCTCTGATAGTTCAGAATCTACATACGACTGACGAATTCTAACAGAATGGTAGGCAGTGCCTTTCCTTCATTAAATACTTTTAAAATACCTTTTTAGTATCATAAATGTCAAGATTTATCAGTTTTCATCGCAATTATTTAACGTAATGAAAAGAAATCAAGTATGTACATAGGTATGTGTATATATATACAGTATATATATAATATATATACATACACATACATATATACACGTACATATATGTAAATGTGTATATATATATCGAATACACATATATACATATGTATACACGCATACGTCTGTATGTATGTACGTATATACAGTATAATTTTGACAAGTTAAATTTAGAGGCACTCTTCTGCAATCAGGCTCATGGATTCGTTGAAGGCATCCTGTACCGTCCAGAAACAGCCTAATCCACTAGCTAAGTACAACAAATCCAGTTCCCAAAAGAAGACCATTCTGGTAAAAGATTTTAACTAATATAAACTAAAATTCTACCATCATATATTTCACCCCAAAATCCACCTCACCCCCCTTCTGACCAAATACACCTTTAACATGTTTCTTGAAACGTTCACTTACACATTTACTGTCAACCTTTTAAACATTCATATTGAAATTCGACATTTTCCCTTAAACGCTTTATTAAGGAATACTAAGAATTGTATTTAAGAATAATTACCGACTGGAAACTAGTATTGACAGTTTACCCAAGCTGCAGTTTGAAACAGTCACGAAAAGAAGACAGTTCTCTATCTAGAATGCTTGTTACACAAATGAGGGTCGGCACCCGGATTTTTACCTATTTATTAATTTTAATTTGTTTTTCCTTTTTCAATAAGTCAGTGGCCCCTGTGGTGGGATTGTTCCACATGGATAGGGTTCATCTTCTGAATAATAATAATAATAATAATAATAATAATAATAATAATAATAATAATAATAATAATAATAATAATAATAATAATAATAATAATATTTATTCGACACCACCACAGACAGCGAATTCCATTTATGCAAATTACCTTCATTTACCAAACCCTAAACGCAAGGTTACGACAGGTGGTCTAAAATACCTTTCTGAACCTTGACACAAGATCCCAAAGGATTTTTCTGTTTCAGAATTTAAGAAATTACCACAGGAATGAAAAAAAAAAATCTGGTTTAGTATTTTTCACATGTAGGCTACACAATTTACCCTCTATATTTAAGCTACAGATATCAGCACAATAATAACGCTAATTGTTAATTGCAGATCTGCCTTGATATCGGCTGGTCAAGTTTGCAAGCATTCGTTCAAAACTACCTGAAAACATTTTTACATCGTTCAATTTACGCATACCGAAAGCCATTTCTAAAAAACCAACTCCATATTGAGATTAAAATTCTAATACGCCCATTTTGGAACCAACTGTATAACGAGAACGCATTTAATTTCACAGGTACCACGGTCTACGCACGTTACAAATTTGCACGTAACTCACGATTAGCTGCATTAGTTTTGTTTTAAATAAGTACTTACTTATTCCTTACTAAAGTACACGTAATTACAAATATAGAGTCAACACATTCACAGTTTTACAAATGCCACTGTCTTACACTTTATCGAAAACAAAACTGACAGAGGTCTTAAAAAATTTATAACCGCTGAACCTGAAAGTTAAAACGGTGGCATATACTTCAAATGAAATTGCAGCATACATTATACGTGTCAAGTCTCACTCCGCTTTCAACGAAGGACTGAAATCTTACAAAACTGATCTAGGCTCACAAACACTGAATAATATATATCGTGTGGGAAGGTTGCGTTAACTAATATCTATCACTGATTAGGCAAAGAGTATCCATAGAATGACTTACCACCTTTAGAAGTCGATTACACCAAAAACTATGACAAGATGTTTAGTAAACATCAACCTAACATTTCAGGATCTGAAATGGACACTCGCTCACCCATTCAGTATGAAATAAGCGGGAAATATCTTCGTTCACCTTTCCATTTCAGGACCTGAAATGGACACTCGCTCACGCATCCAGTATGAAAAAAAAAAAAAAAAAAAAAAAAAAACGGCAAATATCTTCGCTCACCTTTCCATTTCAGGATCTGAAATTGACACTCGCTCACTCATTCAGTATGAAAAAAAACGGCAAATATCTTCGTTCACCTTTCCAATTCAGGATCTGAAATGGACACTCGCTTACTCATTCAGTATGAAAAAACGGCAAATATCTTCGTTCACCTTTCCATTTCAGGATCTGAAACGGACACTCTCTCACTCCTCCAATAGGATATTAACGGTAAATACCTTCGTTAGCCATAAAAGCCGATGAAATGAACAAAGAACTCCAGGAAAGTCACTCAAATCGACAGTCTTCCTCGCGCCAGGAACAGCAGTAGACTGCCGTAACCTGGTGCCAGCCAGCCGAAAAACGAACAAGGATTCTTAAGAAACTGTACAGTTCCTTCAAGCGCTTGTTAAGTCACGGCTAAAATATGGTAGTGCCCTATTTTTGCTTGGGATATTTGAACTATTAGACTAACGCTGAACAAAACTTAAGGTTCCTCAAGGTCAGAGATATGTGGGAAATTATTTTTTTTTACTTCAAGAGATATATCTTCGAAATAAGTAAATAAATGGGTCTTCGGCTAGGCTAAAAATAAAAAAAAAATACGTAATTTCAGCCATATACCGAACACGTACATCTCTCAGCATAGACACATGTAAATACACATAATGTTAAGTACGAGCATAAACATATAATTACATATAATTAACATATAATTAAACGTACATATACATTTCTAGAGACCTATATATTAGTAAAAGTGAAGGACACATCTCAATACAGAAGAACCATTCTATATTATGCGCAATCAGAATTATAAAATAAACAGAAAAATGGTTCGGGCATATACTACACTGTCAAAGCGAACGGGTTTCTGCTGCCAAATGTTGCCTCGTGAACGTTTCAGCCTTACTTGTTAAAAGCCAGGTTCCGATAAGTTTGTTGATATCAAACAGTCTTGACAGCAGTTTTTTTTTTATTATTTTACATGGGCAAAAACCCTCTTTTACCTTAGTTATGTTATATAGATTGGATCCTCAATACCCCTTCAGTTTCGGCATGAAGTTTCATATATATATATATATATATATATATATATATATATATATATATATATATATATATATAACAAAATATTTTGGTTCAAGTGTTCCCTATGAGCCTACAGTTCAGTAAAATAATGTTTATACCCTTTAAATCTTCAAATCAATCCAATGATGGAAGAGACTGGAATGTATCTATGTACTGATTCCAGAATCTAAAAAATATATATATACATTTTTCGTATCATTTACACCAGTTTATGCAAAAGAACAGAAAACGATATTTAATCTGAACGAAAGAAAACTAAGTTGTACCCGTGGCTAAACTAAGACGTTTGCTAGAAAATATAACAAGTTTGCATTCTGTTTATTCTCTAACTAGAGCGTTTATTCAAGTTCTAGGAATAATTGACAGTATAAATACATTATTCTTTTATGTTTATATAAACTCTAACGCCTACGTGAGCAACGCTTCCAAGATGCAAATCTGCTAAAACGAAAGTGCTGTTTATTTTCCTTTTTTCCACAAACAGAAATAAAGCAAACTCAGTGAAAACGGGAATGCATTTAACATCTGGACATTACCAGAACATGGGAGCTGTGATAAATCTAGACATATCTCGCGAAACATCTATAAACTCTAGTGCAATGGCAAACTGATCATTGCCAGAGTGTCTGTATATCCCTTTCAACTTTCTCTTCTCGAACGCGTGAAGCTGCAAAAACCTTTGTTTACAGACACGAGGTTGTGAGCTGACTAAGTCTGGCCAGAGACAGAATAGAGCTGGCAATTCAGAGAAAGGACATCTGGCATGAACACTGGATCTTGAGTCATAATGATGTATGCACATAGGGAAACGACACGAACCCCATCTACCTGTGAATGACAACCTAATCCCTGACCTAAGTCATATAAGGGCCTCATCGAAGGAAGAAGAGTGAGAGACACACCTTCCCCTTCCATTCCCGCCTCCTTCAGAGAGCCATGCCCTACCTCGTGGTCCCATCTTGCATGGACCCTTAGTATTCTTCCCAGTGAAGCCCTTAGCCCTCCTCCGCCGCCATTACCCTCACTGAAGCCACCTCTTCTACGAGGTAAAGTGATCTGTTGCAAAGGTTCTTCCAGTCAATCACACTGTTTGAATTCTCATACTAAATTCCTATTTCCATTTCTATGTGCCAGTATTTCCATATCAACCTTGTCTTGTTAGGGGAGTGTTACGTAAATGCCTGTGTTTAAATAATTATGTAAAATCGTGTGTTCAAGGCTTCTTTGTCACCCTCTGTGTTCGCCTTGTCCTATGCATATTTTACTGTGTCTTTACTGGCTTTTGATTCATAAATCTCTCCATTTACAGAGGGTTTGTTAGCTGTGGAAATCTCTCTTGACTGTGCCTTGTATCAGCATCGTCACACCGAGGGATATATCTTCAAGTGTTCCCAGCAATAATTAACCTCTCAGGCCTTGCCTGCCTGATTAGTCCATTTCATCTTCTGATCATTTCGTGTAAATACACATAATTTTAAACTTACCCTAAAGTGTTTACTTACAACTCCCTTGTGAGTAGATCCCTTAGCTCAGTTAAAATTCCCCCTTTCCCTTATTTTTTACTATTTCCTGAATCAACAGCAGTCAGATTTTATAAAAAAAAATCGAGGTAAGTAACGAAATCATTCATTTAGAGTCTATATCTGGCTCATGATAAGCATTTCCCCAGGTTAAATCATAAAAATGGCGATCGAGCCTTAGATCTTGCAAGCAATGTTGCAGAATTGAACCTTCCCCCTTGCAACTTGCCCTATCAGCGAGTATCGAAGCTAGGCTGGGTGCAAGACAAAGAAACGAACCTTTAGTGTAAAATCCGCAAGTGCACAGTCAAGGAATTCCACACAGTGAGTATTTTTATTTCATGTTAGGATAGGAGGTGAAATTGTGACTGAAAATAGCAATAGGGAAACGTTAGGCACGTGCATGTAATCCAGTCATCAAGAAGAGAGAGTTAGTATCTGTTACACAAGTTTTGAAAGCCCCTGCATGAGGGCCTGCATGTTTTTCACATAGAATTACAAAGTGTTGAAAAAAGGAAATGGTGCGTGTATTTCCTCCTTGTGTTATCCAGACAATTTGTCGTCTTGGAATAGCTAGGCACATGTTTTAGATCCCACGGGGGTCAATCAGTAAAATTTCCGTATTGCTAGTAGCAGTGGGAGGGAAGCTGGAGCTTCGTCTGGTTCCTCTAGTTTTACACCATGTACATTTTCAATGTTTATTTTATCGAGGTAATAAACAATTATATTAATAAAAAATTATGATAAAAATTTATGCAAATTCTCATAAAAATACTGGTGCTATAGGGGATTTGGATTTATTGTTGTCGGTTAATCATACTTTTGACAGTGCCTGGAAGAAAAGGTGGAGCGTCAGGTGAAAAATGAGAATAAATCCACACACAGCTGAAGGAAAAGGTGACTTAAAAACGAAAATTTAATTTGTTTTTGTCTGTTGTTTGTATGTTTGTCACAAGGTATGAATTTGATTTTGAGCTATAAACCTTTCTGGGGTGACACAGAAGCCGTGTGCAAAGTTTTCTCTGGATCTGTCAAGCAGTTTGGATTTCTATAGCATCCAAACAAACATATAAACATTCACTTTTATGTATGTGCATGCATATATATATATATATATATATATATATATATATATATATATATATATATATATATATATATATATATATATATAGAAATAATCAACACAAAGCCATGCGTGGAACAGAAACACATCAGGACCAAACTCAGGTCTTTCAACTGGAAGACAAGACCATTGCCAACCAAGCCACACAAGTCATAAAAGAAGTTGGAACCTAAGTACCGCTGCACCTAAGGCTTTACCTGGGCAGGCTAACTGCCTTGCATACCAGCTTGTTTTCTCCAACTTCCTGACTCAGCAGTGACCCAACTGGCAGCATTTCATTTGAATTATCTGAGTGAATACGATAGAAATATTCAACACACACACACACACACAATCACATGTGGAACAGAAATAAATTTCTGACTCGCATCAAACTCAAACACAGGTCTTTCAATTGAAAGGACATGACCACTGCCAACCAAGCCACACAAGTCATAAAAGAAGCTGGAGCCTAAGTACCACTGCACCTACGGCTTTACCTGGGCAGGCTAACTGCCTTGCACATTGGCTTGTTTTCCCAGCTCCCCCGACTCAGCAGTGACCCAATTAAAGACAGCATTTCCTCAAAGGTTAGGCCTGTGTTTGATGCTTCAGCAAAAGGACCTAGTGGTGTTTCTTTGAATGATTGTGTGGAATCTGGTCCTTCTTTAATTCCTGATCTTGATGGAGTTTTATTAAGGTTTAGAAGATGGACTATTGCTTTGACAGCAGACATTGTAAAGGCCTTTTTTGCAGAATTGTGTACAATGCCCTGATCAGGATGTACATCGTTTTTTGTGGCAATATGGTAATATAGTACGTGTTATGAGATTTGTGAGAGTGTCCTTTGGGAATACCAGCAGTCCATTTTAAACATAATTTAGATTCATACAACAATTCAGGTACAGTACAATAGCTTAAAGAGAATTTGTATGTAGATGATTGGCTCTCAGGTGCAAATGCAGCTCAAGAAGCCAGTAGAATGTTTAGCGAAGCTCAGAGGATATTATTAGATGCTGGTGTGACTATCCAAGTGGCACACTAACAATGATTTTTTGAGTAACCAGCATTATCAGTACTTTGAACCAGAAATTGAAGATGTAACCAAATTGTTAGGAATATACTGGAACTCCTCAGAAGATGTGTTTTCATTTAAAGGTTTAATTACGCTAAAAGAAATTTGTAAAGTTTGACTGCTAGACTATTTGAACCACTTGGCTTAATAAGTCCTTTCGCCATGTATGCGAAAGTGTTGTTTCAAGAGATAAAGGGCCTAGGACTTGCTTGGGATGAAATGTTACCTCACAATGTGAAACTAAAGTTCCAGGAATGGATTAATAGTGTTAAGGTTGTTAAAAACTTTGAAGTTAATAGGTGTTATTTTCCAGGTTTATCTTTGAATTCTGCACAAGGCTTGGAAGTATATGCCTTTAGTGATGCATCAGAGAAAGGTTACGGTAGTTGTGTTGATCTACGTATACCTAAATCTGATAAGGAGTTTCATGTATCATTTGTTATTGCTAGAATTAAAGTGGTTCCTATCAAGCGGGCTACCTTGCCTCGGCTGGAACTACTTGGAGCCTTATTGAGTGCTCGTCTAATTAAGTTTGTGAATTCTGCTTTACACTTGAATGATAGTGTCCAGTTAGTTTGCTGGACAGATTCTGAAGTCTCACTGTCTTGGATAAAGGGTAATCCCACTAAATGGAAAACGTGTGTATCCGATAGAGAAGTTGAGATTCAAACATTAACATCTCCTAGTGATTGGTTCCATTGCCCTGGCAGAGATAATCCTGCTGATTTGATGACCCGAGGGGTTACTGGCGATCAGTTAATTTCAAACGACATATGGCTTAAAGATCCCAAATGATTATCTACTTCCTCCTTAAACTTGTGTGTCAATGACAGCATTAAGCTTGATGCAAATGATTTTGTTTTTCCCAATGAAGAATATAAGGGAGGAGGAGTGATTATAGAACTGACATTTTCATCAAGATGTCAGTTCTATATTTGACTTCAGTAGATGGAGTGATTTTACCAAAGTAATGAACATTACTGCCTTGGTTATGAGATTCATTAACAATTGCAAACCTAATGGTGCTAAACTTTTAGGTCCTCTCACTTATAATGAGTTGAGTACTGCAAAGGACAAGATTTTTATTTGTGTACAAAGGGAATAATATGAGAAAGAAATTAGTGTTTTGTCTCGAGGAAAACCTCTCCTTAGGAATTCCTCCTTGAGGAAACGACCCTTTTCTTGACTGCAAGGGATTATTGAGAATCAAGGGTAGATTACAATATTCTGACATGAGTTATGACAGCAAGCACCCCATTACAATTCCTAATGTGTCTAAACTTATAGTGCAGTTTCAGCATAAATTTTTAAAGCATGCTGGTGTTCATACTCCCATGCCAACCATCAGAAACTCTTATTGGATTATTGGACTAAGGCGACTGGCCAAAAGAGTTTGTAAAGAATGTGTTGCTTGCAAAAGATTTGACTCTAGGCCATGTAATCAGCCTTCCCCTCCTTTGCCAGAATTAAGAGTCAACAATACGTTTCCCTTTCCCGTAACTGGTTTAGATTATTCAGGCCCTCTGTTTGCCGTTGATCATCCGTTTAAGAAATTGTACATATTATTTATTTGAGCTGTTACAAGGGCTGTTCATTTGGAGTTAACAGACTCTCTTTCAGTGCCTGATTGTATAGAGTTGCTGCCAGACGAGGTCTTCCGTCTGTGATATACTCAGATAATGCTAAAACCCTAATTAGTGTTGCAAGTAAGCTTCAACAATATTTTAGTGTTTTGAGTCCTGAATGGAAATTCATTGCTCCCAGATCCTCGTGGTGGGGAGGTTGGTGGGAACGTTTTGTGAGGTCAATGAAGTCTCTTCTAAGGAAATCTCTTGGCAATAAATGTGAACTTGAAACAACTTTGTTTGAAGTAGAAGCTTGCATCAATTCTAGACCTTTGACATATGCAAATGAAGAACCTGATGTAACCGACCCTTTTACTCCCTCACACTTTCTGATTGGTCGAGTTGCAGGGTTTCAGCTTCATGCGTCCGATGAACATGTAAATATCAGTGATAAAGATTTAAGTGACAGAGAAATTGTTCGGAAAAGGCAACCCGACAAATTTTGTAAAGTGTGGAGTGATGACTACTTATGGAATTTACCCCCTACCATAAAGAGCTTTAAACCTATTTGCAATCTGAAGAAAGGTTTTGTTGTTTTAATAAGAGAAGACAATGTTCCTAGAATGAGTTGGCCTTTGGGCATAGTTACTGATTTATTTCCTGGCAGGGACGGTATAGTAAGATGTGTTAATGTACGAAATACTAAGGGTGTGTTGTGCAGTTCTATTCAAAAGTTGCATGATTTAGAGATTTTCTATGATGTAAATAATGTTGAGAACACTGATGAATCTAAGAATCTTGATCAGGTGAAGTTATCTAAGAGAGGGCATGATAAAGCCTCGCACTTTACTTGATTTATGAAGTAGAGCCTTGTGAATAAAGTTACTTATGGGTAATTGTGAACTCAGTGAACAGTAATTTATATTTTTTATACCATGAGATCTGATTGTATTTGCTCTCTCTTTTTTTTTTTTTATAGGAGCTTGGGAGCTCCTATGGTTGGGAGTATGTTAAGGATATAAGTGTAGTCTTTGAGTCTTTCGTTAGTTTGTTTAGTTACCCCCTACCAATTACGTACTCATTTTATCCTATATATATTTTGTTTGTGTATTGTTAATATATCTCTTCCTGTATTTGTGTTGTAAACCTTTAAGAGAAGAGATTGAAATAAATATCATTACTTGTTTAGGCCATTATGAGGTTTATGTAATGTGTAAGTAAAGAAGTACTTATTTTCCAACTGCGCATTTTGTATCCACGATCTTAATGAGAGTAATAAACAGAGTTTGACTTAAAATGGCTGCCTGTCATCTATGAACTGGACCATCTTCATTTTAGCCTTGAGATTGCCGCAGGATCTACACTATCCGCTATAGATTTTATACACTTGGGTAATAAATTTGACCTGTTTGCTGACGTTATGTGCCTTTCTTTCCATCATAAATTTGCAGTTTTACTCAAGAGGAAAAACTAATTATTATCATTCTTTATTCATTGGCCAAACTCTGACAGGCAGTAAAATCTGACGACAGTATGTGCTAAAATAATTGTCATCTCCAACGCTGTCATCCCATATAAGCTTCATTCATAGGCATAATAATATTATTAATAGTCTGGGGCTTAATAGCCTGATACCTAACAGCCAGTATTCAACAGTCTGTACAATTAATAGGGGTACAATTAATACTGTAGTTTGCAGAACTGTTTAGACCTTGCCGTTGCCAGTACTGATGTAAATGCCGGCTTGCCCCTTCTGGTTACTTCTTATTAGATTAAGTCTACTTCGGTAGCCACATTGTTGCCTGTAACATATTCTGGACTTCAAAGTCTGTTGCTGAAACTTAAGCTCATGCATACCATGGGGTTTGAAATTTAGCAGAAAATATCCTTCTGCAGTATCTAGCCCACGTAAGGTAGCGGTCTTGATCTTTGCTCTTTCAAGAAATCTTAAACACAAAACTGACAAAAATCAATCCTGAATCTCACTTGTCACATATTATCAACAACAGGCTTCCGACACTGATCTGCAGACATTTTTAAAGCATATTTGAACCTACGAGGCTAATGACAGCTCTTAAAGAGAAATTTTATCTAATTACAGTATACATGTAATTGCAATCTGCATTAATTCTTATTCATACAGTTGTGATTTAGGGGAGAGTACACTGTGAGTACTGTACAGAAGCAGATAAAAGCATTCGAACCATGACATAGAAGTTATTTGTGCAGCTTCAAGTGCAATTATTATTACCTATATAACATGTCACAGCCATATTGATCTGTAATTCAACATACTTATTGACACTGTACAGTCGAAATTAGGCTAGCTTGTAAGAATGAATGGATAATGTTCGTTTCTGGTTCGAACATTCATACTCGGTTTTTTATTATATCTTTCGAATCTTCATAAAAAATAAAAAAACTAATATTTATCAAAATAAAAAATAAAATACATGTAAATGATTGAGGATTTTTCTAAGTTTCAATTTTGCGAAATGCACTTAGGGACATTTGACCCTCCAGGGGCTAGCACTAAACTCGGCCAAACAGTGTAGATGAATCACTGCTTAATACTAACCCTCATGTGGAATTGGAGTTCGGACCAGAAACGAACTTTTACCTAATAACTTAGACTTTCATAGCTAGCCAAGACTTGAGCTGTATTTCATAGTCTGTGTAGAGGGTCAGATAGAAAAATCAGCATTCCTGAAGGTTGCCAAGTTAGGCTGCCTATGCTAAGCTAAGGTTAGGCTATGGAAGGCTACCCTTGGTTATTTGATAATCAACCCTGGTAGACTAGCTAGCTGGTAAAGTTTACTTTTAAAGCTATGGTATGAATCTGAAGTATCCTTTAGGGTAAAAATAATGGTAAAATTTAAGAACACTACCTTTAAGTGTTCCGGCAGATCAGATTCAGTGGGACAGTCATGTTCTGACAGCTGAGTCCTCTGCATACCAGGAGGTTTGAGAACTAATTGATAACATGGTAAATAACATCATAACATTATAAATGTGCAGGCCTAGTGCTAGGCCTCATGATACTAGACTATGTACATTGTAGTATAGTACCAGTAGTAGGGAAAATTGTCAGACTTAACCAAAGTTATATGGACTGACAGTAACCCTACATACTAATTTATTAGGCTATATGAATTTAATGTCAAATAGACTTAAATAAAAAGCTTATTACAACATTCATTATTTTATTAACTCAAAAAGCAGGCGTGTTGTTCACTGCAAGTTGACTGTGATCTAACACGTTTACTTTTTTAGGTTGTTTCAACACAGTTATAAAGATTTTCGTGAATGAAAATATGTCAGTTACTTGTGAAATGTGATCCCCTGTTCTTTTGAGATCCTGTTGCTGTATGTAACACAGTTGATGACCCAGCACTGGTGCCAGAGGTCGTTCTGTTGCTGCTGGTCTGTCCAGTCACTGCCGCTGCCATTTCTGGGAATCGACACATAGCAATGACGCCCTACTTGCACGTGACAGTCACGTGACTGTCCAATCCCTCCTCTACAGTATATATATGAGCATAACTTCCCCCCCTTTTTTTTATTTCTCGGTTGATAGGAGTATCTGTGCTGCTATTTGTGCAGTCTTGGAAGATGGCACCTTGGTTCCGTAATCACAGATGCCGGAGTCAGTTAAGGAACACACTTCTGTTTAACTCAGATTCAGTGCATCACTGGAAATATCTATGGGTGTCTTTATCTGCTAGGAACAGTTTTACTGACACAATGCCAGAGGTGATCTACCGTGCTGATAAGTGACACCAGATGCGAGTCATGCTGTGTATAGCCCTGAAGTCCCCAAAGGTAACAAAAGATGTCTTTAAGTGAAAGGATCATGCTAAACCTTTTTTTTTCCAAAAGCCAATATTGTTAGGATATGATAGACACCATATACATATATTTAATCATTTCTTCCGGTCATTAGATGAAAAATAGGGAGCCTGTTCAGTAGTGAGCAGCTATATTTTACGCGTAGAAAATGCCACGGTGGTTAAGGTAGACTCCTCAAACTCTGGGACGGACTAGAGTTAAGTAGAATAATTAGACACTAAAAGTTAAGAAAATCTGTCTTATGACCTCGAATAATTCAGTGGAGAATCCTCCATTTCTCTTTAATGGGATGAGTTGCAGAGTCAGAGTTTCGTTAAATCTCACGAAACTTGCAATATGAAACAGAATTACACAAGATAAAGTCCACAAAGGAAACAAGAACAGTAATCCTGACAAAAATAATACGTACACAAGTGGTAGAGTTTGGAAGGAAAATATTAAAACTCATAAACAATTTTAGTAAAGAAGAAACTGTTAAGGTGAAGTTGGTACACGATGCAAAACCCAACAAGGACTCCAGGCACTGACAGGGGCAATGGCTTTGATAATTGTGAAAGTGAGAGAGTAAAGAACAAGAAAAAGAGGTTTTATATTACATAACTAGCATATTTAACTCATCTTTTAAAAAAAGAAAGGAAAAAGAATATGGACATTTTGTTTCAGTGTATTTTAAAACAAAGTATCAATGAACATGGTCACACTTATGATGGGAACTTTTGCATTTCAACTGTCGAAAGACTCCAGCATCTTCAACAATTACCAGGCATTCGAAGTCAAGAAAACCTCTGCTTCCAGTATACCTTAGTCTCCTGGATTTTGGAAAAACCAGAAAGCGTCTATTAACTGATACGTTTCATCAACATGGAATCAGCATCAGCTATGATAGGAATTGACAAGAGTGTTGGGAGAAGTAGTTGTAGCAAGATCTGTGGAGGGAGTAGTCTGTCCTACTATACTAAGAAAAGGGCTCTTTACAACTTACGCTATTGACCATTTAGACCATAATTAAAGTGCCACAACAGCACAAATGTCCGTCCATGGGTCGGGCATATCTTTGCATCAGCGTCTAAGCAAAGATAACAATGGTATTAGAAACTTGGCCCAAATGATCCAAAGTGGAACAAAGTAAAGAAAAAAAAATCTCCCTTCTAACTAACACATTTGTCTTGAGTATGGATGGCTTGAAAATGTCAATCTGTCAGACAAGAATGAAAATGCTGTGTCCATATCTTGGGAAGCACATCTTTGAAGTAAGCCTGTCACCAATATTGCCTCTTTTTCACGAGTCACCTCATTCAGTTTCAATGATCAAGCATACCTTAGATATTGCAAGAGCAACCACATAATATCTCAGTCCTGGCCAAACCTAGTTCTAGAGTCTGATCAGCTGCTATTTGCAATTGCCAAGTAAATCCAATGGGAATGGCCTGTGCAGATGGTGTTATGTTTGAAGGGCTGCATTTAAAAATTTGCAGTGAATTTTGCATGCCAAATATGAAGTCTTCACCGGCATATTTTAAAAGTTATGGGCAGGATTAACTTCTTAACAGAACTGGGACCCCCTGGAAGGTCAATAATTACATTCCCATAGATCCCAAAATGTACTCAGTTTTTGGTAATCATGAGGGCCATCTTTTCTAAGATTCTATTAGGATTGTACTCACGACTTTCTGCACAATCCCGTTCACGAACAAACAGAGAAACAAACAGTAAGAAAAAAAACCCCAGAAAAACATAGCCATAATGACTGTAATTATTACTAAACTTTTCATAATACATTGTCTTTTTAAATGCATATACATCTGATGGATCAAGATTATTTGAAACAATTGATAAGCATAGGTGAGAGTTCTCTGTTTCTTTTAATGCGCTGTACTACTACTACTAATGTTATCAATGTCCATTCAACATCAACGGACTTCTGTATCATTTACGTTCCATTGTAGTTTTTCATTGTAAAATTGTTCTCAGTTGAAAAAATTTGTTTTTGAGGATACAAAAATGAAAAAGTAAATATATGAAATATAAAATAGAAAATCCAAACCTTATGTAAATCTCTTACAAAGCAAGGTTCTCGGCTAGGAAAGTGTATTTGCACGTCCCATGCTTCTTACTGTTTATAGTGAGATTCCTTGTGATCCTAAGATCAAAGTAAGAGAGAGAGAGATTCTCTCTCTCTCTCTCTCTCTCTCTCTCTCTCTCTCTCTCTCTCTCTCTCTCTCTCTCTCTCACTTTGATCTCTTTAAAACGATATCAGATATTTTTCTAGCTTTGGGATTATTGCTGAAAATAACCTTTCTGCTAAAAAATTATGGAATAATTGGAGAAAGATTGAGTTACACACTACATCCCAATACAGTATTCAAAGCACTTCGCTTCGCAGCATGAGACCAGAACTACATTGCTGATCTTTCTTTATGCTTCTTTAAAGTTCTTATGCTTTCCTTGGATGTATTCTAAAACCATTGCTTTTTTCTTTTAAAAGTCGGCAAGAAACCTAGTTTTTTGCTTAATTGAGTTTTACTGTCAGTTAGAAGAATTCTGTAAACCAAAAGAAGGGTTTCAGTGGAGCTCGAATTTTCTTTTATTTTCATGAGAATTTTATCAAAGGTTAAATGCCAATGGTTGTTGTCAATGGTCCGTCAGTATTTTCCTCACGCTTCGTGAAAATTTCCATTTCGTGGACTTTTTAAGATGCTTAATTTTTTTAAAGAAATTGTTAAAACGAGAGAAAATCTTGGGTATAATCCTTCAGCTGTTTACATTCTTCATAGCTGGCTACATATTTATGTTGGCCATTTAATATTTCAAAACTGTAAAAGTAACTCCATTACATAAATCCACATAAATTTGGTCTTTAAACAGCCTAAGTTCAGAGTCACAGAGTCCTGTTAATGTCAAAATTAAAATCTGAACTATATGAGTTTCGAATACTCAAGCTGTCAATTCAGAATTTTGAGAAAATAGTCCCAATTAAAAATTTGGATTGTCTAAATTTATAAAAAAAAAGTACTCATAAAAATTTTAGAGTTATGTCATATACCAACGTAAAAGACAAAAAACTGAAAAATCTCTATTGACAGAATTTTACATATATCCTTTAGAGTGATAATGCTATATAAATAATTTTTCTATCTTGAAAAAATATTGGAGTTCTATAAGTTGGGAATTTTGAAGATTGGTTTTGCTGGAAATTGCTGTTAATTCAAATATGTTCTATTTTTCATCCTAGCAAAGCATAGGCTATGATACTTTACAAAATAAAACAAAACAAATTCTATTGAGAAAAAATAATACGTTCTGTACTTACTGTGGATGATTGCTAATCCCTGGTCTCCTCTCTCCCACCATTTATGTGTTGGATACTGCTCTATTTGAATGCTTGAAAGTGTAGTCAACAGAAGGGTGTCATCTAAAACAAGTACAGATTATATTTTACGCAGTTACAATATAATTATCCCAATTAAGGCCCTGTCGGATAAGGGCAAAATCCAGATAAGGGCAAGTAAAAACTATGGGTGTGAAACAACAACTCTGTACCTCTACTCCCCCTCCCTGTTAACACTGCATAACTATAAACACTTAGTATGCTTAAAAACAACAACTATCACACTAAACTGAAAAATGTGTGCAGAAGGCAATCATCTACCTTTTTCTCACTTTGTAGCTGGGAAAATTATCGTTCTCTATCTCACTCTCTCAGTCAATATACCAGTTTTCTTGTTATCTCTCTCTCTCTCTCTCTCTCTCTCTCTCTCTCTCTCTCTCTCTCTCTCTCTCTCTCTCTCTCTTTTAGAATATTTATTTATACTGGTAAAAAATGTCAGGCCAAGATATGAATAGAATGATGGTGAAATCCAGAAATGCTATTTCACAACAGTTAAATCTTGTACAATATTCAGTTACAGTAAGAATAAACTCTTCTCACATCCTGCCATCCTATAAAATATTTGCTCACTAATGATTATTAGCATCCACTGCATATATATGTATGTGTGCGTGTATGTGTGTGTGTGTATCTTTGTGTGAATATATATGTATGCAAATGTAACAATTTGTGTTCAGACCTTTTCTACACTTAAGATATTAGATTTGAAACCTTATACTCGTAATTCTTGGCTTTCCTTTTGCATAAATTTTAGGTTTACGAATATACCCTGTCTGCTGTGACCTTGGCTCGTAAACTTCGTAGTCTTATAGTTTTCTTTAGAATATCTGCAGGTTTTTTAAACTTGGGCGGAAGAGAGAGAGAGAGAGAGAGAGAGAGAGAGAGAGAGAGAGAGAGAGAGAGAGAGAGAGAGAGAGAGAGAGAGAGAGAGAATTCCATGTTATGGCAAATAAGCAGTGATTTTTGTGTATGATACATTTGGTCTTGTTATGAAATCTCAGAGTACAAATTTCCTTTTATTGTATCCTCCCCGAAATTAATGAAATCTTAAGGCTTCATTTAACGAGTTTTCAGAATAAACTAATTCCTTTTATTGTACCTCCATTCATATTATCTTTCTTCCATTTCGCTATCCACCCTCTCTTAACAAGTATTTCATAGTGCAACTGAGAGGTTTTCCTCCTGTTACACCTTTCAGACCTACCTACTATCAATTTCCTTTCCAGAGCTGAATAACCTCATAGGTCCCAGTGTTGGCCTTTGGCCTAATTTCTATGTTCAATTCAGTTCAATTCAGAATAAACTAAAGATCTTTTCGGCTGTATGATCAGGAAAAGAATTAGGTTAGTATTTTCGTGGTTATTTCTTGAAAGTGCCGACGGGGCTTTCAGCTAGAAGTTGCAAGCGTATCAGGCGTGCTTCGACATTTTTCATCATATCATTTATTCATTTATCCATTTAGTTACCAAAAAATAACGAATGAAAATAGTGAAATTAGATTTTTCTCATATAGTAGTAAATGCAATTGTAAGTATTTTTTTCTGACATAAAATGCAAGGTGAAACACCGCATGGAACTTTCAATACTCTACAATGGCAACCCACCTTTGCCTGGTTTCCGAAATGATTTTAGTATAAACATAAATATAACTGTTGCTTTTGCCTACTCTATAAGTAAGAAATGGGGGTTTCACAGGTGCCAAACATTTCCACGGCTTCTCATTTACATATTCAAAGCCTTGCGTGGCGAAGTAGTTTCGATTTTACCTTTTACGAATAGAAGGCGCAAACGGAAGCGAGGCTGCATGTGAGGTTGCAGCTTACAGGCAGTTGGAACTTCCTAGCCGATACCTGAAGATGAAATACTTTCTTTACAAATGAAATAGAACTTCAACAACATCCATTATAATCCCGGCAGAAAACATTCTAACTTAGTTTACCATGGAAAATAAGTTCACAAATGCTGTTACAAACAAATTATGTACAATCTGGTAGGTTACATATGAAATGGAAAGAGCCAGGGCTCATCACCTGGTTAAGATGACTTACCAAATTCATAGTAACGACCAAGAATTGCTTCGGAAAGAATATCACTTGGAAAGATTCTCAAACCTTTGAATATGTTGAAATCCAGTTGAGCTAAACTTAGAAATTTTATGTATACTAGTTTTCCCCCAAGTCTTGCGAACAATGGCGTCTTCTTACGTGCCCTAAAGGGTAATAGCTATTTAATCTGTTTCCCTTGAAACTAAGAATAGGTAAAACAGAAGTATGTATTAGAAGGAACATTTTACAAAAATTTGGTTAATGCTTATCGCCAATATTATACGATCATAAAAATAAGAAAGGAAAGAAGATAAGTGAAAAGTAAATGTTTTGCCGTCCTATTCTTAGATTATAACTGAAACAGAGGAAGGCTGTAAGGCTTCGAGAGAATGATATTAAGTTCTCTCATTTATCCGCCTGAGCTGAATAAAGCCTCGGTTAAATAACGGCGTTAGCTAGGATCAGTGAGTGCCGGTTTTTTTTTTTTTTTTTTTTGCTCTTACTCTCATGCCGCGTCTTTAGATTTAGTAGATATTCAACAATGACGCACCGAAAAGTTACCAATTTTTTTTAGAATTTCCGGTGGACGAGATCTTAAATATAAGAATTCTTTGAATAAGAATTATTATGTAATTATCTTTGATAATAAGAGAAATATTCCTAAGTAGGTAATGCAAGTCACTTCCTTTCTCTTTTCACGGACAATTTTATAAAGAGACAAACACC
>NC_089741.1:658245-773245 GCF_040412425.1 Macrobrachium rosenbergii | reverse complement strand
GCCTTGACCATTTGGCTAATTTTCCGGAATGTAGGTTCATCTTTTAGGATATATAGATTTTGCTCAATATCAAAACAAAAGAGGTGCGTTTTTGTTAATGTGGATACAAGACAATCTGAGTCGTAAAAGTACAACATTTTATTTATAAGATGCCTTTTTTTAGAATACCTGATACCGATTTCACCATACCTTGGGAATAACGTTATTCTCTAGGTATGGTGAAATCGGCATCAGGTATTCTAAAAAAAGGCATCTTATAAATAAAATGCTGTACTTTTACGACTCAGGGTGCCTTATATTCTCATTAACAAAAACGAACCTCGCTCGTTTTGATATTGAGCAAAATCTATATATCCTAAAAGATGAATCTACATTCCGGAAAATTTAATCTTAAAAGTCTAAAGTAATGAATTCCTACGACAACAGTAATACCATTAACTGGCAAAAAGAAGAGAAAACTGGCACAAGAAAGGACAACTGTTCTCCC
This sequence comes from Macrobrachium rosenbergii, assembly GCF_040412425.1. Taxonomy (NCBI): domain Eukaryota; kingdom Metazoa; phylum Arthropoda; class Malacostraca; order Decapoda; family Palaemonidae; genus Macrobrachium; species Macrobrachium rosenbergii. The sequence continues at coordinate 772,758 of NC_089741.1, read as the reverse complement.
TAGCAGGGAACAAACTTCCTTATCGCGCGCAGTCGGAACGATTTACAAGCCGAGGCAACGCAAATCTGAGTTACCATTTGAAGTTCAAAGCGGAAAACAATTACACTTACTTGCAAAATTACATTTTCCATGTTAGTATTCACAAGTTTACTCATAGTTTTCATTTAATGTAAGAGTGAAATGACAGATATTTTTGAAAATTTATATCGTGCCTCGTGTAAGGTTTCAAAATATACGTATTTGCTGAATTTTAATATCCAAAGTCTTTTGTCTTATACTGATAGGCGCCTGCTAAAGGATAGTTTTATTTGCAAGTTGTTTTGTTATTTATTTGTTTACATAAAGAATTTTCAAATGATTTTTAAACCATAAGAATGATAAAAGAAAATTCAGTTAGTTATGAATAATAAATTATTCTTACACTTAATGCAAGATTTTCACTCAGAAAATGTATTTTCAATAATTTTTGTATCTTTGTTTTTCAATAGTAACATTCACAAAGGTCAGTTTATTCTAAGCATGGGTAAAATTACTAATTTCATTTATGATTTGATGTCATTTCATACAAATATCCATAAATTTATAAATAACGATACGTCAGGCAAATTATCTAAGGTAAAGGTAAGACTATCTGTAGGAAAGAAATGACCCTTTTGTGAAGTCGTACCATCGTATGCGGCTATATTCCACATTTAGTCCTCAAATGTCTCTTGGGGCACCCCTTTCGAGCCCCTAGACTCCTCTTCTCTTAGAGATTTAACAGGGAAGACTATTTTTAATGGCCCTTGCTACAGTGCAGAGAGTCAGTGAATTACATGCCTGGATAATAGTGGAGTGGGCAACTACAAAAAAATAGGGGAAAAGTGCAAATGGTGATACAAACAAGAAACCTGGCTCAACTATTCTTCTTGTACCTTGGTCTCATTATCAACCTCTGGCCACACAAAATTTTACCATTTTCCAAGATGGCCGACAGGTTTTCAAAATGGCGTCCTGTGGATATTTGAATATTGGTATTTAATTGATGAATCACATTCAAATCCCTAAGTCACTCCCAGTTTATATTAAAATATTAAAAACAAACCTTTATATATGTAGATACATAATTTTTCTGCATAGAAATATCCAAGATGGCAGTCACTATATCAAAAATGTCCGCCAAAATGCCAAAAATTGGTATTTAAGCTCATATATGAGGCTAAAGGTTGGGTAATGCATGGATTTGGGGTAACTTCAGCTCGATCAGTTAATTTTTTGTAGATTAGAAATCAATTAATCCCCAGTTAATTCATTTTCATCCTCATTTAGAAAAAATTTTTTAATAAGCCTAATGTAAAAGTGTAATGGTGTAGTGTCTGTGTACTACCAGGGCACACTGGTTGACACCATAGCTGTGAAACTCAGCATGGGTTTCAGTGCTAGCTAATGGCAGAGATTTGTGATTAGTTTCCCAAATGCTGTTTAGCTAGCCCCACTTTAAAGTTAAACAGCTGCACCTGAATTGACAGGATGCGCCAGTGCGGGAGAGCCGAGCCAAGGACGATGGGGCTTTAGTCTTCTAGATGGTGTACAGATCACATGGGAATTAAATAGCGTTGGATGAATCATCGGGCTAGGGGTAGGATTATGACCTATCTGAGCCTAGTTGTATCCCATATCTGAAAGTGCAAAAATGTTATATGTGGTAAAAGGATAAACCCTCGGCCTATAGAACAAAAGCAATGGCAGGACAATCTTGGAAGTCAACGTCTTTCCTGAAGGGAGATAGTACGACTAACTGGAAGCTTTGTTGCTTGTGCCAAGAGGACACACGTGAAAGACTAGTTGATGCATCTGGTGCTGGCTATGTTACCCTTGCTACAAACATCCCTGAATTCTATAAGTTAAATGCAATGCCTATACCATTTCATCCCGAAAGGTTTGATGAAGGTGATGGAATTCTGCAGACCTTTGACAATAACAAAGCAACATATCATGAATCATGTATGCTGACGTTCAAAACAACAAAACTAGAAAGGAAAAGGAAGTCATTGTGTAAGACAAAAGAAGAAGATGATGCCCAATCAACAAAATTCACACGTAGTAGCCAGAAGGCAGATGAAGATGCAGAAGAATCTAAGACTGAGAAAGAAGGAATATGCTTTATTTGTGACCAACCAGCACCAATCAAAGATTTACGATTGGCCATGACATTGCCTTTACATGAAAAACTGCACCGATGTGCCACCAACCTACTAGATGAGAAACTTCTGGCCAAGCTTAGTGCTGGAGATATTGTTTCTCAGGACCATATGTATAACCCATCTTGTCTGACAGGTGTGTATAACAGGGAAAGGGCCTGGCTAAATTCCCAGAAAATTGGAGATGATTACGTGCAGTACAGACAAGAGGCATGTGCCCATGCTTTTGCTGAGCTTGAGATGTACATAAGAGACAAGCAGTTGACTACAGATGGGTGCTGCTATTTTATAATGGTAGAACTTTATGATTTGTACAAACAAAGACTGGAACAGCTAAATGTTGATGCTTCCTTTGTGCACCGAACACAGTTGAAAGAACAGATACTTGCCCGCATCCCAGAACTGGAGGACTTTAAAAAGGGAAGAGAAATTTGGTTTGCCTACATAAGGAAAATGGGAGAGGCCCTAGCGACGGCATGTGACTACAGTGATGCACTAATTGTGGCCAAAGCAGCTAAGATATTGAGGAAACAGATGCTTTAACATGAGATGGAATTTGATGGAACCTTAACAGCAGACACTAGAAGAGATTCTGTGCCACCAAGTTTGTTGGAATTTGTAAGTGTGCTACAAAACGGTGGCGGTATAAAATCCCAACTTAAATATGGAACATCATCTACTGATCTAGTTTAGCACAACTTTTGCACTTCAAGTGTCGAAAGAATCCAGCATCTTCAACATTCTCAAGACATTCCAAGTCAAGAGAACCTCCGTTTCCAATATATATTGGTCTCCTGGTCTTTGCAAAAACCAGGAAGCGTCAGTTAATTGATACATTCCATCACCATGGAATCAGCATCAGCTATGATAGGGTTCTGGAATTGACTAAAGGCTTAGGAGAAGCAGATGTAACAAGGGCTGTGGAGGAAGAAGTAGTTTGTCCCACTACACTAAGGAAAGGGCTCCTTACAACTTGTGCTGTTAACAATCTGGACCATAATCCAAGTGCCACAACTGCACAAACATCCTTCCATGGGACAGGCATATCTCTGTTTCAGCATCCGAGCACTGTTGAAAAGGGTGAGGACACCCACCTTCACCAAACTAAGTTCAACACCAGCAGCTGTAGAAGATGAAGACATGCAAATTATTCAAGAGTTCGTGGTGCTAATGTATGGCAGAAGCAGTTCGTATAAAAATGTAAATGAGGCTAGACTTGATCTCTTTGCAAGAAAGCAAAGAGCTTATGACTGCATTCCCCCTACAAGGGCTGGTCTTAGAGAGCATTGCAAGAGAGCTGCATTTTCAAGCAGGGTGTATTTGGTGCCAGTCTTTAGTATGCATTATGTATTAACGTAATTATATTTACTTTTGCTTTTTGGTAGTTATCAGCCTTGTTACTGCTGGTCGAGTAAAACTTAGCGTAAGAATATTAGTTATTAAGGTTTTAATTTTAAGCTTTGCTTCTGTCTGCTGTTCGTCAAGTTAAACCTCCTCCCCGCTCGTTATATGTTTGTAAGTGCCTCATTAACGCTTGTTTTTTTTTCTGTGTTTATTTTCGAGTGGCTGGTGAAAAGAGACCAGCGTTTGACATTGGAGGAGCGCGGCTCTTCGACAGTCAGTTCGGGCCTTTTGATTCTCCCTGACGGATATGCTGCTGGCGCTTTTGGAATATTGAATATTCGTCCTGTGTATGGTTATTGGAGCTGTTTCTCGCAGGTACACTTCGGTCACCTGCGACGTTGTGTATTCTGTATTTTGCCGTGTGGGAGCTGCCCTTCGCAGGTGTATATTAGTCACTTGCGACTGAGTATCCTGGTTGCGTCGCAGTTGACTTAGTCACCTGCGACTTCGTCGTGCTGCCACCTTAGTGGGAAAAGTTTCCTAAGGTGGTAAGTGCAGTCGTTTATCTCCTGCACTTACGGAGACGTTAAGCAGCTGGCATTGTGTTTACCAGGACGCCCGTTTTTGCTGCAGCAGTGGGAGCATTCAGGCTCGTTAGGAGGACTGTAGGGAGACAGATATCAGGTAGGGATTTGCCCTTATTTTATTAACAAGGACGTCTCCGACTTGTCCTTCACCTGTGGTTACCTGTATCTGAGTCTTCCCTTGATAGCAGTCCTGGTGCATGGGATCACGGCCTTCATTAAGGCAAGACATTTAATGCCATTTGTTTACTTGTTTTTTTTTTAATTAAATTTTTTTGGTGAATTATATCTTATATATGTATATTGTAATGAGTTTTTTGGCAGTCTTTTTGTTGCACCTTGGTATTGGTTTTGTTTATCTTTAGGTTTAAGTTTAGTTTATAAATCCTAGGTAGGAGATTTAAGTTTTCTCTCTTTTATCCTTTGCCTTCTTTCGTATTCTTATAGTCATAGGTATTAGTATTTTTCTGGCCAGTTATTGCTTTGGGCATCATTTTTGCCCCTGTGTACAGATGTTTATTCTTAGTTTTTTTTTCTATGTAGGGCTTAGTTTTAGTGGTTAGGAATCCCACGGGATTTACGAGGTTCAGTATATCCTCCGCAGTCACAAGGTTGATTTAAGGTTATTTTCTTGTGATTTTGTTTGTAATAAATATTGTAGAGTTTTTCCCCTGTGTTTTCGTTTCCACTGACTAAGTTTTGCTGTGTACCTGGTAACAACACTGAGTATTTATCTTTAGTGCATAAGAACCTGCACTACGGCCCAACACGGGTCATAACAATCTGGCGACCGTGACAGGATAGATATACTCAGGGGTACTCAGTATTTTGGTCGGTGGAGCGACACTCTGGTGATCTCTTCAGTATTTATTGTAGTGAGGCCTTTCTCCCTGAAATTTTTGTTAATTTTTGCAAAATGGAAGAGTTTAATTTTGACCCAGCTGAATTCCTGGGGTCAGCTGACTGTATTAAGTATTTGTCAGTCCTAAATAAGAAACATTTGATTGAGTGTGCTCGGTGGTTGGGTGTTCCTTTAAAGTCCACTGACACTAAGAATGATATTTTGTTGTTGGTTAAAAATAAGGTAAATCAGGATATGGCTGAGGCTGAACATTTAGTGAGTGAGAGTGAGGTAGATAGTGTTGGTGAAGGGAGTATGAATGATACTTTAGAAGAGGATAGTGTAAGTGTGAGGGCAGGCCTAACCCTGTTAGAGGATCCTCCTCGTACAGGTATCATTTATGAGGGTCATGCAAACTTTCCTAAAAATGTCACTGTTCCAAATAATCCTTTCTTGCCGCCCCCTAATTCTGTACCGGTTGAACCTGTGCCTCTATCTAATGCTTTAGGTGATTCCAAGGAGGAGGTGGAATACAAACTTATTTGCAAACGCATAGAGTTGCGAAAAATTGAATTTGAGGAGAACGAGAGGGTACGGCGTCATGAGTTGGAGATGGTAAAGTTAAATCTAGAGATGGCTAGGTTGCAGGGGGCCAATTTGGTCAGTTTCCCTAAAGGTGCATTTCAGGATAGGTTCAATCTAGGTGCGGCACTTAAGTTGGTGCCAGTATTTGACGAGCAAAATGTCCCAGAGTTCTTCAAGGCATTTGAGCGTGTGGCTTCCCGTTTGTCTTGGCCCGCAGAAATGTGGACTGTCCTAATTCAGTGTAGATTAGTGGGCAAGGCAATGCGGGTGTATAATGCCTTGGAGGAGGGAGTAGCTCGGGACTACCAAAAGTGAAGAGTTTGATTTTGAAAGCATATGACCTGGTCCCAGAGGCCTACCGCCTCAAGTTCCGTAACTATAGGAAACATCCTGCACAGACCTTCGTAGAATTTGCTCGCGTCAAGGAGGAACAGTTCGACGACTGGCTAAAAAGTCGTCAGGTAGTTACTTTTTGCTGCGTTAATGAGCTGTTGCTCCTTGAGGAGTTTAAGAATGCCTGTAGCAGAGAGTTGAGGGTTCACCTTGAGGAGGTTAAGGCCATGAAATTAAGTATGGCTGCTCAATTAGCAGATGAATATGTTTTGACTCACCGTTCAGGTAGCGGTAATTTCAACTATAAAGTATTAAATAACCCTAGATCTCGCTCCCTAGTGGTGGTAGGAGAGGAGAAACCTCCTCGTTGACTCCCAATATCCCTAAGATTAATAATGTTAACTCTAATTCTTTTTCAGGTGGTAGGGATATGGGTAGAGTCCAGGAGGGCCTCCTCCCCTAGAGTTTTTGTTAACAGGGTTTCCCAAATGCTGGAAACAGGATGAATGATAATGGAAATAAGGGTCCAGGCCGTAGAGGAACTTGCTTCTGGTGCAATAAGCCTGGGCATTTCCAAAGCCAGTGTAATGCTCTGTAGGAGATACCTAGAGCGTAATAGTCAAAGTCCTGTAGCTATAATTCCTGATAGGTCAAATGTTAGTACTGTAGACAGATCTGTAGTAGATAGTGGTAGTTTAGGTAATAGTAGTAAGTCTGATTCTCCTAATCCCAAATTGTGACTTAAATATGATAAATATGTATGGCCTGGAAAGTTGATTTTTGACTCTTGTGTTGTCCACGTGAAGTTTCTTAGGGACACCGGTTCTGCCCGGTCGTTGGTCATGAAGAGTGCACTAAACGGTTGTGAAAAATATACTGGAAATTTTGTATTGTTGGGAGGTTTTCCGGACTCGGTGGTGTCAGCTCCTTTGGTTAATGTCAGTTTGTCATTTCCAGGGTATAATAGAATCACTGAGTTAGCCGTGGTGGATAGCCTACCTATCCCGGGTATAGATGGTATCCTGGGAAATGATATGCTGGATTGCGAGGGACGGGAGCTGTTCCCTATATTATCCATAAATGCTAGTCCCGTGGCTGTAACTACTCGGTCCGCAGCAAGAGCTACTAATTTACTTGAAGATAATGATGATGACTTAATGTTGAGTAGTGTAGAGTTAGATGTAGGAAGGCCCGGGTCAGTAGAGAGTAGTGGTAGTGACACTGTAGCTAATGATATGAGCCTTGATTGGGACAGAGCTGCTTTTATTAAAGCTCAAAAAGATGAGTTTAATTTTGACTTGGGTGATGTTGAGGATCTGACTAAACCTAGGTTTGGTGTTGTAAAGGGCTTATTATATAGGTTTAGTCGTCCCGCATCTGATAATGTAAATAAAACTGGTAGAGTGGAACAGATTGTGGTACCTTCTCAATTCAGAAAGTCTGTTTTGGAGTTAGCTCATACCAATTTTTTTTCAGGTCATTTGGGTGTGTTAAAAACTTTCCACAGTTTGGCTAGGTATTTTTGGTGGCCTGGAATTAAATTGAGTGTGAAGCAGTTTATCAGAGAGTGTGAGGCTTGTCAGGTTATGGGTAAGCCTAATCAGGGGATCCCTAAAGCCCCTTTGCATCCCATACCTGCCATAGGTGATCCATTTTCTGAATTAGTAATTGATGTGGTAGGTCCTTACCTAAAACTAAAACTGGTTTTGTTTATTTATTAACTATAATGGATAGAGCATCTCGCTTTCCTGAAGCTATACCTATGAGGAGTATTACTTCCAAAGTTGTTTTTGAAAAACTAATCGATTTCTTTTCCAGGTATGGTCTCCCTCGTGTAATTCAGACCGACTGCGGGACGAATTTCACGAGTAAGGTATTTAGGGGTAAGTGTGCTGAACTGGCCATTCAGCACATTACCAGTGTACCTTATCACCCGGAGAGTCAAGGTCTAGTGGAAAGGTTCCACCAAACCCTCAAGTCTGTCCTTAAGAAACTGTGTTATGATAATGGTAGTGACTGGGACAAAGCCCTCCCTTTTGCCCTTTTTTCGCTATCAGGAACCACCTAACTCTTCTACTGGAGTAGCTCCTTTCGAGTTGGTATTTGGGCACAAGGTTCGTGGTCCATTGAAATTGTTTTTGAAATGCTCCAATCCAATCGGAAGGGTGAAGTAAATATTGAAAGGTTTGTGGAAGACTTGAGGGTAGAATGTTTAGTGCTTGGAAGTTTGCCAGGAAAATTTGGAACTATCCCAATCAATAATGAAAGGTAATTTTGATAAAAAGACAAAGGTACGTTCATTTGAACCTGGGGAGTTGGTACTTGTGCTGAGTATGGACCCTGATAGTTTTCTCGAACCAAGATATAAGGGACCTTGGAAGGTTCTGAGGAAACTATCAGAGGTTAATTATGAAATTGAGGCCCCTGATTCAAGCCGTAAATGTAGAATATTTCACGTTAACAGGTTGAAACCTTATCATGGTAGGCAAGGTGACCCATTAGCAATTGTGTACGAACCTGTGTCCGTGGTAGTGGATGCACCTCTGGAGGAGTCTGATGGGTTAGGGTGTCAGGTTCCTTCAGATGCACTGGGAGAAAATATGCAAAATTTGGAGATGTTGAAAAGTAGTTTAGATCATTTAGATGTTAATCAGCAGAAAGATGTGCTTAATTTAATCTATTCTTTTTCAGATCTTTTTCAGGATGCTCCAGGTAGAACAAATATTTTAAGTCATGATGTTGATGTAGGTGGTGCTTCCCCGGTGAAGCAGAGTCCTTACCGGCTGAACCCAGTAAAAATGGATTTGGTCAGTAAGGAGATAGAGTACATGTTGAAGCATGACCTTATTCAACCATCTGTAAGTCCCTGGAGTTCTCCTATTGTATTAGTAAAAAAAGCAGATGGTAAGTTCCGCATGTGCGTGGACTACCGTAAGGTCAACGCGCATACTAAAAATGATTCTTTTCCACTCCCTCGTATTGATGATTGCTTGGATCGGATCGGTTCTGCCAAATTTATTACAAAGCTGGATCTTTTAAAGGGTTATTCTCAGGTTCCGTTGTCCAGTCGTGCTCGTGAGATATCAGCATTTGTCACCCCATTTGGCCTATATGAGTGCAAGGTTATGCCATTTGGAATGAAAAATGCTGCTTGTACTTTTCAGAGACTAATGAACAGAGTAATTTGTGGTTTGGAAGGAACAGAAATTTATATTGATGACTTGGTAGTATATAGTAACGACTGGGTTACCCACATGGTAAGATTACGTAAGGTTTTTGAGGCCCTTAGGTCGGCAGGGCTGGTTGTGAATTTGGCCAAGTGTGAACTGGGCCAGGCCAAGGTTTGTTATTTGGGCCATGAGGTTGGTTTGGGTCAGGTGGCTCCGAAACAAGCTAACCTCGAGGCAATTATAAATTTGAAAAGGCCTGGTAATGTTAGGGAGGTGAGAAGAGTGCTAGGCATGACTGGGTATTATCGCCGTTTTGTGCGTAATTACTCAGACCTTGCTCAGCCTCTCACTAGTTTATTAGAAAAAGGGAAAAAGTTCTTATGGTCAGATCAGTGTGAAGAATCCTTTAATAAACTTAAATCTGTGTTAATAACTAATCCTATTTTGACTTCCCCAGATTTTCAGAAGCCTTTTATCATTGCAGTAGATGCCAGCGACATTGGTATTGGAGGGGTCCTCTTCCAACGGAAGGAGGACAGTGTTCATCCTGTATCATATTACAGTAAGAAGCTTCTTGCGGCTGAAAGACGTTACTCCACCATAGAAAAGGAAGCTCTCTCTTTGGTCCGCGCTCTTACTCATTTCAAGCCTTACGTAACAAATTTTTCTTTTCCAATTGAGATTTGGACGGACCACAATCCTCTGGTTTTCATCGAACGGATGAAGGGAGCCAACCAGAGGATTTTGCGTTGGGCCCTATTTTTGCAGGAATTCAACCTAATTATCAAGCACATAAAAGGGACTGATAATAAAATTCCTGACACCCTTTCCAGGACTTAGTGTTTACCTGACCCTTCTCGTGCGCTACCCTGCTCGTTTCTCCAATAGGTTGTGTGAAAAAATTTATTCAGTTAATTGATAACTTATGTTTAGTACGTTTATCTGTTGATACCTCTTGATTTGGATTATAAGGTTTGGCGACTGCCAGTCAGTGAGGTTTGTATGAGTAGTATATACTTAATATTTTATGATATTGCTCTTGGTTCCTAACCAGCTATTGATTTGTACAAGTATACTTTGAACTTTGCATTTGTGATAATTTCTATATAAGACGTTTATTTTTTACCATATCACTGGTGTATTGTAGGTTAAGGTGTGTGCCTGTGTGCGCGTGCAAGTTAAGTTAGGTTAAGTTAGGTAGTTTTGTTTCCTTTGCTTCCTTAAATTCGAGGATTATATATATATATATATTTTTTTTTTTTTACTATGATCCTGTTTGAACTATTTGGTATTATGGTATGTGTCTGTCCTTTACCATGTATTGTCTTTGGGTTCAGAATATGATATTATTTGATCTTTAAAATAATGGTAAGCTATATAAAGCTTTGGTTTGTATTGTCTAGTGGTATTTTCTGTTGTTGATAATTTAATACAATTTGGTTTCTGATTTGTTCTATTATTGTAGGTCTGTAGATTATTATAGGTTGTCTTTATTGTTCATGCCTTACAGGTCTGTAATAAAAAAATTTTTGCTTTTTTTTTTTTTTCTTGGGAGGAAGGTATTATGTATTAACGTAATTATATTTACTTTTGCTTTTTGGTAGTTATCAGCCTTGTTACTGCTGGTCGAGTAAAACTTAGCGTAAGAATATTAGTTATTAAGGTTTTAATTTTAAGCTTTGCTTCTGTCTGCTGTTCGTCAAGTTAAACCTCCTCCCCGCTCGTTATATGTTTGTAAGTGCCTCATTAACGCTTGTTTTTTTTCTGTGTTTATTTTCGAGTGGCTGGTGAAAAGAGACCAGCGTTTGACATTGGAGGAGCGCGGCTCTTCGACAGTCAGTTCGGGCCTTTTGATTCTCCCTGACGGATATGCTGCTGGCGCTTTTGGAATATTGAATATTCGTCCTGTGTATGGTTATTGAGAGCTGTTTCTCGCAGGTACACTTCGGTCACCTGCGACGTTGTGTATTCTGTATTTTTGCCGTGTGGGAGCTGCCCTTCGCAGGTGTATATTAGTCACTTGCGACTGAGTATCCTGGTTGCGTCGCAGTTGACTTAGTCACCTGCGACTTCGTCGTGCTGCCACCTTGTTTGTGGGAAAAGTTTCCTAAGGTGGTAAGTGCAGTCGTTTATCTCCTGCACTTACGGAGACGTTAAGCAGCTGGCATTGTGTTTACCAGGACGCCCGTTTTTGCTGCAGCAGTGGGAGCATTCAGGCTCGTTAGGAGGACTGTAGGAGACAGATATCAGGTAGGATTTGCCCTTATTTTATTAACAAGGACGTCTCCGACTTGTCCTTCACCTGTGGTTACCTGTATCTGAGTCTTCCCTTGATAGCAGTCCTGGTGCATGGGATCACGGCCTTCATTAAGGCAAGACATTTAATGCCATTTGTTTACTTGTTTTTTTTTTTAATTAAATTTTTTTTTGGTGAATTATATCTTATATATGTATATTGTAATGAGTTTTTTGGCAGTCTTTTTGTTGCACCTTGGTATTGGTTTTGTTTATCTTTAGGTTTAAGAACATTTTAGTTTATAAATCCTAGGTAGGAGATTTAAGTTTTCTCTCTTTTATCCTTTGCCTTCTTTCGTATTCTTATAGTCATAGGTATTAGTATTTTTCTGGCCAGTTATTGCTTTGGGCATCATTTTGCCCTGTGTACAGATGTTTATTCTTAGTTTTTTCTATGTAGGGCTTAGTTTTAGTGGTTAGGGAATCCCACGGGATTTACGAGGTTCAGTATATCCTCCACCAGTCACAAGGTTGATTTAAGGTTATTTTCTTGTGATTTTGTTTGTAATAAATATTGTAGAGTTTTTCCCCTGTGTTTTCGTTTCCACTGACTAAGTTTTGCTGTGTACCTGGTAACAACACTGAGTATTTATCTTTAGTGCATAAGAACCTGCACTACGGCCCAACACGGGTCATAACAGTATGTCATCCAGTTTTGCCCAGTCCAAGACACTGGGGATGGCAATAGATTGATGGCACCTGGTTTCCATATTGGACAGATTTGCCAATAGTAGCAAAATCTTGCCAAGAACTGAATAAGTGTGGCTGCAAAAAGGAATGCCATGGCAGGTGCAAGTGCTACAAATCTGGACTTTGCTGCACAGCTCTCTGCGGCGGCACTTGCTAAAACTAATTGATACACAAAACATATTGGTTTATCCCAGGAGATACATACTTTTTTATCTTTGGCAGCCACTTTGGAAATATGGTGTTCATATGGTGGCCATATTGGAAAGATGGGTTCACTTTATCTCTCCATGCAGTAAGAATGCCAAAATACAAATTCTCAATCATTACATGGACGGTATGCAACTTTTATAGGCTTTTGAAATGAAAATATTTGAAATATACAGCAAATTTGCCGCTATTTTGGGAAAGAGTCAGCCATCTTGGAAATAGCCAAATATTGAGGTGGCCGAGGTTGATCTTGATTTATGGGGATAATAAGAGTTCTCATGCCAAATCTGTTGCTTGTATCATCATTTGCATTTTTTTCCCCATTATCCCGCTCCACTGTAAGGCCGGCTAAATCTAAACCAACAGACTAACTATCGTGTGCTGCCACTTGGCTCAGTTCTCCCTTGCGTTTCCACTAGCCTCAGATATCGTCTTTCCTTCACAAGTGTTCCCATATGCAAATAATATCTTTGTGTTTTTTTATACATTTAACGTCCCTGCCTATTTTTTACTCTTTTGACTGCATTTAGATTAAGAAGATGCGTTCTTTGAAACTACAACATTTGCTTCATGTTTGATAGAGTACAAGTAGAATGTTGCTTGGAAATCGAAAAGGTATGAAATTTATTATTATTATTATTATTATTATTATTATTATTATTATTATTATTATTATTATTATTATTATTATTATTATTATGTTGGGAGGCCCCCTTTTAAACATAATTTCAGCCACAATGGCATGAATTATATAGCTTATCTTCAAATCTTATTATTTCTTTATTTGGTACGGTAAGAAAATATTTCATTTGTACTTTTTTTACACGTTGGCATGATAATTAACGTAGCTGAATGTATAATGGATCAAAATGATTGAAGTTGATGAAAATAGGGCAAATTATCCTAAAATCTGCCTATAAGAAATTGAAAAAATAAAAAAAAAAAAAATCTAAAAAATAGAAAAAGCTATCAAATAAAAGCCGCTGAAGCAGCTGTTATAAGGAATATTGATAATGGTAATTACAATGATAATGATGATCATAATGATTGTTGTTGCTGATGTTTTCTTTCATAATTATAACAGGTAAGTATTTTGATGATAGTGCTGTAAACATCAATAGTAATGATAATAGTAAGAACAACACATAGGGGAGACACCCTTAGAACCTAATGGTCAACTTTTTTGACGGAATATTTTGTTCTTTAAAACTTTTTGCTTCATTATTGAGTAGGATGCTTTCTTTATGCACCCTGGACGATTTCATTTTGGCCGCAATGCTAAAATCTGCTAAAAAAAATTTTAATCTTTCAGAATAACCCTAAGATCAAGACATTGCATGACAAAGTTCCATTCAAGTAAACTTTACGATTTTTTGTGTATAATATTAATATGGTTCCTTGTAGTTCTCCCTTTACCAGCATTTTATTATTTATAAGATAATTACGTTCACATTTAGTTGTTAAGATTATGTGTTGCTAAAGACTTCGATGCAATTGTCAACTACAGTGAAAAGAACTGACTTCAAATTCAAATCAAAATGATCCATGATATGAATTTATAATTTGCAATTTGAGTCATATTTATATCTAAATTCATGCCAACCAGTACGTCATCACTTTCATCCCATCCACTGAATAAAATTTAGAAAGAGCTACATTCGGGGGAAGAGTAATCTTGTGTTCTTTGACTGAAGCTTCATTTCCTGAAACTGACGTCTATTTTTCTTCTTCGCGATATCTTAAATCTGAGTGTATTCAAAATAGGAAGATTAGACAAGCAATCAAGGCTACCAAAATATTTATCTTTTCCTACTATTTTCTGTGGAAGAGCTAAATTGCTTTTATTACTGTGTTTTAATGTTACAAGAATAAAGAAAAATATACGACAGATTTCATATTGGAGATTTTCATTATTGTAACCTCTTCATTAATCCTTTGCCATTTTCATCCTATAAGAAATTTAGACCAGATTGCGCGGAAAGGAAATGACTTAGAATCATAGCACAGTTGAATCTGGACGATTAATTTCTGAATTGGTGCTTCAAATATGTGCCAAGACTGCATTAAGCATCAAATTCGGATGTTGAAAATGTTACGAGAGCAGTAGTGAGCAACGAAGCAGAAAATTAAATCGTGGGTTCTCCAGCCAATGGCAATTATCGATGAAAGCAAAAACTCTTTCAGAAGTCTTTCACACAGTCCATTTAAAAAGAGGATTTGGGATAGTGGTTCCATTCTTTTTTCCATTTTAGGGGTAAATAAAAAAGAGAAATTTCCCTCTATCTTTTTATGCTTAAAGTTAATTTATCATTATCTACGTTTCTCATCACCTATTTTTATTCTCAGGACTATTTCCTTTAAGGTGAAGAGTAAGATACAGGCATTGGTACGCAAACAAAAATCGGCGATTGCGTGGAAAATGATGCTGACGTCCTCGTAGTAAGTTATAGCAAACTTCTCCATTGACCATTTAAATGATTCATGGCTTACAGAGAAAGTAAAAAAAAAAAATTGGTTTCAGTTTCCCAGTTATGACGGACAAGAAATAAGTAAAAAATGTGCCGAAGTTTTTTCGGAACCATCGAGTATTCTTTACAGCTCATAATGCTGTATTGAAACTCTCAACTACGACCGGACATCGCTCAGTTGCTCCCCAGATGCGGCCAAGTGAAGGTTCGTTGGCGATGCCTCTGGAATTGGACTCAGTGGTGCCAGATGAATGATCCATGACTAAACTTAACCCTAAATAGAATAAAAACTACTGAGGCTAGAGGGCTGTAAGTTGGTATGTTTGATGACTGGAGGGTGGATGATCAACATACCAATTTGCAGCCCTCTAGCCTCAGTAGTTTTTATGATCTGAGGGTGGGCAGAAAAAGTGCTGGCAGACAGACAAAGCCATCTCAATAGTTTTATTTTATAGAAAACTAAAACTTAGTAAATAGAGTAAATTTCCAGTTGGCTTCACCTCACACCTCTGTTGCAGGTAAGGTACGTTTGCACAGCGCAGGCGTCAGAGTGGTCACTTCATACAGTCACTCAGCTTTTGAAAGGAAGGATCGAAGTAATGCACGTAGAATGAGCCAAAACCAAGAATACCATGTACAGTATATGATGAAGCAAAGTCAAGCTGGAAGCAAGGGCATTGCCCCATAGTAAAATAGAAATCCATGTACGTCTTAACGAGCTGTTTAGAGATTTATGGGCTTGTATCAGTAACTGCCAACCTAAACAAGTAAAAATGCGCTGAAATAAAAATTGGCACATTCAAAATTTTCTGTACAGCTCTACAGCGTATAATGAAGGCCACTGGAATCGGATCTATCTTTTGGTGGTCTTAAATGAATAACATGAGCTGCGGACCATGAAATTCTCAGCTGGCTGTGGTGGCCTGTGTTGTTGCATTGCCAGAAGCACGATTATGGCTAACTTGAACCTTAAATAAAATAAAAACTACTGAGGCTAGAGGGCTGCAATTTGGTATGTTTGATTATTGGAGGTTAGATGATCAACATGCCAATTTGCAGCCCTCTAGCATCAGTAGTTTTTAAGGTCTGAGGACGGCCAGAGAAAAAAAGTGCGGACGGACAGACAAAGCCGGCACAATAGTTTTCTTTTCAGAAAACTAAATTAGATAAGATCTGTAAGGATCTTTACCTTGTCCAGCTATGCCTCTAGAGGTCGAAAATGCATACGATGGACATTCAGTCACCACTGCCTAATTTACTGGTTATGTCACTAGAGGCACAACAGCTTTTATTATGAAGCCTTCCCAACGGCTTGCCCCAGAAGTCGAACCTGGTAATTTCGTCGTTTGGCAGGCGAGAATGATATTGAGAATACTGTTGGTAGAAGTCCTCCCAGCGACAACTGTGTCGTTTCCTGCTTTCTACTTTTCAATTGTTCCCTCTTGGTTCTTCCTCATCAATCGGTAGAGCTGTGGACTAGCACTCGCTAGGCCCGAGTTCGAGTCCCCGGCCGGCTGATGAAGAGTTAGAGGAATTTATTTCTGGTGATAGAAATTAATTTCTCGCTATGATGTGGTTCGGATTCCACAATAAGCTGTAGGTCCCGTTGCTAAGTAACCAGTTGGTTCTGTAGCACGTAAAAATAAGTCTAATCCCCTTCGGGCCAGCCCTAGGAGAGCTGTTAATCAGCTCAGTGGTCTGGTAAAACTAAGGTATATGACCTTTTCTTCCTCATCAAGATGTCTAACTAAAGTAAGTTTACAATTATTGACATTTTCACATCATATTCAAAGTAAATATAGTTGAAACGGAATGGAAAAGAATCTATTTTTAAAACTTCATAAAATAATTTTGGGTGTCAGAGTTCCTACTTTTTAATTTTTTTGTAAATATTACCCAGTCCGTGTGACTCAGATTTCACAGACCTTTTTTTATTTTTATTTACATTGCATATGAAAATAGAAAAAAATTTTTGCTTTTTCAAGGTTTGGAATTCTGCAAGTTTTTTCCTAAATAGGAAGCTCGGTGGACGTCAGCAACATGCCATGGGTAGATTAAATAAAATCAAAGGAAAATATTCAGTGAGATAAAGGTCGATTTTAAACCTAAAGAAGGGTGAATAACTGTTTCTTGACAGAGGAAAGGATGAAGAAATATAGAAACTAAAATTATAAAAAATAATAGCCAATCTTAGTTTGGCATCCTTGAAATAAAACAGAAAAGCATATAAAATAAATAAATTTTTTTATTGACAGTGAGGGAAATAAAATGAAATAAAGGATATGATAAAATGAAACAAAACCAATCCATGGAAGGAAAAATTTCGAATGTATAAAACTGTGTGCATTTTAAGTTTTATTTTCTCTAAATGTCTCTTGCTTCACAGCGGATATTTAGTTTGTTTCTTAAAAACAATACAAGAAGGATTCAAAGCTGATGAAACACGGTTTTGCCAACACCATTTTATCAAAGCATCGGAT
The DNA here is from genome assembly GCF_040412425.1 of Macrobrachium rosenbergii. NCBI lineage: Eukaryota > Metazoa > Arthropoda > Malacostraca > Decapoda > Palaemonidae > Macrobrachium > Macrobrachium rosenbergii. The sequence goes on along the minus strand of NC_089741.1, from coordinate 755,581 downwards.
AAAGGTGAACGTTGGCAAGTGTATATTTAACCAACCCTACCTAATTTTTAAATAAGTATTATTAAGTACCTAAGTTCAATAGTTGTGGTACTTATCAGAGTAAAACTAAATTCCTATGCCAGAGCCTTCAAAATCCCAGGTAAAGGGTTTTGAACACAATAGTGACATTAATCTATGACGTCATGAGGCTCCACCCACAGTGAAAGAAGTTTACAGGGGAACACATCTCTTCACTGTGGCGAGAAAGTTTTTGTCATCGTCCCCTTGGTTGCGTTTTCATTCTCAATAATTTATTATTATTATTATTATTATTATTATTATTATTATTATTATTATTATTATTATTATTATTATTATTATGTGGGGGTTTCATCGCAACTTCCACAGCAGTTGTTGGACTAAGTTGTTAGTTTGGAATTCTCCATTTTCTTGATATTCGTATTGTTTCTACTTAACAAATAACTCAATGTATGTAATTCATCCACATAATGAACCAGTCTTTAGTTCATTTGTTAGATCTACATCTATTCAAAATTGGGAATACAAAAGACAATCCGTTTTCCTTTACCTCAGGTTTAAACACTATAGACTTCTATTTGCAGCAAGTCAGGAGGATCACTAAGTAGAGTTTAAATGAAAAAACAGTGATACCTCATTTTCCTCAATAAACTAGAGCTAATGTAACCCATTGTTATTTTTTTATATACTTATATCATACAAAAAACAACGCTCGTATACTCTCTGCAAATGAAAGGTAATGGTAGGAGTCAAGATTTTAAAGGGCAAGCTATTATTAACCTACTTAATATCAGTCAAATGTAATACGCTTTATATTGATATGCATGGAAAGGAAAATGTATTGAAATCAGTTTGAATGAGGAACATATTGTTATAGTCATTGTGTTTTAATAAATATGTTTTTTTAGATGTACAAATAAAACGTCTAACACTATACATAATTTATTTACAAAATGTCTAATCATCGTCACTCTCGAGGAAGAGGTCTCATCCCCGTCCTCATCGTCGCTAAGCGATGATGTCAGTGATGACTGGTTCCTTGCTCTCATGGATACTGTCAGGTTTCAAGCACTCCTCAAAATAACAGGATTGTCTCAAGGCCAAGGTAAAGAGGTCTGCTCACTTCCCCTAAATCCCCATGTAGGCAAGCTTTGTCTGCCTCCATATTGCGTCAGCAGGTGAATTGACATAAAAAAAAAAAAAAAAAGGGACTTTGAACAGGTACCTCTAAGATACGTCATCGCCTGCGTAGTTACCCCAGGTGGGTAGACAGATTGTCTAACAGCTCCTGCCCACACTTCTGGGGTGGTCAAGTAACTATTACCCACTATAGAAATGATTCACGCTGTAGCATATCTTGCCAAGGGTCTTCTTGCTTATATACAAAGTGGCAATCCGTAGCACAAATGCAGTCTTGCAACCACGGGGACAATTCCATATCCTGCTGGCCATTATCTAATTTGTTGGAGCCTAGACTGTGTAGGCGTTAGTGAATTACGATTGACCTACCTGGTGGGTGGACGGCTGACGTCATATGTTTAAACGAATGGTTTTAGGATCCTTGTATGTGATTTTCTGTTCCGGCATCAGCGACTTGTTTTACTCTATAAATATCAAAACTATTGAACTTAGGTACTAAATAATACTTGCAAAAATTTGGTAGAGTTATAAAATATACACTTGCCATCTTTAATTTATCCGATGCTTTGATAAAAGGTGTTGCTGAAAAAACCGTGTTTCATTGGCTCTGAATCTTAATAGTCTACAACTCATTCAAAAACTATATTTTTGATATTTCTCTAATATGGAATTGTCGAGTGAACATTTGGGGATATTTTTCGCTGTAACATTTCAGGTTACGCTGTTCAAACTTTGTAGTTACTGATTTTCATCGCTGATAAAATCAAGCACACTACCAACTGACTTTATATAGGTATATTCTTGAGGATGTTTTCCAGTATTTTTCTTCATACGTACAGAGGAATGAAATTGTTAGAAAAAATAGATAATTTTGTCCTGATGAAAAACTTAAAAGTTATTTTCCTTTGATAACATTGCCTTTAACTTTCAGCACTACAGTATTCTAAGGAGGTTTCAAAGAATACCCGACTAATACTAGTTTCTCTCTTTCTCTTTCTTAACCTTATGAAAACTAAATAAATATCAACACCGATCCAGAAAAGAAATACAACATAGGCCTTCTGCATCCAATCTTTGCTTTTAAAAGCAGATTTGAAGCAACAATCCATCCATATATCACTTCGCTAACTCCGGGTCCCCTGTTTTAGCTATCAACACTAAATATATAACATTTCATGCATCCTTACGCTAACAGTAGTATCATTCGTTGAGCCTTCCTTCTTGTTTCCGTTTGCTCTCATGAACTTTATAAGTAAAAAGCAGTTTCAAACTGTGTAGCTTCTATTCACAATCTCTAACTTACACGGCAACATCTACCTCTATCACATTCTCTACACTTCATTAATGACACTTTTCTTATTATTTGAACTAGCACCTAATTATCCCTTTCCTGATTTCTTTCATCAGTCAGTCAGTAAAAATATTGAAATGAAATGGAGTCAGTCTCACCTTTGTGTCTCGCTTTCACAATAAACCAACCGTTCTTCGCTTTACATTCTGACACAAACTTTGGTTCCAACATAAAAATTTCTCATCATTCTCAACCTTTTAAATTTAACACCATGCATCTTCACATTGCAACATTGTGTAAAAATTTTGAGTGAGAGGAAAAAACGCCAATGTGACACTCACAGAACTACGAAAAATAGGACCATCTAATCTGTATTCAGGATTTTTCTTTTAACCTCAAATTTCACACCAATTTTTTTGGCATGAAAACTATAAATTATCATTTTCTTTGTTTAAAACAGTATTGGTATTTTTGTAACATGAACGAATTTGTCATGAGAATTTTACCATAAGATTTCGCAGTTATGCTAAGTAGAGTTCTCTACAAAACAATCATTACCCTAACCAGTCATTCATTTGAAGTCATTCCCTTAAACAAATATTCCACATCCATTGTTTTACCTATCATCACATGCATGCCTTTTATCATAAATTTAGTCTCTTCTGTTCCACATCTGTACACATTCAATAACACGAGATTTCTTACCATTTCTCTCAATTGTTTTTTTTTAACAGAAGTACTGGGGATGGGACATCGAACCCACCTCCCTAGGTTATTTGACATCGTTCACTGCATGCATGTTATATTTTCTTGTATCTTACAAAACTAAAAAGATCATATAGAAGCACTTACAGACACACAAACACATAGATATGTATGTATATATAATGTATATAAATACTATATATATGTATGTAATGTCTCTATATATATATATATATATATATATATATATATATATATATATATATATATATATGTTTGGAATGTGTATATATATATATAATAAATATATATTGTATATATATGTGTGTTATTCAATATATATCTGCATATATATGTATGTATATATATGTATATATAGTTTTTGTATATAAATTTTTATGTATATACATGTACTATATATATATATATATATATATATATATATATATATATATATATATATATATATATATATATATGGATATATATATGTATATATACTGTACATGTATATATATGTATGTGTATATGTATGTATGTATATATATGTATATGTATGTATATGTGATATATATAGGTATGTATAAATGAATGTATATGTGTATATATATGTATGTATTATATGTATATACATATGTATATGTATGTATGTATGTATGTATGTATGTATGTATGTATGTATGTATGTATGTATGTATGTATGTTGATGTATATATATGTATGCATGTATGTATAATATAAAGGTGTATATAGGCTATATGGATAATATATTCATATATATGTATGTATATGCATATACATGAATATATATGTATATATATGTATATATACATGTATTTATATGCATATATGTATATATATGTATGTATGTATTCATATATGTTTATGTATGTATATGTATATATATGTATATATGTATGTATATACAGGTATATCTATAAATGTATGTATACATAATGTATATATATATATATGAATATATGTACATATATATATTTATGGATATATATATATATATATATATGTATGTATGGATATTTTTATATGTTTCCTGGTGCAGGTGGATCTTATGACTCACAATTATTACTTTACTCGAAAAATGGCCTTGTAAGATACCCAGGACATAAAACACAAACAAAAAAGAAGTACACGGAGCGGAGGAGGGCTCTTCACTAGGGAAGTGCGTGAAACACGTGGATATAAAAATAGTTATATTTGATAGCACACAAGGTCAAAGGGAAAATTAACTGAAAACACGGTAAATTACTGCTGTAGAAGTCCTCCCGAAAGGGGGAAGCTTGGGAATGCCAGGAACACGGACCAAGGATAATTCTGCTACATGCGTCTTCCTGAAACGATATTTGGACCCCGTTACACATCTAATGCTGGAATTTGGGGATTGAATTACTTGGGGGTGCACTGAAGGCGCCAAAGGACTTCCCGAGGCGTTACTTGTGACTCAGAGGAAAGGAGCTGTGAACACGTGGGCCTGGCTTGAACCAAGGAATATCAGGGGAACACAAAGTTATAGGCCCAGAGATTAATAAATGCAAAAGGGCTAAGTAATCGTGACTAGCAACTCGTTTGGGTACATTACCACATTTGTAGGGGCGTAGGGCTGACGACGTCTTCTGCGAGAACCACGTGTGGGAGCGTGGACAAATGGTAACCTCCCTCTCCAAGGTATTTCTTCAAGTCGTAGATTGGGGCGGAAAAGGGCGCCCTTGGGATGATGAAAAGGCCGCCGTTTAATGTCAGCTCGCATTTGGGAGACTTGCAATCCCCTTGCAGTCTTCTAAGGCCACGTGGAATGGAAACACGGGGCACACAGGGCGGCGATGGGATCCACGTGGCGGCGAGCGGAAGAGGAGGGCAGGGCAAAGGCCTGCAGAGGCGTGACTTCTTGGCTTAAACTAGCAACCGCGTGTGAGAAAGAGCTGTCCTGGCCCTGACCTTTTATTGCTTCTGGACAGGGGTAGGGGGGGCGATGTCCTGACCCAGGGCACGCGGATATATCATAGAAAACGATCTTACTTCCCTGTACCAAAGAAAAACAGTGCAAAGCCAGATTACTGTCCCCAAACAATTATATTCTCTGAGCCCCTATACCCCGACCTTCAAAGGTTCAAACTAACCCAAAGCAGGAAAGGAGAACAGTTTCATAGCGTATTTTGGCGCTAGCTCTTTACAGCTCCTGGCAAGATAATATTCACACCTATAAACGGGTGCGAATATTGACAACAGCAAAAATGAGCGAAGAAAACGTTCGACTTTATTCTATCTTTTGCTTTGCTACAACCTTTACTTTACTTTATTTGTAAAACTCTGATGCCACACTAATCAATAACAAACTGAAGGTTTACTTTAGAGCAGAGTGCAATTTAGAATATACAATAAAAAGGGTGAACTTGTTTGCAAATTAATTATTGCTCAAATACTTCCTAAAGTACTGTTTTCTACCCATTCTTTATTCGATTTACTTTACTGGGGTAATAAGGCGCTCAAATGAAAATAAACAAAGAACACTTCAAAATTTCAAAATAACAACAACAAAATAAAACATACAAGGCAGAATTTAAAAGGAAACAAATGTAAACCCACTGATTCCTTAATGCTATCCTGGGATTACAGGCATGCTATTAGTTGTGCCTTGAAGAGGCGGCATTCGTGACAATACATTGTAGGTATTAAATAATATCCCCTTTACCAAAATTGTAATAATAGAATTCAATTCTTCTTTTCAATCGACCTCCAATTGTTCATAAGCTCGACAAGCATAACTAATATTTCCCTGAACGCTAATCTGAAGGGACAAGAACTTGACAGCTGTGAGGCAGAGAGATTATTCGCGGGTTTTAATTCGCCAACTTAACGACGCTAAATTTTTACGTCTGCAGCTTACAACTCGGGTGTAAGCTATAAATAGACTACTCGACTTATAAATGGGAGGATAAACAAATGAAGGGGAAAATGGACAAGGATAACATTCTCCACAGGGATAATTAAAAAAAAAAAAATGTAAATTAAAAAAAAAAGGAAACTACACAGAACAACAACGAAGGATATTACTTCATACTAAAGGGCGGGCGCACCGCGGTGATTAAAAAGGCAACGTTAAAATTGTAAGGGCAGGAGTCTTGTGACTCAAGATTCGTTAAAAAAGAAAAGATTAAATGCAAAAGTAAATGATATACGTAGAAAATGAAGGATAACAGAATGAGGTATTTATGATTTACTTCTTTATCTAACTTCCGTCGCCAACAGACGACGGTCAGAGCTAACTCTCAGCCCAAGGGCGGGGAAAAGAAACCCAAAGGGCGCGACCCCTTCAGGAAGAGTTGACACGCCTGCCTTGTGCCAAAGGATGGGCGTAAAGGGCGTGCCACTTCCACTCTGTCTCTCTTACTGCTTCAAAATAAAATAATTAGTGCATTTTAAAAGGATGATATCCCATATGTTAACTGCCGCTTGTGGTGGTAAGGGAAAGTGTGAAGGAAAGATCGATAGAGAAGGATGAGGGATAGAAATTCCAAAGGAAAGGAAGAAGATAGTGGAAGGCCTTGACATCCTCTCCTGGATGAAAGGTGCCAAGACGTTCAAAGATGAAGAAGGGGGCCCTATGCCAAGTTTGCACAGGGGCCAGAAGAGCTTGGGGCTCCTTGTGGACTACCTGCGATCGCCCACACCCGTGGTAACTCCGCCGTGAACTTCTCCTCCTGGACCGTTGTCCTTGGCGGGGAATCGGAGGGCCCGAGGCCAAAGGGCGGCGGCAAGGGGTGCCATCTGGGTCAGCTGCTGCGACAACTGACCCAGGAATTTTGTTCGCCATCTCGGACATTAACCGGCGCAGTTCGCAGAGTTCATCGCCCAGGAAGGCGGGGCAGAATCATGGCTCATGGAGGAAACTGCGGCGGCGGCGAGAGAGAGGGGACGGCCGGAGGGGGCGGGGTCGACTTGCTTGCAGGGGTGACCAGCTCAGGCACTGACATTGGCACTGGCGCTGGTGGCGATGTGGTGGTGGTCTCGTCTGTCTGGACGGACGGAGACTGGCACTGCTCAGTGCGCCGAAGGGCACTGGCAGAGGAGTTGAAGGCCGAGATTCTCCTGAAGGGAGATCTGGCCTGAGGCCTCGGCACTGACACTGATGCCGTGCCGGGCACTGGACTCGGATTTGGATGATTTATTGGGGATGGGGACCCTGTAATGGTTGTGGCTTGAAAGGGGACGCAAAGTCTTGGCCCAGGAGGACGTCATAGCCTCCTGGAATGTGTTTCGCTACGGCGAGACGAAGGGTCCTGGCTCTGTGGGGTTGGGTGACCCTCAGTTGGACCGTAGGGAGGATCATTTTAAAATCGTTTATGCCCTCAATGGTGACGAGCTTGCGTCGGTCTATTATAGCTCCATAGGGAACTTTGTCCCTCCTTATGAGGGAAATTTGCGCACCAGAGTCATCAAATGCCTTGACCTGGCGTGCTGAGTATTTACCTCGAGGAGGTGCCACATAGATGGGACCCTCGGCAGGAGGGCCTCAAGGACTCGGGATTCGTTACTGCCAGGGCGACGGCGGGAGTTCCTGCCTTATTATTTCTAGGGCATTTTGCCCATGAGGAAGAGTGGCCATAAACCTTGCACTCCGTGCAAAAGGTTTGGCTGAAATCTTTCGCACTGCCCGGCAGAGGGCGCAGGCGACTTATTAGGGGCTGTCCGGGAAGAGAGAGACGCTGGTGGTTTACTGCGGCATTGCTCCCTTGGCATGCCCGATTTTTTTACAGAACCTGCACACAACGGGCTTCTGTGATTGCCCATTCTTCGCGGAGGGGCACCCGATAGGTAGGCGGGTGGCGTAATTTTGCGCTGCAGCGAGCTCTCCTGGGGGTGATGGGTGTCCCATAGATCCGCTATTCGGCAGCAATCAGCTAAGGTGGGGGCTCCTTCTCGGCGCCGTGCGTGGCGGGCCGGCGGGGTGTAGAGTAGGAAGTTCTCTATCTGTATTTGTTCGATGGCATCGTTGAGGGTCGTAACCCCACGGACTCGAACCATTTGGCACGGGCATGCTCGGACTTGTAGGCCCAGTCTGCCCAGGTTTGATTGGCCTCCTTCACTAGCCCGCACCAGCGCCTCCTCCAGCGTTCAGGGGTTATCTCGTACACCTTGGCAATAGTCTGGCGTGACGACCTCCCAATTTTCCTGCTCCTCCCGGCGGGAGGGCCCTGTAGGCAATCAGGCCTTCCTCCAAGGAACTTGCCCAACACCAGGAGAGTTCGGGCGGCACTCAGGGGCAGGCCTTTTAACACTGTCTCGGCGCTGTCGAGCCACACTCGGGCTCGGCCTCCGTCCACTTTGGCATGCAAGTGATAGCCTGGCTGAAGGCACTCATTCCCTGGGGGCAGGTGGAGGCGAAGGGCCACTCTGTTGCAGCATTGCGAGTTCATGGGCACACTGCTTGTCCCTTTCTCCCCTCTCGGCTTCCTCTCGTTTTCTCCTGGGCTGTCTCTCTCTGCGTCTCGTTTCTCCTGGGCTAGTCTCTCCGCCTCCCGTTCCTGTCTCTCTGCGTCTTCCCGTCTCTCCTGAGCCAGCCTCTCTGCCTCCCGTTCCTGTCGTGCGGCTTCTTCTCGTCGCTCCTGAGCCTGTCTTTCTGCTTCTACTTGTCTCTCCTGAGCCTCTTTCTGCCTCTCGTTCCTGCCTTCTGCTTCTACTTGTCTCTCCTGAGCCTGTCGTTCTGCCTGTATGGCGTCCATCCTCTCCTGTACCCAGTCTCTTAGTTCTCTCCTGGAAAGGCCGAGTTCCTTCCCTGAGGACATGAAGAACTTGAAATCCTCGCTCTGCTGAGACCGTGTCGACATTTTGCAGGCGGGAGAGGACGCTAGTAACACACAGAATTAATTTCCCAGAGCTGTGGGAATCTTGTACCCTTTTCCAAAGGACGTATGATTGGTCTCCGATTTACCGACGGAGCGGGCTGATTGGGACGATGAGTTAGCAATGATTGGTCTCCGATTTACCGACGGAGCGGGCTGATTGGGGACGATGAATTTAGCAATGATTGGTCTCCGATTTACCGACGAAGCGGGCTGATTGGGGACGATGAATTAGCAATGATTGGTCTCCCGATTTACCGACGAAGCGGGCTGATTAGGGACGATGAATTAGCAATGATTGGTCTCCCGGTTTACCGACGAAGCGGGCTGATTGGGGGGGCGATGAATTAGCAATGATTGGTCTCCGGTTTACCGACGAAGCGGGCTGATTGGGGACGATGAATTAGCGATGATTGGTCTCCCGATTTACCGACGGAGCGGGCTGATTGGGGACGATGAATTAGCAATGATTGGTCTCCCGATTTACCGACGAAGCGGGCTGATTGGGGACGATGAATTAGCGATGATTGGTCTCCTGATTTACCGACGGAGCGGGCTGATTGGGGACGATGAATTAGCAATGATTGGTCTCCCGGTTTACCGACGAAGCGGGCTGATTGGGGACGATGAATTAGCGATGATTGGTCTCCTGATTTACCGACGGAGCGGGCTGATTGGGGACGATGAATTAGCAATGATTGGTCTCCTGATTTACCGACGAAACGGGCTGATTGGGGACGATGAATTAGCAATGATTGGTCTCCCGATTTACCGACGAAGCGGGCTGATTGGGGACGATGAATTAGCAATGATTGGTCTCCTGATTTACCGACGAAGCGGGCTGATTGGGGACGATGAGTTAGCAATGATTGGTCTCTGATTTACCGACGAAGCGGGCTGATGGGGACGATGAATTAGCGATGATTGGTCTCGATTTACCGACGAAGCGGGCTGATTGGGGACGATGAGTTAGCAATGATTGGTCTCCCGATTTACCGACGAAGCGGGCTGATTGGGGACGATGAATTTAGCAATGATTGGTCTCCTGATTACCGACAAAACGGGCTTACTTGGGGACTAGATTGGGATATATATTTAGGTCTCCCGAATTACCGACGAAACGGGCTCATTTGGGGACTGAATGGAAAATGAATTGGTCTCACCAACGGACCGACGACACGGGTTTATTGGGGACAAGAATAGAATATATAGGCGCCCGGGAACTTCCGCACAAACGACGTCTGATCAGCGAGGGCGCTAGTTTTAATGACTTATGGGAGAAGTGTTATTCTCAAGGGCAATTAGGTGGGGGCCATCCCACAATCACAACAGATAGGCAACACATGCAGCCGTAGTAACAGCACAAAAACAAAACCACACAAAAAAAACAGAACAATACAGAACATATAATGTCAGACCCCCAATAATGCAAAACAATTTGGTAGAGCTGAAAGCAAATCAAACAAACAAATGTTTTTCCTAACTGGGCCACGGAATGGACGGTCAAGGCCGTCTGCGCCAAATGAATGAATGAACGTAAACACCCGGGGACTTCCCCGAACTGAGAGACAACGGTTGTTGACCCTTTTGTCCCGTATAATTACGTCGCCCTATTTCTAAAAACGAGAGAGAGAGGGTAAAATGCGTCAGCGATGCTAGTCTGACTTTCGAACACGTGGTTGCCGTCGAGGTCTCGAGCCTATATCTAATGATTCGGTTTCGAAATCACTCGTTTCTACAGGAGGAATATGTGCACTATTCCTTTAATGATTTATCACCTATATAACCTAATTTAATGGCATGCAAGCCGCGTGCAAAGGCTTCCAAAGCTAAGTTTCGGCGATTTTCTCTCGTTTTCCTCGGACATGCGCCCTACTATAAAAAAATTCCTAGGACTAGTCACGTTTTCTAAAGCGTCCTACGCTAAATAAACACAGTTTATTTACGCAGAATTTCCTTGGCCTGTTGCGCTGGCTTTTCAAAGGTTCGTAATCTGTCTCGTATCCAGCTTAGCTGAGCTAATTGCTGATTTTACAAATTGCAACACAAACAACAAAGGGGAAGAGGGGGATGCAATCATTTTGAGAATCACTGGTCAGGTCGCCATTTTTATATGTTTCCTGGTGCAGGTGGATCTTATGACTCCACAATTATTACTTTACTCGAAAATGGCCTTGTAAGATACCCAGGACATATAAAACACAAACAAAAAGAAGTACACAGAGCGGAGGGCTCTTCACTAGGGAAGTGTGTGAAACACGTGGATATAAAAATAGTTATATTTGATAGCACACAAGGTCAAAGGGAAAATTAACTGAAAACACGGTAAATTACTGCCGTAGAAGTCCTCCCGAAGGGGGAGCTTGGGAATGCCAGGAACACGGACCAAGGATAATTCTGCTACATGCGTCTTCCTGAAACGATATTAGGACCCCCCGTTACACATCTAATGCTGGAATTTGGGGATTGAATTACTCGGGGGTGCACTGAAGGCGCCAAAGGACTCCCCGAGGCGTTACTTGTGACTCAGAGGAAAGGAGCTGTGAACACGTGGGCCTGGCTTGAACCAAGGAATATCAGGGAACACAAAGTTATAGGCCCAGAAATTAATAAATGCAAAAGGGCTAAGTAATCGTGACTAGCAACTCGTTTTGGGTACATTACCACATTTGTAGGGGCGTAGGGCTGACGAGCGTCTTCTGCCGAGAACCACGTGTGGGAGCGTGGACAAATGGGCCTCCTCTCTCAAGGTATTTCTTCAAATCGTAGATTGGGGCGGAAAAGGGCGCCTGTGGGATGATGAAAAGGCCGCCGTTTAATGTCAGCTCGCATTTGGGAGACTTGCAATCCCCTTGCAGTCTTCTAAGGCCACGTGGAATGGAACACGGGCACACAGGGCGGCGATGGGATCCACGTGGCAGCGAGCGGAAGAGGAGGGCAGGGGCAAGGCCTGCAGAGGCGTGACTGCTTGGCTTAAACTAGCGAACGCGTGTGAGAAAGAGCTGTCCTGGCCCCTGACCTTTTATTGCTTCTGGACAGGGGTAGGGGCGATGTCCTGACCCAGGTCGCCGACGCGGATATATCATAGAAAACAATCTTACTTTCCTGTACCAAAGAAAACAGTGCAAAGCCAGATTACTGTCCCCAAACTATTATATTCTCTGAGCCCCTATACCCTGACCTTCAAAGGTTCAAACCAACCCAAAGCAGGAAAGGAGAACAGTTTCATAGCGTATTTTGGCGCTAATCTTTACAATATATATATATGTATATATATAATATATGTATATGTATATGTATATGTATGTATGTATGTATATATATGTATATGTATGTATGTTTATATATTTATGTAAATATATGTATATATATATGTATATGTGTATATATATGTATGTTTATATTTGTACTGGGTCTTTTATAAATTAGAGCCACCCCCTCCACAGAACAAATGGAAAGTTATGAAGTTTTCTGCTGTAGCCTATCTCCAAGTACATTATTTTAAGTTTCTATTATTAAGCTATTTTTTTATTTTACATTTCTTGTATTTTCAGACTGAGTAATGGAGTTAGATACAGCACCATGGCTAACAACTCAGAAGAAATCAGATGGATTGATCTGAATCAGGCTATAACCTTCAGAGAGGCCAGGGATGCTGGGCGCATCCTTCAGTTTTCACGTTCCTGGATAGCTAAATACATTACAGAAACAGTGAGAATCTTGGATTAGGCCTAAAGTCCTTTCTCAAAGTAAGAAAAGACATCATAGCTGAGGCAGTGAGTAAGACAAAGAAAGTAATGAATTTACATAAGTTTGCTTGAACTTGAAACAAAAGGGGGAAAGAAAGAAGTTATAGTGCTGTATATCATGAGTTGAAAAAATCTGGTATCAAGCCATTTCATGTTATCAGCAAGCCCAACATCACCAGCAACAGAGAGAAGAGTGAGTTTTGCATGGTTTTGTGGTTCATTTCTTAAAGATTGGGATGAAGCTGACTTTCTCCATGTTGTTGTCGCATCAGATGAATTCTTCATTTACACAGTCAGGGAGCCAAATCATAAAAATGACATCATTTGGGCTGTGTAAAGTTGGATGATATCAGCAATGAAGAGCAGTGCTATCACTAAGTTGTGAAATTTCCTGAATGTTTGGGAATTTTTCTCTGTTTTACAGCCAAACAGTTCATGTGGATCATCAAAGAAAAGGACAGTCATGGAATGGTTGAAATACTTCAGAGAAACTGTGGTTACTGGTCCAAGTATTTCCTTTCCTCAAAGATCCTGAAAATGTGTTATCTGTTGAAGAAGTCACATTTTTGCATGCTAAAGGCACCATGTTTCAAGGCTCTTCAGACACGGAAGGTGGCTGCTTGAAACAGTGGTATCGATTTCTTCTCATCAAGTGAATTTCCAGGTAGCTCCCTGATCTTAATGTGTTTGAAAACATTGGTGTGGTATCTTAAAGGATCGTGTTGAAGCACGCACAGTGAACTATGATGAATTTATACCAAGCCTCGACGACCTGCGATCAAGAGGTGAGCGAAGTGCTAAGGAAATGGAGTTTGAGTCTCAGCTTTTTTTGGTAAAATGTGTTTGCTGAAATCACACCCCTCAAGAATGCAGGCTGTGGTACAGGCAGATGGAGGCCACACAAAATATTAAATACTTAGAGAGAAACTTAAATAAATACCTGTTCTGGATTACTTTTGTTTTTGTCCATATCAAGTTTAGTTTATGCTGTTGAGGGGGCCTCTAATTTTTGAAACACCCTGTATATATACAGTATATGTATATACATATGTATATATATGTGTGATATATATGTCTGATTACATGTATTTATGTATATATGCATGTATATATATATTTATGTATACATATGCATGTATATATGGTATATATACAGTATGTATAATATGTTATAATATATGTATTAAATAAATATCTGTTCTGAATTACTTTTGTTTTTGTCCATATCAAGTTTAGTTTATGCTGTAGATACTGTGACCAATTTCAAACACCTGTGATTTTATACATTTTATATGTATATACATATTTATATATATGTGTATATTATGTATGTATAACATGTATGTATGTATATATGCATGTATATATATATTTATGTATACATATGTATGTACTATATATATGCATATATATGTATAATATATGTATATATGTATGCATATATTATATATGTTTATAATATATGTATATATATGCATATATGTATATATGTATATATATGTATATATGTATATACATGCATATGTATATATGGGTATATATATATGAGTCATTACAATCACTCAAAAATGTTTTGCAACATACTTCAAAACTTTTTCGGACAACAGCTTATAATAGCGACATCTGGCGCTTGATTGGACAACTCCAGTTGTAAGCGCGTGAAGCAACTGAACTCTAGTGGTGGGTCCGAGAAATTACCTGCAGTTTCCCTTAAACGGGGATTTTCTGATACTGCTTACTGTTGTCATACTTTACTTAATTAAAGGATGTTACTATAATACTTCAGAGGTCATCGCTGTTCTTATATTTTAACATTTTCATCTCCAACTGCCATCACTATCGTTGTTTTATCTCCTTCATATATGTGTGAACTTTGTAGACATAGGCCTGACGACTGTTATAAGTTGAACTATTAGTGTTCTGACAACATCAACAAATACGACTTTTGTAAAGATTTGCTTGCACATTATTATTAATCAAATTTTTGAATGACTAATCTTATGTATATTGTGAACTAGTGAAACTTATTATAAAATATACTGAACTAGACTAACAGATTTCACGTCTGTTTTTGTAAAAAACACAGAATATAATCATTGCAGCCAGTGTGTCCACACACACACATACACACACACTCACACACACACATATATATATGTATATATATATATATATATATATATATATATATGTATATATATATATATATATATATATATATATGTATATATATATATATATAATATATATATAATATATATATATATATATATATATATATATATATATATATATATATATATATATATATATAATGCCGTTATCATCATGTAATTTCTCATTTCTTTCATTGCTACTTAGGCCTATCATTTTGATGCCTCTTATGAAGTTAACCAAATATATAATGCCTATTTTTTTTATTATCTAAGTTTCTAAAGAATTAAAATTAGCAAGAAGTTCAACATTAATTTAGTAACTGCTAAATGCCAGCAGTGAAGAAGACTACCATACTCATCAGTGGAGAATGTCTCCTCCTCATCGCAAAAGATGATTCTTACAGAAATCATCGGCCACTGGATTATATTATAACGCAAACCTAGTTTCTATTCTTTGTGTTTCGCTGATATGAAGTGTTTCTTGGCAGGAGTATGATGAAATAATATCTTGGTCTCATGTAGCCTGTTACGGATGGTTTGAGCAGCAACTTGAAGGGAAAGCGTAATGTTCTCTCTTTATAGCAACACCGGCTTGTCAGGGGAGTTAGGCGGAGCTCCTTCAGTGATCATCCAATGATGATCCTTAACAGTAGTGCAACAATGGGGTCGTCCTCCAGTTTTTACTATGAATTTATCATGTTTCCTCGTTCTCTCTGTTGTTTTATCCTCTATACATGGTTGTTTTATTTACGCTAAGCTGCCGAGCAATATCTACAATAGAGACATTAGTCTTATGCAAGGTAATGATTGTGGTGCGGTAGTCTGTTGCCCATTTTATCGGTGCAAGTGACGAGACAGTTTAGTTTAATTTTCCTGCCCGAATGTGGAGTCACACGATAACATACGAAGTTACAAGATTTTTTCTTTCTTGTTTTTGACAACAATAATGGTTGAATTCTTTCTTTCTTTATTTATATATAGTTTCATCGATGATTATTCAATATTATTTTATTAGTCAATAAGCTTTTATCTGGATTCGAAATATAGTTTCTTCTTTGACTCTTTTGCCCAATCATCTGAAGTGAAATTTTTCAAAATGTTTCGTAATTTTTCGTAATATGAATTTTTCACTCATCATTCCTTTTATATTGTTAACCGTATGATTAATAACCAAAGTCAGAATAAGAAAATTACATTTTCTTATAAATATCAAAAGAACAAATTACTGTTAGGTGAACGAAAACTTCTGGAACATGTTGCAAAAACATTTTTGAGTGACTTTACATATGTATATGTTTAAATGTATATATATACATTGTTTCTCATCCTGTGTCATTTGTTCAGTGCCTTTTGCAGTGTTTCTTATTCCAGTTTAAAGTGTTCAATTATCAGTTATTCCTTGAGTCCTTGGCACCCTCAGTGCAGACTCGAGTCATATTCTGTGTTATATTTTCCTTTACTGGCGTGTAAATGTAAATCTCTCTTGCAGAGGACCTATTCACTGTGCCTTGCCTTTACTCAAGATTCAATAGGAGGATCTTCAGGCATTGCAAGCCCTTTAATAATTCAATTACCCATTTTCCCTTCTAAATGCTTTTCTTTTTGTAAATATAATTGCTTAATTTATCCCAAGTATTTATGTAATATCTCATATGAAGTAGAGCCTTCGCTCCTAAAATCATCCCTTGTTCTTCGTTTTCATGATTTCCCTTTACGTAAGTCGGAACTCCAAGGCCAATTAAATAAAGTTTCCGTTGCCGGCCTGTAAAAATCTCTAAAAATCACCTAACCCAGGGGAAATTTGTAAAAATATATAAATACATTATATATATATATATATATATATATATATATATATATATATATATATATATATATATATATATATTATAGAAAAATAATTTAAGATGTATGATGAATGAATGTTAAACTGAATATTCAATATCCTTTCAGGGAATAATTAAATAAGGTTTCAAATAAAAACAGCAAATAATTAATATTAATATTGAAAAAAAATTAAATATTTAACAATATTAAAAATTCGAAAAATGCAAAATTATGTACATAGGTTCGTTTTAGATTTCAATATCTGCCGTGAAGAATTATTGCTGTATGCACTCGGAAGAGGTTTGCCGTCGATGCCTTAATTGAAAATATATACTGTACGGTATTGGATGCGATTAACCTCTCCTCCGTACGAACACAAACAATCTGAGAATAAACACTATTTGTCAAAAACGAGCAGAGTATTGAAGCGGAATAGAGCACTTTAATAAGACGGTAGATCACTGAATCAATTAAGTTTAAATGAATATGCAAGAAAATTAATAAATGAATTTTAACTTGTAATTTAAGAAAAGTAACCTTGCCTCACTAATGCTTTTGAAGTGGAGGCACGGCGATGAAGTGAGTAATCCTTCTGCTGTTGTAAGTAATCCTTTGTAAGTAATCCTTTGGCAGATGTAGGTAAATATTCACTGCAATCTAATGGTAAGTGGTAGAGTCATGAGCCGGTAGAAGATATGACGATGATGTCCAGCTTATGTGTGTCGGTTAAAAGGTAAGTCACGCCATGGATGATGAGTACCTGACCGGAGGTGGGATGTGTTACCTCCTTTAATGGCTGATTAAGTACCGACTTCTGCTCTCCGAAAGAACAGTGAAGTAAAGAACAGTAGATCACTCCTGAGAGGAAATATGTAAACAGGCAGTATCAAAATGTTCAGTAGTTTAACTGCATTTTAAAGAGCAGTAAAAGGCTTGGCAAGCTATTTAAACTAATATAATTATTATTTTAACATTAAATAATTATTATTACTTTAACTTTAAAGAACCATTATTTAAATAATTAAGTAAGCAATATCAAAGCAATAAAATAATCAGCATTTGATTCAGAAACCTAAACGATATTAATTACTTAAAATAGGTAATTTCCCAGTTTAAATGAAAACAAAAATATTAGTAAATAAATAAATATATACAAAGAATCAGAAATAGTGTTAACTTTATTTTCTAACATATATATATATATATACAGTATATATATATATATATATATATATATATATATATATATATATATATATATATATATATATATATATATATATACATATACATATATATACAGTATATATATATATATATATATATATATATATATATATATATATATATATATATATATACTCTATATATATATATATATATATATATATATATATATATATATATATATATATGTGTGTGTGTGTGTGTGTGTGTGTGTGTGTGTGTGTGTGTTGTGTGTGTTACGCTCGTGGTGCCATGAAGATAAATAGATGCCTCTAAATATGGCCTTTGATAACTACACCTGACTGAGGGTGACTGCACTCCTGTGAAAAGAAAAGTTATAAGTGAAAAATACTCAAAATTTGCTACTAAAGTAAGGATTGGAGGTAAACTTAGGGTGTCACTAAACAGTATAATTCACTAAAGCAACTGGAGGATGAAATATGTACAGGAGCTGACAATGGAGCTATGTGGCACTGTCGAGATTTACGTTACTCAAATCACAAATTCTAGAGGAAAGTGCCACAAACTGCATATCTTTAAACACTAGGCCTTTCTTAGGCTAACAAGCAATATGTGTGAGGATGATCCAAAGAATGCCCTGGATGGGGCACCTGTGTTAGTAGGAAGATGGCACCGTTGATCTACAGCTGATAACACACAACAGGTACTCAAAACCACAAATCTGCAAGATCCTGAAAGCTGAAAACATGCGAGTGGGCTCGAGTAAAAGGACAATGAATTTACATAGGCAAAATCAAAGTACTGAAACACAAGTACACAAATAAGCACTAAATTATATCACTATTGATCACGCTTTCCACCATAGTCAAAATCACACCACTCTCTGAACGAGAGTAAAGAGGTTTAGTTATAGGAATTAGGAGAACAGTTATAAAGCAGGTAGGATAAAGATAGGTGAGGTCGACAAACAACTTCCGTTCACATTACCTTAGTCCATGGATGGGACATAAGGTTTCGTAAAGCCAGGTTTCTGCAGTAGGGCGTCAGCGGAGGCGTTGTCACTCAAGATTCCCTACCATAGAGGAAATAAGTCAAATTATAGGGGTAATGGTGGGCTAGCAAAGACATCAGCGTGCAGAGGATAGCAGCTGGATACAACAGCCTTCAGTGTAGCAGCATAAGGAATATGTCAAGTAGGACTCAAGTGTAAACTATCGATGACTTCTGGTCAGAGGGATGTCATCAGGTAAATCAGCAGAGTGGCATCATGGAAAGGCTAGCAGGAGGTCTACACTAGCAGAGGGACGTCCAGTAGCGTGAAGTCGGGAGAGCAGACTACCAGAGTGACGTCTTGGGAGAACTAGTAGCGTGGGTGCCAGCAGGAGATGTCTTAAGAGTAACTAGTAGAGGATCTACTAACAGCGTGACAGCGTATGGGTGACTAGCAGAGGGTCTCCTAGCAGAGTGGCATCTCAGAGGTAACTAGCAACGAAAGGGTTTGTTGGAGCCAGTATATGTACCACAGCTGGTGCTGATGGTGGCCGTATTTTGACACTTCTGACAGCCTATTCTTAATGGGGTCCTCCATTGTCCTCTTTGCATGGCATATCGTTAATCTGGCCAGGTACCTAGAAAGGTCTTTGAATGGCGGCCAGATAAAGGTTCAGAGGAAGCAGTGGCAATGGGGTGACAATTAGATGGGAGAGTTGAGGGTTAGTAGGCAGAGATGCAGGTGTGTGTCAGGTCAAGGCGGTGACCCTTGATGGCAGCGCAGGTAGTTGGAGAGGGAGAAACCTCAGCAGAATGCAAAGGGACACGATTGACTGGGAAATTGAGAACAATAGTAACAATGGAAGGAACTTTCAAAGGGGTGTGTACTACTAGCGGCTGCTAAAATTGTCACCTGAGGGAGGATTACTAGGGTCAGGTCAGAGCAGTAATGACTTGCGGTACAATCCTGCAATTAGTTTCTCGTTAGCCACCTGTATTGGCTTAACTCTGCCTGGGAAGGCATGGGAATGTGTGTGAAACTTCAAAAGAACATAGTACTTCTTTTGAAATGTAAATTACTGTATATTTGGGAATGAATATTTTATTTAAACTTATATTCAGAAATCAAGAGGAAAAATCGTTATATATATATATACATAAATATATATATATATATATATATATATATATATATATATATATATATATATATATATATATATATATATATATACTATATATATATATATATATATATATATATATATATATATATATATATATATATATATATATATATATATATATATATATATATATATATATATATATATATATATATATATATATATATATATATATATATATATATATATATATATATATATATATATATATATATATATATATATATATATATATATATATATATTAAGAGAACAGAGAAAACGTATTTTTCAAAGTGGAAATATCCTATTTCCATCTGGGTCTGTAGAAAGAACCATAAACTCACAAAAATCTCCCCGCCTGTCAAACAAGTCTCCAACCACAACTTCAAGAACACAAGTACTAACAAGGTGCTAAGAGAAATTGCATCTGGCCGTGCCGTCGAAAATCCACAGGATCTCCGAGGGGAAGGGCTGTAAGCATATGGTTAGTATAAGCACCCCTCACCCCCTTTCCTTCGAAGGAGAGCCCAAGGAAATATACCACTCCCACAGGTCAGGTCTAGTTGTTTTGGCCAATCAAATGCCATCAATGCCAGAGACCTAAGGACGTCCTACAAGGAGCAAAATACACAATGATCAACGGGAATTCCTTAAAACACACCTCAAGGAGTTGGAATGAAGCAAGTGGAGGCGTTGCCTCAGGAAAAACAGTAGGCTACCTGCCAGGACATGACGTCATAGTTGACACAGGGGAAATAGCAGATATAAGGAGAGACACAGGGAAAATAGAGAGTCGAGACAGAGTTGAACAGAGTGGCAGGCAGAGCAAAAGAGAGAGTTCCAAAGTGAGGGAAGCAGAAAGAAACTGAAAGACAGCGCTAGAATAAGTGTGTAGTGGTGATCAACTCTCAGAACATTAGTCCCCTTAATCAAATTCGTTAAGTCTCTCGATCCAACATTCAGAGTCTCGAACCAGTAGAAACATAGGTGGAAACTATAAGAATAAAAGCGAGAAATAAAAGAAAAAAACTGGAATAATTAATCATTTTCCCCCTAGACCTTAAATATTTTGGAAGAATTTAGTAGTTTTTCTAAAGAATCACTTGTTCCTTCTTACAATAATTACCACACACCCCCGGACACGTTACCTTAGATGTCATGCCCTTATAAAGAGGAAAGAATCAGGGCACGACAATATATATAAATATATATATATATATATATATATATATATATATATATATATATATATATATGTATATATATATACATATATACATATATATATATATATATATATATATATATATATGTATATATATATATATATATATATATATATATATATATATATATATATATATATATATATATATATATATATATATATATATTTATATATATATATATATATATATATATATATATATATATATATATATATATATATATATATATATATATATATATATATATATATATATATATATATATATATATATATATATATATATAGATAGATAGATAGATAGATAGATAGATAGATAGATAGATAGATAGAGATAAATAGGTAGATAGATATATAGAAAGATAGACTGGTAATGTTTAAAGAACTACATCTCGTAAACTGAAATGACATTTAAGTTTCAACGCATTTGCAAGGTTCTCTAATCTGTTTTTTCCACAACAAAAGCTGCCCTGTACTTGGCGGCACGGCAGTGGAACGATGCGGAAATGTTTTTTTTGTTATAAGTGGGAAACACGTTTTTCGTTTCAATGAGTAGTAACCGAAAACTTTTAAAAGAGTTTATGTTCTTTTGTTGTTTGAATCACTGTTGTTTTGGCTATATGTACGAAATACATTTTTACGCTAAATTGCGAGGATTTCAAAGCGTGGACATTTGGCACCATTTTAGAGTTCCTACGATTTGGCTTGTCTTTCTTTCCATGTAGTACTTTTTCTTTTAGTTAAAATTGCCTTCTTCCAAAGATTAATGAATTACGTTCATTAACAACAGAAGCCTCAGTCCACGTTTTATACTTAATTTTTCGAAATATATAACAATACTTGGAGTTACTGTCTCTAGCAGTTGCTCTGCTCGCTGATTAAAAATCATCTGTCCAATGAATTTTTTCATATTTTTTTAAAAACCTATTCATTCACTCATTATTATTATTATTATTATTATTATTATTATTATTATTATTATTATTATTATTATTATTATTATTATTTATAAAATGAACCTTATTCATATGGAACAAGCCCACAAGGGTTATTGACTTAGAATTCAAGCTTCCTAGGAATATGGTGTTCATTATAATGAAGTAATAGAAGGCAATGGGAAATACAAACAGAGATCACTTATTAAAAAGAAAAATGTAAATGAACAAATTAATCAATAAAAATGTAAATAAATTATTAAAAAACAAGGAGAATTGTATTGCATCTTCGCTTGAACTTCTGAAGTTCCAACTACACGACATCCTCAGGGAGCCTGTTCCACAGTCCAACGGTGTGAGGAATAAAGGACCTTTGGAACTGAGAAGTTCGACAGAGAGGCACGTTTACTGCATATTGGTGCTGCTGTTCAGCGAATCTGGTTGTTCTTGGCAGGAAAAGGGGTCAGGGATCAACTGTGAATGTGAAAGAAAGATCTATATTAAAATACAACTTATAACAAACATGAGACCATCCATCGATGGTTCAAGTCATAACTGCTAATATTAGGAAACAGAAACCTACCACCACGAACCATTCTATCTAAAGACATAAATCTCTGGCAGAAGCAGACCTCCACATCGGAGAACAGTACTCTAGTAAAGAAAAGGACAAATTGCCTAAAACAGGTTACTGATTTTTTCACTGTTATAAATGTAAGAGGCCTCACATACAGTGCCTAACTTGCATGTGGCGTTTGCTGAAACTTTCATTAGATGTTCCTCAAGTAAGATGTAAATCAAAAGTTACACCAAGAATAGTTAAAGCTTCAGACTCATTCAGCAAGGTCTTATCCACCTAAAGAAGAGGATAGGGTGGAAAATCTGAATGAGATCTACTGATCAAAAGTGTTTTTCGTTTTACTGGAGTTCAACCTTATACACCACTGACTACACCATCCACTAATTCGCTACTTGTCATGACTGAGGCTAAGCACAGCTTCATTTCTCATAAGGTGATTTTACTACACCCACAAGTGTTGCATCAATTTTGTTTTTCCAGGCTAACAACCATATCACTTGTATATATACTAAAAATAGCAGAGGGCCAAAAACCCTACTCTGTGGAACTCCAGACACAATAGGTCTTGGTTCGCTTAAGATCTCATAAACGGCAACTCACTGCTGCTTACCTGGAAGGTAATTCTGACATATATACTCACACCAATTCTTATATTCATTAGAATTGTTCGGGAATGTAATCCTTCTCTAAAATTATAATCTCATTTTACCGATTCATAAAATTTCAAATAAAAAGGATAATGAATAATTTTGAATAGTTTAAGGAAGTCTAGCAAGTCTTAAGATACCACTGGTAATAAACACAGCTCTCTCTCCAAGTATAGGAAGAGCAGGTAATTATCTGATCCTTCTCGACAGTTGAAGAGCTAACCGCATATCATGTCCAAAGCTGTAATTTCCCCTCATGTCCACAGCTCTAATCTACTCTCATGTACACAGCTCTAGCTTCTCCACATGTCCACAGCTGTAAATTCCCTGTTCAGTCAAGTCCTTTCCCCTTAAAGAGGCCAAATAGCATATAAAACCCCATTGAACACCTTTTTTCTGGCTGTTGTATTGCCTCAGTCTCATGGTGCAGGTGTGAGGAAATGGTATCAGACTGTCAAACACCATCACAAAATCTGATGTGTAACCACAGGTTAGAAAACCATCATCATCCGCATGTACAGTTTTCGTAAGTGCTACAACAGTTTCACATCTTCTTTGCTTATTATCATAGTTTCATGAAAGAGCTTTTGTTGGAAACTTCTGGCATTTTGTAGTTACTAGTAAATAGGACTCTCTCATAACAGTTGCCAAAATACCCCTATCCCTTTGTTTAATCTAAAAAAAAAACTAAAAAGTTCGGCAGCTCGAACTGCCATGCATGGCGGCATATGTGGTGTAACAATATCCATTGAAACTTGATACAATTGATGGAAGCTTAGCTCTAAAACTCAGTACTTGAATGAACCCAAGGAATTGCTTTAAAGATTATGAGCCATCAGGGACTAAAATGTCGAAAAAGCACCGTTAAGATAAGACAGAACTTTACCGTAAACACTAAACTGCATTCAACCCAATTCCAGAATCCGTTTTGTAACCATCTGTTTAAATTGGAGTACCATTTAGATGCAGTGAAGTAAATTCCAAAAAAGATCAAATGTATTTTTCCCACTGACAGAGGAATTTTCAACCTAAATAAGATATGAAAACGCCATTATTATATAGTTTCATTTGATGAATAGCTAAAAATTTTCATGGCAAAACTTGAAATTGGGTATGCCCAGTTTTCAATTAATTGTATCCTCTCAAAGAGAAATTGGTCTTTGCATTCTAGAATGACATATAGAATAAATACTTAAAATCTCTATTGCTTAGTACATTTGGGATTCTACAAACCCAGTTCGGCTTCCAAAAATCAAGGTCTGAAAATAAAACTTATAATGAATCTCTCAGCGGAGAGACTAAAAGACCCTTTTGCTGTTTAGATTCCTGTTTCCCTAATTGGAAGATATTTGGAATTTTAGGTAGTAATGGTAGGACCTACTTATTTGACTCAGGAAGATGCACTCTGGATAACCCCAAAGGGCTAAAGGAGAGTATGATATCAAGGTCATATCAGTTCAAAGTTTAAAGTATATGAAAGGTAGAATTTATAAATACCTTGCATCCATAAGTTAACTTGGGCAGAAGCAGTTTTATATATAACTCTTGTAATGACTACCTTGTCACTGACAGGAAATGGTAATTCATGATCATTCTAGAAGGAAGCACCTCAGTCTTTGTTGCCAGTCAATAGAGATCATGGATATAGTCCTCGGTTGTTGTTCCTGGTCAGTGGAAATGATGGTTGTAACCCTCAGTCCTCGTTACCGGTCAGTATCTGTTATTGCTGTAGCCCTTAATCCTTATTATCGGTTAGTAGACATCAGGTATGCATCCCTCGATCCTGATCAGTAGAATTAATGGATACAGCCCTCAATCAGCATCACTGGTCATGTAGAAATCATGGATGCAGCCTCCATTCCTCATTGTTGGTCAGTAAAAATCATGGATACAGCCCTTAATCCACATTGTTGGTCAGTAGAAGTCATGGATGCAGCCCTTGATCCTTGTCACCAGTCGGTAGTAATCATGTTTGTAGCTCTTGATCCATGTTGCCATTCAGTAGAAATCATGGGTGTAGCCCTCAATCATTGTCACTCTGTCCTTGGTCCTCATCACTGGTCAGTAGAAGTGTGGTCGATAGTCAGTAGAAATTGTGGTTACAGCCCTTGATTGCTGTCACCATAAGTAGAAATCACTGAGGTAGCCCCCAGCCATCGTTAAAGGTCTGCATCATACTAGGTACCTCTAAGGAGACAAAACTAGACGCTATACAACATATTGGAACCCAAGTGGAAGAGCAATGCGTTTACAATTGTGAATGGAAAATTTGTGATGTATTTGGATGCTGAACGAAGTATGACAAGTAATGGTGCCTTTTTATTATGTGAGGAAGATTTTGGGATGGACCAGAGTTTCTTTGTTTGTATAATTTTGCTTTAATAAAAGAAAAACAAATTTGTACGTAATGGTAAATAGTCAATATTTATAAAGAGTGGGGATGAAAGAGAATGGTTCCAGGAGAGTAAGTGTAGAGAATGTGAATGGTTGTTGAATTGCGGGATTAGAGTGGAATAGAAAATAATAGAAAAGAAATATACAATTTTTGAGGATGCTTTTATTAAAATGCACCAAAAAGTAAAAATTTTTTGAGGCACCAGGATTTTCTTACAATTAATCATGTCTACAAAAATAAAAGCGTGACCACCAACATGAAAGGAAATGCTACAAGAAAAAAAAAATACTCAGCATTTTCATTGAAAATAAATGCAAATGTTTCATGTGGATCCAACGAACAACATTTTATTACTTTACAGCCATCACCCTCCACACCGCCATAGAGTGATTAGTATTCCTACTGGAACGACAAAGATATCACTGCGCCTCTTGCAACATGTGATTTACTATGATTTATTCCACGCACGTTTACGTTATGATCAGTGACTTACATGTTTGTTGGACAATAATTTCTCATTCAGTTCATTTCGGCTAACGCATTGTTTCAAGGCTGAGTTCCTCATAGCCTGGAGCAGTTCAGGTCATCAATATATAGACCATCGCCAGATCTAACTCTACTAAGAGCTACATATGCCTGGCCATCTGCAAAAAGCTTTGAGCCTAGATGTACTACAGCGTAATCGACAGTGCTGCCATGCACCTTATGCACTGTTGAGGTCCATGATAGTATTAGCAGAAGCATTCTTCTTTCTGCAATCCCGTAGCTGTGTTTGGCTGGGAATTGCACTGATTTTGGTTGTATTATGTGAACTCCATCTCTCCCAAAATCTACCGCAACTGAGGGGATATCTGTATCATACAATTGTGTTCTGCAGAAGTGGGGCCAGATGATTTGCATAATTGTCCCTATTGAGCTGTTCACTTTCGCTCCCACAAATATCTGCAGCTCCTTCAGCAAACCTCCAGTTTTGTTGATATTAGCCGGTAATATATTGTTTATGTTTACATCTGTGGTGTTTCGTGTTGCGTCAACCAGCTGGTCCTGCGCTCTGATCTTGAATATTTGTGCATTTTGGCCTCTGAAGCGTTCTAGGACTGCCTTGTTATGATCACCTACTTGCTGATTTGTTGGGTAGATGTGCAGAGCCTTCCCTATTGAGAAGTCACCAGTTGCTTCATTGTTAATTTTGCCCAGTAACACCGTTAGGTGCTCAAATAAGTTGTCCTGCTCACAGCGCATTCAGGATGTCTGTCAATGTGGTGTCTCCTTGTTGTTGCACATTCTGCTTCAACTTAACTAGCGTGAATAGGTGCCATAAGTTTGTTGTGGGAGCTAATCTAGGCAGTTGGTTGAAACTTGATTACTCTAACTGGCAGCAATTGCATCAAGTCACCAAACAGCAGGACGCTGATTCCTGTGAAAAGGTCTTTGCTATTTTTAGTTGTTTCAGACGTGAGTCTATCATGCATAGCGTCTCATAGGGACCATTGAGATCTCATCTATGAAGAGGAACTCAATGTTTTTCCATGGTAGGCGCATGATTCTGAGATAGTTACCGGTCATGAGTGGCATGTTGACAAGTCTACCACCTTTCTGAACTGGAAACTTCAGCAAGCTGTGCAATGTACTTCAGGCTACTATTCGTGCTGCTACTCCAGTTAATGCTCCAACTTTGACTACATGTTTTCTGTAACAGTGGTTGATTGGGTTCTTGAGGATTCTGCAATCAATATTCATGCCTTATGATTAGCAAATATGTCCTGCAGAGCTTGTCACAGTGTGATGCTAATGCTATGATTCTAACAATCTTTACAGACTTCCAAAGAGTCGTGGATCTTCATCATAA
The DNA here is from genome assembly GCF_040412425.1 of Macrobrachium rosenbergii. Lineage (NCBI taxonomy): Eukaryota > Metazoa > Arthropoda > Malacostraca > Decapoda > Palaemonidae > Macrobrachium > Macrobrachium rosenbergii. The sequence continues at coordinate 727,856 of NC_089741.1, read as the reverse complement.
TTGATGCTGAATGTGTTGTCGAAGATGATGAAATCTCTGTTGAATGACGTCAAAGTTGTGGACAAATAGGTATCCACAGTCGGGAATCGGATGTGCATTAGGACTGTTGCTTGAGGCTGAGTGTATGGCTGGGTACATTTGATCAGCCTCGATCGTGTTCCTATCCAAAGTAGTCTTCTTCCATAACTGTAGTGGAAGTATGGCTGCTTGTACGGTGTATGATAATACCATTGCACAGCATTGTACTCCAGCCCATCCGGAGGTGAAGATTCCGTGTTCTGCTTGATGCCATGAAGCTCGTGTGTGATTCTTGATGAATCTCCAATGGATATATAGGTGCTTGCCTCATCTTGTTCATCGATAGCTTGACCTTCCACTGGCGTATGAAGAACTCATGTAAAATCTTGTTCGTTCATTTATACGTCTTGGTTGATAATGACATCTCAGTATAATGAATTGTTAGCGATCAGCCACCATAGTGCAAACCGCATTGGCCAGCATACTGAGAACTCTCTTGTGATATTTATGTTCTCACGATGTTCAGTTACAACTACTATGGCGGAATTTTTATGTGGATCTTGGTAGCATGTTTGGAAGTTTCTCAGTAACTTTGAAGGGTCCTGCACAAATAGAACTGCTTGTCCATGAAAACCATATTGTCTGGATTGCTCATCATACTTGATTACCTTGAGAAATGGTGTTATTCTTGCTAATAGTCGCTGTTCAGCCTGTGATAATACTTGAATAACTTCAGGTATATCTCCAGGTTGGAGATTGTTCCAATATGCCTTCAGCAGATGTGTTTTCTTCTTGCTGGTTAGGTGAGTTTTAACAACTCAGGTGGCAAGCATGTGACAGCATCGGCGCCCCGTGTACATTTTGCGACCTGATTGGAATAGCATTGCATGGTGCAAACCTCACAACTCTGGTGTTTCTAAGGCCCTAGCTTGAAACATGTGCTGTTTTGTACGATACAGTCGTGCTGCATGTTGATCTGGTGTCTCAGCAGCCCTAGCTTGGGGTTTATGTTGGCGATCTCATTGTAAGCTTGAATTTCACACTGTTCACTTGATTCTCACTACATGTTATTTTAACACTTGTGTAGCCATGAATGCTTAGCATCTTCATCTTCTGCTGCTCACTTTTCCTGTATTTCTAAGAACCTTCTCCAGCCATCGTTTTCTTTGTGTAGCAGTTTTTCCCAGTCTACATTGCATTGTTTCTTTAATTATTTCAGTTGAAGCAAGGAAGCAAGGTAAAGCAAGGAAGCAGTGCTCCACCATGCAGATGGCTAAAGACCATGTGCTCTGCTGCGGGAGAAGTATAATACTACTTGTGTGCTTATTTTCTAGTGAGCAAAACTTAACCGTTAGAGTGAGTCCATATGCATTTGAAATTTCCCCCCGAGTGCGTAAAACTTCATAAAAAAATGAAAATGCTCCAGTTGGCTTCATATAACTTTTGCTATAGGAACATACCTATATTTTCCATATCTGACATTATTTTTATCTTAAAGATGATTAAAGTATTAAAAATGCTAAGTTTTTTTAGAAGAATGGTAGAAAATAGCAAAAAAAAAAAAAAAAAAAAAAAAAAAAAAAAAAATTAGGTGGCATTATACATAACTATTGACCTGACCATTTTTGGGGCGGTAAATCTAAAAAGAAAAGGCATGTAAAACCAAAAGTAATCTAACCTACACAGCTATGCACGTTTAGCTAAATAAAAAAAGGAAATGCAAGAACAAATAATAATAATGTTAGATTTTATGAGAGTTTAGTTTGCATTGCTCGGTCAGTACCAGCTTTTCAACATTTTCCAAATAAACTTGCCAAATCAATAATTTCCCAGACAATGTCCACGAAGCATAGTCTGCTTAAAACATGCATTTTTTTTTTATTTCCCAACCAATGTCCACAAATTCTAGCCTGCCTAAAATGCGCAGGAGTGAGTGGCTAGCCTAGGTTGGGCTATCTTCCTCCCTCTCTTCCTCTACCTCCTGTTTCTCTATTTATATTATATATATATATATATATATATATATATATATATATATATATATATATATATATATATATATATATATATATATATATATATATATATATATATATATATATATATATATATATATGGAGAGCCTATAGGTTACAAGTATGTTATGACTTACAATACACGGTGAATGTTTAAGTAACAAGTGGGAGGAAAACTATCCAAAAATCTTGAAGATAATGTTTAACTATTATCTGACGCATTTCCGAATTAGGTAAAATTGAGGCGTCAGGCTTCTCGAGACGTGGAACAGGTCACATGACTTCGTAGGTGCGTTTACCAAAAATGTCCAGGTTCTGGTGGGAAACGTGTGTACGTGCGTTTTTTGGGCGGAGTCCCAGGGTGTGAAGGGATTAAATATGGGAAAAAGAATCATTAGAAGACCAACATTGAACATTATTAGGAGTCTTCAAGTGAAAACTTTGTGGTTTGAGATTTATCATCCAAGACTGTGAACATTGCTGTTTGGAGGTAGGAACCACATTCAATTTCCCAAACTGTAGATTGTTTTTCTCCATTTTTATAATGTCTTTTTTAAAGCATTTATTGTATGATATATATTTTATGAGTAACAGGGAGGAATTCCCATATCTTTATTTTTATGATTTTTGGCTTAATAAGGGATTCATTTGACTTCTTCAGATGTTTTGCTGAGAAAGAGGTTGAAGATGTGTTCATTAGAAATGTAATGGACTTTGGCTTATTTTGACCTATTGCAAGTTACAGTGTAAGATTATAAAGTGAATGATCTTTTGGAAACCTTAATATACCATTTTATTCCATCTCTTGTTTCCTGCAATCAAGTTATGTTAGATTTTGTCAAATGAATTATTTTAGGTAAAGCTCGTTTCGCTGTAGACCTGAGAGAGAGAGAGAGAGAGAGAGAGAGAGAGAGAGAGAGAGAGAGAGAGAGAGAGAGAGAATGCAGAGTACTGATATGCTCTACCAGCAGCCTCTGATGCGGCCACTACCAAGGCTACCAATAGATAGGACGTCTCAACTTTATAGTAACAGGTAACAAATGAAATTACCTCTCAACTGGACTACATATATGTATATATATATATATATATATATATATATATATATATATATATATATATATATATATATATATATATATATACAGTGACGAAGTGTCCAGTGTCTGCTCTTCAAATCAAACCTGGTATCTAAGTGCTTGATATTTGATTACGAAACTTACCATTTATTCGACAATTATAGTTACCTCACAACAGTCAGACACCTGAACCCTCATCACATATACAAAACGACTGATTTCTCTAAAGGCAACAGTGATCCCTTATAAAACTTATCAGTCATCAAAGACAGCAAGTTCATTAAAATAGGTGTGAGGTAAAATCATAGGGCGTCACTCCAGTAACATTATAAAAGTTCAATTATTTCTATTTATTTCATTTCCCTGGTTCGAGTTCACTTCAGTTACTTGAAGGAAAACATCTCATTTACCAGTCTATATCTAATTCAATTCAAAATTTCTGGTGGGTCAATGAATGAAACTCTGATATAATATTTTAAATACAAAAATTTATTTCTAAATTCAAAGATTATACATGACATTAACAGTCTCAGGAAAATTTATTATTACTTGAAAACAAAACAAAATTGGATTAAATCTGAATTGATCATCAGTCAAAATTAAATCAGAAATTAATTTATTAATTAATCAAAAAATTATTCAAGTAAAATTTAAATTGTTAAGTAACAAAATTTTAATTCCCAAGTGTTAAATAAAATAAGGCAAATAAATCAGTCATATAAAAATGTGGATACAAAAGACAGAAATATACTCTGCAAAAAATTAAATATAAAAAAATGTAAAGCAAAAATTAAGGCAATAGCAAACACACCACATATATGTATAAAAGAAAAATTCTTCAAAAGATAAAGCAGAAAGCATATAACATGAAGAAGTATTAAAAAGGAAACAAGTGTCTTTACATATAACCACTATAAATATTATTTTTAGTGCACTAAAAACCAATAATTATATATGTTACAATACCTTGGTACCAAATGCTTCGTGTCTTTAATCAGGCGCCATTACACACACATAATAAAATACACTGTTCAGATAACTCGGACACATTTACTAAGGAATTAAACAGTTAAAGGTTATGAGTGACCATCGTCTACCAAAATATTAATTGCGTTACAACAGGACATTCAAAGTCCCGAGAGCGAGCGAGAGAGAGAGAGGGAGAGTGAGAGAGAGAGAGGACCGCGCCTCTCTTTTCAACATGGCTATAGGTATCAGAATGATGCCCCTTTGTAAGGGCGTCTTAGATGCGGCAGGGCATAGCCATACGAGCGCATGGACAGGTTCCAGACGAGGTTTTATTTTAAAAACTCTTTAAAACGATAATTAGAGACAAAGTGGAATTACAGTTAACAATAATATTTATCATTACATAGTTTCAGAACAAGAGAATCTCTAGTTATTATAATAAGAATGGAAAACATCGTTTCATAGAAAATTCCTGAATGACGTTAAGCAACTTTCGTAATGGGATTTTCCACCCAACAGTGTTTTGATCGAGTCCCATAACGTCTTGTACACTAATGGAGTCACATGAGAGGGTGTTAATCTCAGCAAGTTTTGAATACTGACTAAACATATTGCGTTTCTACAGTATACAACGAACAATGGCTCCCTGTCCCTTCTCTCTCTACATACCACGCATATGTCCTCTCTCAAACCACACAGCGTTTAATCACTGCAACCTTACGCTAACTCTTTTATGGCATATGCACATCTGAATACAAAATCATACAGTTATACAACAACTCACACATAAACACGGGGAGATTACTGCATTATGAAAACCACAGCATAAGAATATATATATATATATATATATATATATATATATATATATATATATATATATATATATATATATATATATATATATATATATATATATATATATATATATATATATATAATTTAGTAATTCTACTAATGCACAGAACAATTGTGTGATAAAGTTAATATATATATATATATATATATATATATATATATATATATATATATATATATACACACACATATATAGGCGGGAGTATATATATTATATATATACATATATACATATATATATATATATATATATATATATATATATATATATATATATATATACATATATATATATATATATACATATACATATATATATATATATATATATATATATATATATATATATATATATATATATACAGTATATATATGTATATGTATATATATATATATGTACATATATATTTACATGTGCGTATATATGGATATAAATATATGTCTATATATAGCTTAGCATGAAACATACATAGATTATTTAGTCATATCTTTGTGCGCATCTGCAGTCGTTTAAAAAGTTCAGCATTTAAATGACCAGTTAAAGGGCACAACAATAACATGTAGATTCTGGCCATTATATCTGCTTCATTTTACTATTACATAAGTTTGTGGTAACTCGTCAAACATCATTTTATAACCAGCATTGACTGACAACACAAAAAAAATGCATTAATACGCAAAACATACCAATTTATAGAGAGTAAATAGACTAAATTTAAGTTATCTCTTCGCTACCTGGGTCTTAAGACGACTTGAGGCATTTTGTTACTGTCATGTTTCGGGACGCCACCAATTATTAGTTTTCCTATGATGTCGCAGCATACAGGCACCAGATAAGCTGCTGCCATGTTTTAGGTCAACATTGCAAGCAAAGGAATTATCAGATTTCGTTATTATTCTGAGGAATTATGAACCATATCACGAAAAATGGCAGGCAAGGACAATTTGCAAACACAGAAGATTGATTACACTGAGTCTCTGGAGCCTGCAGTGCTTCTTAATTAGATGTACGTTCAATAAAAATTTCAAAACACTCTATCAAAACAGCGGCCTTCAATCCAAAACTGTTCCGGGACTCCACCTGCATTGTCAGACGTAACTTATATCTCTCAGGCCAAACAGCTTTTGTATCCGATAAAAGAGAACATTCAACACTGAAGTGAATATTTTTGATACTGGTGAAGGAGCAACGTTAAAGCAATAGCCTATGCCCTGAACTTGAAGGTTAATCAGCACCAAAACAAAGTTTTGAAAAGGTTTCAGGTTTGATCTGGCTGGATCTCTGAACTGGTCTTTGATCAGACTGAACACTGCCATTAGGAATGATGGTAGTCCAGTATAGAACTTCACCTTTTCATCATTTCCTTTAAATGTTTCTTTAGAAATTTCTTGCTTGGAAAATTCGCTCTTTACCTCAAGGTTTTCGACCAAAAATCACTTCAGTTCCTCTTGAGCTTGGGCATTTAGCTTCACAAACGCCGCCCTATCCTTAGAACTCATCTGTCCATCTTCAAAGCTGCCCAGAAGATAGAATTTGCAGACAGGTGGGATGGCTCACTTGCCTCAACCTCATGGTGATCAGTTGCTTCTCCTACAACATCTTGACACTCTGCTAAGCTGAGCAGAGTCTGAGCACATTCTGATATGGCAGCTTTTTCCTTCCTGGCCCTGAGGTTCTTGTAGCATTCATCTATACCAGAGTTGTTTGCGCTGTACCCCATTGAGACAGAAGGTGCCCAGTCTGGATTGGTCTCATCATGGAGGCTTGCAGGCTTTCCTGTAAAAATATAAATATCAGTGTGATATGTCTATGTGCAGTTCACTATCCACTTCTTCAAGTTTTAAAGATTATACCAAAATAACTTCATAGTGGCTCTAAATCATCTATCATTTAACAGAGAACACAGTGACTGTTAATGAATTACTTTGTGAAATATTTATGCCCTAGGCTTCTTTAATATTCACCATTATCACTAACTACACTAAGAGTTAATAACACTCATCACTAATGATGTGATCTGAGCAGATTTTTGCATGCCTTAACGGCTGAAAATTGGTCCTGTTTAACCTGGAAATCCACAGCGCGCTCCTTCTTTCACTAATCTCTTGAGTTTTATCTTCTTGATGATTTCTCACAACAGCAGGGACTGAGTAATACGATTTGCTATCTCTGTTTGACCTATTGTGGCACCCAAACACATTGCAAGTGTTCACCATATTTAAAGGATTAATAGGTACAATATCATTGTAAATTTCTAAAAAATCGTTCTTATCATGAATGTGTCGCTTTTGCTCGACACAGCTGACCTAAACATAGCCGACTTCCGTGTTTGCATCCGGATTGAAAACTACCTGTAAATGGTGTTAGGCATTGCCATCAAGCTTTCTCTGATGGTAAATAAAAGAAAATGGACCAGTAATTTTATGGGTAAACATTTTTCTATGGGAGAGGTCACAGTAGGGTTACTAGAGGTCACTGATGATCTACCGATCATGTAAAGTTGTATTGTCACAAGGGTTGAGAAACCATGCAAAATTTGAAGTCCATCAGACGAAGGAAACAGGTCGAAAATTGAGTTACAAGATTTGACCCAGACAAACAGACACAATTGCAAGCTGAATAAAAGCGTATAAAACAAGGATAACTGGTATTTTAGAGTGCCTGGTTTGAATGAGGGAGGGCTTTTGTCGACATATGTTCCGAAGAAATCTTTATTATACTGTATATTAGGAATATACTGTTTCAAAAGAAGACAACTGTGTTAAACTGAAGATGAGGAATGATAGGAAATAGTCCGTTATATTATAATATTTTCTAGCTGATAGATTTGACATGTAGGATGTACATGCTTCTGATCGCCACATGGTTGATGAAAAAGATAAGGCATTATGGATTTATGTGGAGGAAGTATTTAGAATGATGCTCTATGTGTATTTCAGACAAGTTATTGATAAGGCAGACACAGAGCTAGGATACAGGGAGTAGGTGGAAGAAATATGGATAAATGAAAATGTTTTAAAGGTAAAGAAGTACTTTAAATGTTGACTATCACAATATTCAAGAATAAAACCAATAAAGCAGCGTGGAATAGTTTTTCGGTGCTAGCTATCAGGAAGGAACTGAATTATTGAACTGAATTATTTTTGGTGTTAGTTGGAGTCTTAGGAAGGAAGAGTGAAAGAACTTTAATGTTAGGCAATGAGATGGTAAAAAATGGGAGATTGTCCGAAGTGGATTTACAGGGCAAAAGAAACTCGTTGTAGAGATACACCAGAGAGAGAGGAAGAAAGTCGCTGTGAAAATAAAAGATGAAATGTTGTCTGAAGAAACAGGAGTCTTCGGTCTACATAGTGAGCATTATGAAGGGTTGTCGAATTCCAAAGTAAAAACACCAGCAGATCGTAAAGACTGAAGAACGAAGTTTATGTACATTTGAGGACAGTTATAAATGGAATGATAACAGAAACTGAAGGGAAAGCCAAAACGAAGAAGCTTTTCCTGACATGTGAAAAATGTTAGGTTAACATTGCAATGTTTTAACAGGATTCTAGACAGTTTAAGAACTTCATAACAAAAACCAAGAGATATTTTATATAAAAAAAAAATGTAATTAGAGAGATGCTGTCTAAAATGAATAATTTCTGTTTGAAACCGTGAATATTTTGAAGATTTTCTAAGTCTGAAAGAAAGGAGAGAGGCAAGGTGTAAGAATGGAGAGTGTTACTGTAATGAGAATGTTAGCTGAAACGGCTGCTAAAGATGTGACTAAGGGGATTAAGAGGTCGAAAAATGGAAAGATGTTAGGAGTTGATGATATTGCAGGTGAAACACGGTCATACAAATGTTTAATGTACTGTACATCTCCACTAATGGACAATTAGGTTAAAGGACATTTTGTCTGAGGAAAAATCTTCTCCATTAACAGGAATTTGCTTGGTTTAAGGACGGACAAAGACGACTAGCTACATGTATGAGATAAGGCATGTTACATGTGTGGTTTTAGCTGAAACAATGAGAAGGATTCAGCATACATGTGGGGCTCGCTCAGTGCACATCTCTACTAAACTACCGCCTGTATCTTTGTTTTTTGCAATTCTAGTGCAGAGTATTTGTACTATATGTAAGCCATGATGGCTTCTAAGAAGACTCTAGAAGCCACAAAGACAGAGACAGAAAAACTTTGGAGATTCAAAGGGAAACACCAGAAAAGCATAAAAGGTGTCCATGTGGGTGGTCTGACAAAGGAGTACGAGGTGGACAAGCAAACAATTCTATAATGATCAAAAATAAAGAGGCCACGAAATCAGCTGAAGTTGCAAAAGGAATAAAGTCTGTTACAAAACAAAGATCTCAGGCAATGGAAATGGTTGAGATTTTGTTAGTTTCGATAAGTAAAAAAAAGTGAAACGGTGATAGTGTTTCTGACGCCATTTTATATGAAAATGCAAGACAACTGCATACTGATCTCTTGAAAACCACTGCTTGGACGACAGCTGATAAAGACAGCACTCAGGAGCTCAAAGCCATTCATGTTTGGTTTGAAAAATCCAAGGAGAGAAGTGACTTACGCTCTGCGGTGAGGTATGGGGAGGCTGCCAGTTCTGACAAAGATGGTGCTATGAAGTATATCAAAAGAGTTCAAGCAATGTGGAAAGGCTGAAGGTTTTGTTTTCAACAAGTGTTCAGTTGTGATAGGACAGGCCAATTTTGGAAGAATGTGCCAGACAGGACGTATATCACCCAGTAGGAGAAGTCAGTGTCACTGCACAAGCCAATGAAGGGAAGGCTAACTCTTTTGCTCTGTGGAATGTGAGTGGGGATTTAAAAACTGGAGCCTTTGCTTGTCTACCACTTAGGGAACCCAAGGGGTTTTAAGAGAAATTATGTATGAAAAATAGAATAAATGTGATGGGGAGAGCTAACCGGACAAATTCTTATTGAGTTGGTGAATCAAGAGATTGGCCTTAATATCGTGAAATACCTTAAGAAGAAACAGTTGCCTTTGAAGGCCCTTTATACTGGACATTATTCCTGCATTTACTCCGGGCTTGGAGGCCGAGTTGCTGCAGACGTTTAGCTTCATAAGAGACTTTTTTTGCCTCTAAATATGCTTCTGTCTTGTCTTTGATCCGGCCAATGGACCTGAAGGTTATTTCAGACTTTGAGAAATTCTTCACCAAAGCAATATTTCATAGGTGCATTGGTGGGTGTGACATTTGACAGTGTTAAATATCAGAGTGTTCAGGAAAATAAAATTTAACATCCTCCACTGTACAGGCTTCATAGACAAAACCGGGGCTTGTAATTAAACAGAACCATGAAATCTGCCTGACTTCTTTTCTGTGGTTAGATCTGCATAAGTCGAAAAAGACTTTAAAAGCTTTGAGGCTGAGCATGTTGTGGACGATATCTGGGCTTGGAGGTGAGTGATGATGATGTAGAAAAGTGGAGGTGCACCAAACAGAGATCAGGTCAGAAGAACTGGAGGACCTCAGAGAGCAGCTCAGACAACAACTGAGGAATGGTTTTGCCTCAGCGGAGGAGGAGGATGAGGAAAGGGATGATGATCTGTACTGTTAAAAAAAAAGAAGAGTGTAAACTGGGGAAGTGCAATTCTTCCTTGAAAAACATCACCCAGGCAAAGCTTTAGGAAAATATGCTATAAACCTGCTGAATGACAAAGCTATCTCAGTTTAGGATTATTTTAAAACACAGGCTATTAGACAGGTTTTACAGTTGGCTGCCACCTACCACATATGCCATCAATTCTCCCAATTACAAGTAAAGGGAAAATAAATTCATGTTTATTTCATCTGTTTACTTGGTTTATGTTTTTGTTTAATTTTTATGCTAGGCTTATTAAATTAGAGTTTAAATGCTTTTATTGTTTGTACAACTTATTTAAAACATTTGCTTGTGTGAGTACAGTCGGCTTCTCTGACAAACTTTCTGGAATGGATTCTGAAAAATGAGGTATGAATATTATGATACAGTGTGTATTTGTAATTAATGTCACTGTTAAGATGATTGGTAATTTATTGTCAGCGATGGTGGAAAGGTTTCTGAAAGAATGTGCGCGGCTTGTATAATTGTTCTATCACACAATCCCTAGTCAAGGGTGTTAGAGGTGACTGTAAAATTACTGGTTGACAATTAATTAGTATATTAGGATCTTATTATAGCGGTACATAATTTGAAGGCGATTTTAAAGGTATAGCAGACTGTAATAATTATAAAGGCAAACATTAATTCGGACACTTTGGAATATTCAAACTAGGACACTGATTTAAAAGATTACCGTTGACCAGATCAGCAATGCAATTTACAGAGGAATACATTGATTATCACTGGAAATATTTAGTGTCAGACTTTGATTTGAGGATTTCTAAGAAAGATTGGTAGAGTTGAAGATATGTCTGAGAACATATGACATAATTTAGCTAAGAAGTTTGAAATGAAAACGGAATAAAATAATAAAAAATAAATGAATGATAAAACTTAGGATCAAATTTTGCTTGATTTCAATGTATTTGACCAATTTTGCTGATGGTTTTGATAAGTAAGTCTGTTGAGAATTTTAACTGAAATTTTTATCATATGCCATGAATATAAAACAAATTTAAATTAACTGCAAATAATAGTGTGTTCTGATATGAGAAAGTTATCCAAAAATATGAGTTAGGGTAACTTTCTGGGATGACATGTCGAAAAATTTAAATTAACATGGGTTTAAAAGGATATTTGAGAGTGATGTAATGGATGAGGGTATGATAAGGGAAAGGGTTAGTCCCATTTGTACGTATGCAAAAAATTAGGATGAGATTTGGAATGCCTACAAAAACTGAGGTGATGAGGGATTGTTGAATTTGCTCTCCTTTATGGAGTAAAGTTTGAAAAATGAATACAAATAAAAGGACAATGCTATAGCTGTTACAAGGATTAGGTGTTCTGCAGCATATGCTGTTATATTAAGAATGAAAGAAAAGAGAAAAATATAAGTCAGGATGGTAAAAAGACCAGTACAGCCGAAAGTTATTGGTCAGCATTTTGAGAGGTCTGCACTGTAATCTGTCATAATGAGAGAGAGAGAGAGAGAGAGAGAAAGAGAGAGAGAGAAAGAGAGAGAGAGATTACCAGAGAGAATTCGTTTATAAATGTTAGCATAAAAATGAAATGAATTTTACATCATTCATAGCTAATTCTCACCTTTCTGACTACATGCTAGGTAAGCTATCCAACTTGTCAATCGTTTTGCCTCAGGAATTCCTTCCATATCCTTCGATCTTTAAGTAGGTTTTCCTCTTCTACATCTGCAAAGAACTTCAATTTTCGCAATATGTTTCAAAACCTATACTTCAGTCAGTATTTCACGTAGGAAAAAGTTAATTTTGAATTTGTAAATAAAAAAAAATGTTGAAAAAACATCATGACAGAAATTGGGAGACTGCAGTCTCCAACAATAATGTTGACAAGCATGTGCCATATTTTAGTGCCTAAAAAACAGTTACAAAGGTAAACTCGCTGACTTGGCATATATATATATTACATATTAACTTTATCACTTACACAATTGTTCTGTGCATTAATACAATTACTAACAGGACATCATTAGAACTGGATGGTTTCTAGCAGAGATATTTAATCAGGAAAAGTTACAAGCTTTCTAGGACTAACAGTCCTCATTATCAAGTATCCTTAGAATGACAGGACATGTAGTCCAGCTGTATTTACGTATGGGGGAGTGGATTAAAGCCCTTGTTTTTCTAATTCCGTGTGCTTGCTTCTTTAGTCCTGTGATTGTCTTCCTTCTCCTGTGTGGCCCCACCCAAGTGACCTTGGCCTTTCTCTGGCTGCGGCTTCCAGGTATGCATTGTACACGTGGTCTCTTGTGTTTTTGAGTTTCTTTTCTATTACTGAGTATATGATTTTTCTTGATGGACTGTCTTCAAATCCATTTCCAGTATTGCCTGCCATTACATTCTGCATGTTATTAAGGCATTCTCTACAATCACTCTGGTTGTTTTGTTGGTGTCCCTGTACAAAAAATTCATGTTCTCCCAGTCTATTTTATCTTTTTCCCAACAGTGCATGGCAACTGCCGACGTCTGATTGTAGTGCCTTATGTTTTGTATACGTTGTTTTCCTCGTTCTTTGCAGTATTTGCCCTTTGCAGTATTTGTGTGTTAATGTATGTGTGTATTAATCATTAAATCATATTAGGTGATATCATTGTAACTTAATGTTCTATTGTGCGTAGATGAATAAAACAGTATATTCGTTTGTTAGGTATCTAATCAATGCCATTTGACATAACAACAAATTTCCTTTCATTCTGAATATTATGAAAGTCTCCCAGAAATATTCTAATGAGGAATTGGGAAAAGTTTGTGGAACTGGAAATATAATCCTGCTAAAGGTGTTGAAGTAAAACTGAAGTTTTGCCCTTTGGTTCAATAAAAAATGTAGTATTATGTAGTAATGAGACGGGGTCAGTTTATTCCAGTTGTTACAGGAAAAAAAATTATAAAAACACATTAATGAACACTTATATGCATACTTCGATTATAATCATTTACACATAGAAAACACAATTGAGATAGGCCCATCACTTGGTAGTATATTTATTATTAAGAGGTGTATATTATATCCAGATATATATATATATTATATATATATATATATATATTTATATATGGATACAATTATATATATATATTATATATATATATTAATATATATATATATATATAGTATATATATATATAAATATATATATATATATATATATATATATAAATATATATCCATTTGATATGTAGTATATATACATAGGAATATATTGATATATATATATATATATATATATATATATCTATTATTACATATATATAATATATTATTGCATTATATACATATTGAGGATTTTTTTGTATGTAAGGACATTATATATATATTGTCACGTTTATGATGGTTTCAGGGAACTGCTGGTTCCCGCTTGTTCCCTTTTGTGGATTGCTGCCTCCTTACCTTCAAGATTTTTTTGTTTTGATGTTTTCGTGGTGAGCTGCCGGTTTTTCTGTCGCCAGTCGGGTCTGGTAGGGCAGCGAAAGTAGCGGCTGTGGCAGCAGCAGCAGGGTTTTTTGAGTCGACGTTGGTCGAGTTTTTGAGCAGCAAATTGGAGCACGCCTGTACGAAGTGGAGCACGACGAGGTGGAGTGTGGCCATGAGTTAGTCGTGTGACCACGAGCTGCTCATCTTTGATGACAGCGTGAGGCTGTCCTGACGTCTCCATCGGGGTTTTCTGGTTTGTGGGTTCTTGTCCCTGTTGTGCAGCTGAGGCTGTCTTGGTGCCTGATGGAGGACGTATGTTTGATATTTTTTCTGCCTGCTGTTGTTTATTTTTGCCTTTTTTGTTTAAAGCTACTTTTTGTTTATTTAACTTGCTTTTGTTTAGTGCTTTTTTTGGCTTATTTTTTGTATTTATGGTTTTATCTTTACCAGACCTGACTCACTTATAAATATTGTAAATAAATTAATTTTAAGCTCATTATATTGTTTTTGTTGTTTTCCCTCCTTTGTTTGTTGCATCTGCCGTCAGTAAATGATATTTACAGCCCCCGTCCTGAGTATGTTAAAGAACCTGCATAACGGCCCATTCGGTCGTTACAATAGACCGTGACAGGATGGCTCTGTTTTGGCTGGCGGGTTGTTCTGGCATTGGAGGATCATAAATAATTAAAGTAAAAAAAATAAATTTTTTTTTTTTCTTTTTTAGGTGGGGAGGTGTCACGTTAGTGATGGTTTTGCGGGAACTGCTGGTTCCCCGCTCGTTTCCCCTTTGTGGATTGCTGCCTTTACCTTCAAGTTTTTTTTTATTTTGATGCTTTCGTCGGTGAGCTGCTGGTTTTCTGTCGTCATATCGGGTCTGGAAGGGCATTGAAAGTAGCGGCAGTGGCAGCAGCAGGCAGTTTTGGAGTCGACGTTGGTCGAGTTTTTTGAGCAGCATATTGGAGCACGCCACGAAGTGGAGCACGACGTAGAGGTGTTTGGGAATGAGTAGTCGTGTGACCACGAGCTGCTCATCTTTGATGACAGCGTGAGGCTGTCCTGACGTCTCCATCGGGTTTTCTGGTTTGTGGTTCTTGTCCCTGTTGCACAGTGAGGGCTGTCTTGGTGCCTTTTGATGGAGGACGTATGTTTGATATTTTTTCCTGCCTGCTGTTGTTTATATTTGCATTTTTTTGTTTAAAGCTACTTTTGTTTTATTTAACTTGCTTTTGTTTAGTGCCGACAAGTTATTTTTGTATTTATGGTTTTTATCTTTTACCAGACCTGACTCACTTGTAAATATTGTAAATAAATTAATTTTAAACTCATTATATTGTTTTTGTTGTTTTCCTCCTTTGTTTGTTGCATCTGCCGTCAGTTATGACAGCTTTGAATATCCTGAGTATGTTAAAGAACCATTTAACAAGTTTACTCGGGTCGTGAAATATAATATGGATTTCTAGCCATATATATATATATTATATATGATATATATATATATATATATAAATAATATATATATGCTATAACAGTCACTTCTCTAAGTCGAAGGTATCTCAGTTTTTCACTTTTTTCAGGAGGGCCATCTAACGTTTTGAGCTAATGTTTCTGTTAACTGCTCGTTTAATCCTAAAAGGTAGTAAAAATAAATTTGGCACAGAGTTATTCAATAGAATGTAGTTTTGCCTTAAGTGTAATATAATTACAATGATTCTACTCTTTTTATGGTTAGGGGAGTTGTCTAGCATGCGCTCCTTTCACCTTTTACGAAAGGATCTGAATTTACAGAATACGTTAGTTCTGCAAAAGATATGCATCTATTTATTATGAAGATCCCTTCCTTACCCTTCACGTTGTCGTAGATTATTATTATTAAAAACAGTTCAACCAGACCACTGAGCTGACTATCAGCTCTCATAGGTCTGGCCCGAAGGATTTGGATGAAATGACAGATCTAGGCTAGAAGCCTAGTACTGGGACAAATAGGTCATTCGATATAGTGATGAAAGGGAATGAAAATGAAATTAAAAACTGCAAAGAGGCATACACTCTCATACTGGAACACTCACACAATAAATACATACATACTCACGTTTCTATACTGTGTATATATACTCACTAAAAAGATATATTAAAATTAAAATAAACTTATTAAAATTTTAAAATTTACTTGTTTAAATTCATTAGACCCCTAAGGGTTTTGTATTTCTATTATTTCTTTTATATTTTATCAATTAAATCACAGCTCCTCATGAACATTAAAATGGGTGTTATTGAAAATGTAATAGATTCTGACAAAATTTCTTCATTGATCTATTTCCAAAATTTGATAATCGCTGCAGGTTATATTCTGGACATTCACACAATACACAGCTATCAACACTTTGCAATCTGGGCATTTGGGAGGAGGCCCACATGGACTGTTCATTAAGTGTCCATGTGTCAAACGAGTATGGCCTATTCAAAGACGCGTCAAGAATTACTTGTGTGTGTCTCTCTCTGATATGATGAACTCCATTTTCTAACTGGATTTTATCTGTTTTAATTTATTATTTTCAGGTTCTTCATTCCATATATTTTGCCATCTTTATAATGATTGTTTTTATATATCTTATATAGTCACTAATAGGGATGTCTACATTTGCTTTTTGTCATGTGGACTGCTTCTTTAGCTGCTCTATCAGCCTCTTCATTTCCTTTAATCCCTACATGGGCAGGATCAACATATTTCAATATTTTTTCCATTATTATACAATTTATGGAGTGAAAACTTAATACGTTGTACAATATTTTTTTTATTATAGCTTTGAATGGCTTCTATAGCGCTTCTGGAGTCGTTATAAATCACAAAATTGGCGTGAGGCTTCTCTAATTATTTTTATGGTTGATGCTATTGCACATGACTCAGCTGTAAATACTGAGGCATTATCTGGCAGAGAGAGCTGATACGTTTTGTCTGGGGATACTGCAGCATATCCCACTCCATATTGTGACTTAGATCCGTCGGTGGATATTGTGTAATGTGGACCTTTTCGGATTATATGTTCTACTGTATGTTGTCTGTGGTGTTCTGGGTATATGAATAACTTTTGATAAATATTTCAAGTGTGTACAAATTCTCGTTTTATTCATTGTCCAAGGAGGAGGTAATTTTAATATTAAAGGAAATTGTATATATATATTTAGCGGACTCAAACAATCTTCTAGCTCTAATTGGGAAAGGAGGTGGATGATCGTTTATAAACACATCTCTTAATCCAAATAATTTTTTGGTTGGAGAATCATTTGTCTGAATTCTCAGAGCACTCTTCATTGTTACTAGCTCTCTATGGAGAGAAAGAGGTAGTTCACCACATTCAACTTGTAAAGAAGACGTTGGTGATGATCGAAAAGCTCCTGAACATATTCTAAGGCTTTCATTATGAACTGGGTCTAACGTTTTCCAGCATTGCGTCTGATGCCGAGCCACATTTTCCTTCCATAGTCATTTGACAGACAGCACTTTGTTGCTTTATACAGTACAGCAAGAGTATGTCTATAGGCCCACAAGTAATTGTTGATAGTTTTTTTTAATTAGGTTTAATGCTCTTTTTACATTTTGATTTCATGTATGTTATGTGGGCTTTCCAGTTCAAGTGAGTATCAAATACTAATCCCAAATTTGCTGTTTGGCCAATTGGTAGGGAATGAATTCTGATTTTTTAAATCTATTTCTTCACTCCTTTTTTCCACTTTTTATTTTTATAAAACATTACTGCTTGTTTATTTTGTATAGAAAATTTGAAGCCTACAAATAAAGGTCCATTCATTTATTTTTATTATAGTTTTATTAATGATTCGCTCTACATGTTTCGGGGAGAGATGCTGAATAATTATATGGCAAAACATCCATATCCAAGTTACTTTTAATTCCAATAGGTCGTTTATTACTGATTATTGCTCTTTGTTGTGTCCATTTTCTTGTGGAACCATTTTGTGGTAAAGACAGAACATCATCAATTCTCACTTGAAAACGTGCGATTTGTCAGAAAGTTTTGGATAAACTTAGGTAAATGTCCACGGATGCTATTTTTATGTAATGTTTTTAATATTGCATCCTCCATGTAGTATCATATGCCTTTTAAATGTCAAAAAAACAGCTATAGTAATTTGTTTTCGTTCAAATCCTCTTTGTATGTGGTCTTTAAGTTAGATAGAGAATCCAGTGTCGATCTGTTACATTGTGACCCAAATTGAGTGGAAGTCAAAATTTTGTTTTTTCAGAAAGTGCCATGTTTGTCGAACACTTACCATTTTTCTAGTAATTTGCAAACAACTAGTGAAAGAAATTTGTCTGTAATTGTTTACATTACTGGGATCTTTTCCTGGTTTGGGGATAGGAATAATTATAACTTTACGCCATTCATCAGGAAATAAAACTTAATAGTATGCCTTTTAAATGTGCTAAATGGCAGATCATTTCAAAACAAATACTGTCACCTCCAGGGGCAGATTTATTGCTGTTCAACAGAGCAGATTCCAACTCTTCCATATTAAACTTTTTATTATAATGTATATCTTCTATTGTTTCAAAATTTATTGTTATTAATTCTATATTATTTTTCTTTGTGTCAAATGCTCATCTAAATTTTTGTCACTACTTATTTTTGCTAAATTTTTCCTATTACATTACTTATTTCTGTTAGGATCAAGTATTCTTTTCCCATATTTTATTAAAACATGTCTAGGTGATTTAACATGGTACCATTTATTTTCCTGAATTTTTCCCATATTTTTTTGTAGGGGAGTTGTTATTAGAGAGATCTGATACATATTTCCTCCATGAAATTTTTCTTCCTTGAATTACTTCTTTTTAAATTTTTCAGATATTTTGTTATATAGATGTTTTAATGTATCAATTTCTAATAATAATACAGTCATTTTTTGTAAAGTTTCTTCTAATATCGGTAATGTTTTGTTTATTTTACTGAACTTTTTATTCAAATGTTCTAATCGTCTTGCCCAGTTTGGTGTTTTATTTTATTAATTCTGTTGGTTTTTCAGACCACCATGGGACTTTGTGTTTTGTTGGATGAGATTTTGATTTTGGTATTGCTTTATCAGTTGGCATTTTAATGAAATCAACAAGAAATTTATTAGTTTCATTATGGTCTTTTAAATATTCAAATGGTGGGGTATTCTAGTGTGGAATTCATATTGCTCCCAACCTGCTTTATATAAATGTTATATTGAGGACATGCTTGTGGATTATTTTGTAATAATGAAATTAATATTGGAAATGATCACTTGTATGCAAGTAGTCAACTGTATTCCAATCCAATCTATCAATTTTAGAGGTAAGTCTACTGAAGAAAATGTTCCATGTATTTTAGAAAAATATGTGGCTGATTTCGTTATCATTTATACAGCACGTCATATGAATCTATGAATTCTTCTATTTTACTTCCTGTTCTATTTGAGAGAGTACAATTACAGTCGTCCCATCAAGTTGTGAGCATTTAAAATCACCTACTACTAATGTAGGTTCCTTGGCATTATTAAGTAATTTTTATTAGGTTGGCTGTAAATTATAAATTACATAATTATCGTTTTTATCTGTATTCTAATACTCGATATTTGCAGATCAGTAAAGTTTACAGGTAATTTGTCAGAACATACTTTGTTATGTACATATACAGCACTACCTAAATTATCTTCTTCCTCTCTAGATGTAGATGCTAAAGTATATTTACCAGTTGTTGATATTGTTTTGCTGAAATATTTGTAAACATAATATCATTGGTTTATATTCTTTTAGTAATCGTTGTATTTCTCTTAGGTGTAATCTGGTCTGCAGAGCATTTACGTTCCATTGTATAATATAGTCATTGAAAATATTTTATTATAGCTTGTAAGTTTTACTCTCTTTTTTTTTTTTTTATATTATCGACTTGGATTTTTCGAATAATTTAGGGAGAGACAGAGAATTGTTTTTGCTTTATAATATACTAAGTCCTCAGTGCACATGCAACCATTTTTCATGGGTACTCAAATCTAAGTTTCTTTTTTTCTATATTTCATAAAATTTCTTATAATGTTTGTTAAACCATCTTTGTTATGTTTTTGTTATTATTGCACAATTCTACAAAACAGTCATTACATCCACATGTGTTTTCATGTACATTCCTTGTTTTCATTTGCTCTTGTACCAATTATTGGTGATGGAGTAATCTCTTCTCCCTTGACATAATCATTGTTATCTTTTAACTTCAGTGTTTTGGATATCTGTATCCATAGGTTTTACTATTATTTTAGGAGATAAAGGTGTATTCTAGTTTTGTTTTGTTTTTTATATCCTTTGTTTTGGTTTAACAGATTTTGCTCTAATTTTAGCTGGTTTTTTGTTTTGGATGGTGTTCTTTCCAGAAGGCCTTTTTTTTTTTTTTTATCTTTAATTTCACTCCATCAAGACTTTCCTCTGTTTCTTCTGTAGTAGTATCATCATCTTGTGCTATTTGCATTAACATTTCAAATGAGTTGATAAAATGTTACCCATATCCTTTGTGCCTGTTTCTTGATTCTTTACCATTTTAGTTTTTTCCTGTAAAGCATTATTTTCTTCTTGAGATTTATTTTCCTGCGTTTTTTTACTTATATCTGTATGTATTTTGTTTCATTATTAGTTTCTTGTTATCGAGGCATATGTAAGTTTCTTAGAAGGATCTTTAATTCCTCTCACTTCCAACTCTAATTTAGCCTCTCTAATAGACATTCGCAGTTCTTTCTTGTAGCATTTTGAATTCTGTATTGTATTTGCATTCTTTAATGACATGCCCACTCATTTTGGATCTTGCATGTGGAATGTTCTTCAGATCCACAATACGCACATACAGGTTCGTTTCGACGATATTTTTTGCATGCCCATATTTACTGCAGTTTTGACATTGTAGTGATTTTGGGACATAGGCCTTATTTCTGTTTTGACCTAAATTTTTATTTTTTGTGATTTTCAAAATTTTGCGATTTTTAGACATTTTTTTTTTTGTTTTCTGGTATATTATATACCTTCACATCTTGGACTCTGGGATATCTTTTTTAAGAGAGTCCAAGAGAATATTCTTTTCGATTGGCTCGTCACTGTTCTCAGGAAGCACAATGGTACCCTGAATGCTATTCATAGCGACATGTTTTTAATTTTTACATTTATGTTATCTATTGTTGTTGTAGACATATAGTCCTCAGATTGACTCTTTTGTGGCTTCTATAAGCCATGTCTTTCTCTCATCTGTCTAAACGACATTTCTGTCGTTGAATGTCTGTTTAATAGGTAGTGTTCTAACTTTAGGCTGAAATTTTCCGTTCTGTTTGTTTCTTGAGCAACTTCCACTCCCCAAAGAGGGAGGAAGTGTGAGTCAAGGTTGGGAAAAGACGATATTTACTTCTTTTGGGTTTGTTTTGTACTTTAGAATAAGGTTCCAGTGTAATTACACTAGACTTTGCTTTGATTTTTCTAAAGAAAGGTTGTCAGAGGAGGTTCCAGCGGTTGTCAACTGTGCCGAGTCGTTACCATTGAAGGGTCCAGGGTACTGAATCCTTATAATGACTTGTCATAAAGATTGAGGGGAGGAAAAAAACCTGAAACCTTAAAAAGATATCATCAGCCTTTCATGGAGTTTATTCTTCCACCAATGGCACAAGTGAGAACCGACTCCCAAATGTCCGCTGTCCCTACCCTACTCCCACAGGGGATGGCACAACATAATTAGAGTGGGCCAAGTGTAAGCCAAACCCCCTTGCTAGGACTGAGAGTATTACAAGAATACAATCGTCCCCACCCTAACCACATCATGGGCAAACCGGCTAGAATGCCGAGAGTCCTATCCCCAGAACCAGACCCTCATGGAATCCGTGGTTCAGCCCTAATGAATAGTTCCGCCTTTGAGATATCAATGTGATATCTCTCAGGTCTGGAACATTATCGGGTAGTTGATGGTCCTACCACATTTCCCACTATTCAGCTTTGGACATAAAACCTAATCCCAGCTGTGATGTCTTTCCCTATTTATCAGGTCCAATAAATTTTTACAAAAGTGGAAAATTACACAAAATTTGTCCAAATAACTATAAAATAATATGAGACTCTTGACTCAAACCTAGAAGCAAATTCCTGGGGTTCAAAGCCCTCCCACCACGTCAAGGTGGTCCCACATCGAAGGACGTTGTCGTAGAAAGCATTATTTTGATTACTTCATCACTGAAGCTTTTTTATTGGTCTTATCAGTTTGTCTGTTTGTTGATGCATGATATGAAAATTGGTTATTTTTACTACCTTTTCAGAGGTATTTTGGAAATGACTGGGGGAAATTATTGCTCAGTAAACATTTCATGGTGCTAGAGAATGATATGCGAAAAGCTAAAACATTATGGATGTAATGAAAAGAGTAATAGATAATTCACGCTTTATTATAATTTTATTAAAACACTTCCTTGATGCACACACGATAAAATCTATAAAGCTGTATATATAAAAAAATTGTTTTTGGCACATAGTGCTATGAACTTGTTAGTTTAGTGTGTCAAAGATTTGAAGAAATTTACATACCCTGACCCTCTGAAAACTGGTAAGGCACATTACAAAGTGACACCAAATCTTCATACTTTCCTTCGAGACCTTTGGAGGTTCAGTGTAGAGTTTATGAAGCAGCAAATTGTTTGGGTCAGGCTGCATTCGCTGCTTCAGTGTTGTAGATCTGAAGTGTTCATTTAGGTGACTAGTCTTGAAGAAAATTTTATCCAAAGAACTCTTTTGCACCATCACCTCTCTCATTTCTGTCCATTAACAGAATTTCCTCGGCCGTCTGTTCTAATGGATAGTAGACGAAGTAATTTTTGCAATTGTCTTAAAATCTAGAAAATCAGGAGTCTCGACTGGATGAACAAAACAAGCGAATTTTTTCCTTGCTGGTCGAAAATGGTTATTAATTGAGAAGGCACATAAAGGTCACCAACATTGTCGGGCAATGCTAATGGCACTGTGCACAGTCACCTTCGTTCTGGCCGTGATAGGCCTGGGTGAAAATTAGGGGTATCTTTTTAATGCTTCTCAGTCTGCAAACTGAATGCAAGAGCATGGCTGTGATTACAGAATTTTTATTTTGTCCAGGACACCCACCCGCAAACAGTTTTACAGTTTTGACCCTGGCAGCATCCAGTTTATCAAGGTAAAATACTTAAACAGGTGCCAATTTCAGAGGATCCTCGTTTTCCTTGTCCTTCATGCCAAATAAAACAATGGCAAGCCTTAGTTTGTAAGTTATAGATAGTAAGATTATAGTTAGCCAATCTCTCTCTCCTCTTATGATAAAGCATGTTATTATTTGTTCTTGGTTAGTAAATAACCTGCTGGAGGTCAAGTTGCTGCATTGAGAAAAAGGATCAGTATCATGTTTAACTCCATCTTTCTTTCTCTTACAGCTTCTCTTTCTCTTTATGTGTTCTTGAAATTGGTCTTGAAGTTCTGTTTTCTTTTTCATTTTTTTTTTTTTTTTTTTTTTTAGCTGATAGGTAAGATGGGAGAAAGAAGGGTGAGGCAGTTAGCTAGCTAACCATGGTAGGAATAGTTTAGAAAGTGAAATATTAGTAAGAGTAATGTCAAGTGTGGTTTATCCACAATTTTATTTAGGTAAGGGTACAATTTTTCTAATATTAACACAATAAAATAATAATTTTACATTATAACAACATAGTAAATTGTACATATTGCATATTTTAATTTTATTTTTGTTAGTATAATCATATTTAAAACATAAAATAAAATAAAAAAATTAGTTCCAATTTCCTCATTTTAACCTTATCATAATGATTTTGCATGATACCTACTTAGTAAATTTTAAAATATTACTTTTTCACAAGGCTTTTCTTAATAATATAATGAAGTTGAGGTTCATCACAATGAAGATATGAAGATACTCTTCTCCACCATCTGTGATCTATGTTGTTTGGGTGGTTTCTCTTCTGCTACGGATTCTTCTGTTAATTCACTGTTGTACTGATCTAGTTTGCTCCATATGTTGGTTGCCAGTCTGTATAATCTTTTTGATTAATTGGTTCTACTTTGTATTTTTTGTGTATTTGTTCTATATTCAGACCGTCATCATCTTGATTGTTTCTCACTGCGGACCTTAGTATCTTATTTTGGAATTTTTGTAATGCACTTATATTGGAAGTCGATCTTTAAACACGTGGGTATTGGTGGATATTCCATTATTGGTCTGATTAGGCTTTTTGTAGAAATGGGATTTTGATATTTGTGTTCATATTCCTAAATCGTTTTAGCTTTGTATTTTGTGTTCTTGCTATTCTTAGCCTTTCTCTCACGTGTCTTGATATTCCTCTTTGTCCGAATTGCATTCCTAGTATTCTTGTGCTTTTACTAAAATTCATCGGTTGTTGGTCTAACATTATTTGTGCAGGTTTGTAAGCAGACACTGATACTAGTTGGAATTTAGATTTATTTGTCTTTATCTTCCACTTCTTTTCAAACTGATTTATTCTTTCAATTTGGTTCATTGTTTTTGTGCTACTTGTCTTTTCAAAGTTGGATCCTTCTTCGAGTGCGTTTTTCTGGGTGTATAATTATTTGAGTTATATCATCTGCAAAGCAGACATCAGTACAGTACTCTGGTGGTGAAGTCATATCTGATGTATATAATATGATATTCCTTTCTGTAATTTGCACACAGCTTGCAGAGATCCTTCTTAGGATTGTGGAAGGAAATATTCTTGGGCCCCTTAGAACCTCACAATAAATTGTGTAGCTCGCCGATATGCTTCTCAGAGAAATTCCTTCTAAAAACATAGCATGCATTCTCTTTTTTGTTAAGATCTTGATCCAGATAATCTTGCGTTGAATTTTGTCGACAACAGTGGATTCCATTCGTAGAAATCGATTAACATGTTCCGTGATTGCTTGTCTCCTTGCTTTCGTCCTCTTTTCCCTACTTGCAGATCTGCCTCCTCTCTTATCTTTTCCACCGTACCTGTAGACCGGCTCTTACTAATGGCTGTTCGAAGAGTTTTTCAGCGATAATAAGGGTGTTCAAGAACATACTTTTGCAAACAGGCAGATGCTCTCCGTTCTTTGACAAGGAGTACTACGAAGAAAATGATCTAGAACCCTGCTTTTTCACAGTTCTCTGCTTTACCTTAGTAACTTTCACAAAGCGAACAATGAACTCTCTTTGCAGTTGAAGTCTGTTGGTTCCATAATAATTCTGCTTCTGAGAATGACGGGCATTTTTTACCTAGTTTGCTGCAGGTAACTCCATTACAACTAGGTTTAAGAATGTTCCTTGTTGCAACAATTTTCCTGGTTTTTGGGCTTTCATATTCATTACCCCAAAGCCTGTTTTCATGAGCCGTCACCTTATTATTTTCTCTCCTTTTAACAACGAGGGAAGAGCACCATCCTCTCTTTCCGATCCGTCCCACGAAAGTCTTCCAGTAGTTCCTTGATTGGAGGTTTCCCAAAGGGTAGTGTTTTTTCGTTTTTCCTTTTCTTGCTCGAGTTTGCTTTCTTGAATTCGAAGGTCATTTTCACATCGTCTCATGTTCAAGAAATGATTGTAGCACAATAGATCAAAACAGATATGGCATGAACTAGAGACTTCATCGAGACAATGAAGCACTTCACATCTTTGAGTATCAGAGGGTCTGCATACTGTCGTACTGGGTAGGTGGGTGACTCACTTCTTATACAATGGGAAGTCTTTATTTTCGCTCTCGTTGTCGCTGGTCCCATTTTCAGCTGGAATCGCGGCGTTTTCACTTTCTTCACTCAACTTCTTTTCGTTGTAGATTTTCAGTTCTTTGTGGCTTTAGTTTGGCCTTTTTTTTTATTTTTATTTTACTAGGTAGCTACTAAGAGGCAAGTTTTCATCACTATCACTTTCCTCTTCTGTAGCCGAATCTCTTCCAGGGTATTTGAAATTTTTGTCCTTCTGAAACTCAAGCTTCCATCGATACACTCCAGCTCATCAGTAGAAAGTACATTTTTTGTATGATCCTCCCATTCTATCAAGACATCCATTATCCTTAATTAAATGCATGCCAGTCAGCCTAAGATTTAAAAGAAAAAACACGAACTGCTATTCAGAGCATAAAAAGATTACGAAATGTGCGTGTGTGTTTCAGCGGTAGTTTAAATCTATTATAGAACACGAAAATAACTTGACTGACGGAAATCGAATATAAACAGTAAGTTAAAAAGATTGCTTTAACTGAAACAGACTACATAGTATGAAAATCACAAAATGATGGAACTAGATCTAAAAATGTTAGGTATGATACAAGAACTGAAAGTAATATTCAGTTAAAGAAAATCGGATACCACTTATGTACTTGCTGTTACGGAGAGCGCAGATGACTAAGTGCATAAACAGATTAACGTTAAAGGACTAAGACTTTGTTTACTCAGAAGGTGTATAGGGCTAAGTACTTTGTTATGTAACGAATAAGGAGACGAATGTTACTTAAAAGCGGTAATACAGTAATTATTTTATGTTCGAGAATGTAGTAACTGGTATTTGAAGAAATCTATCCTATTAGATTGGCCTTTGTGTTTGTTTTTGTAGTGAGAAGTTTTAATAGGAGAGAGAGAGAGAGAGAGAGAGAGAGAGAGAGAGAGAGAGAGAGACCTAATTCGAAGTCTATTTTATGCAGTGTCACAACTTACATCGATACGAACGATTTTATGATGCAATATATTTTCACTAAAATTTTTATAGCATACGCTTTGTTTACATTAAGGCTTCAGTCACTGAAATCTGTTTAGCCAAAAGAGTACGGAAGGCTTAGCGTAGTTTTTATTCATCTGAACGTTTCAAAACCGGGTAGGTTATATTTTCCATAGACTAAATACAAAAGCGATGTAGGATTTATTCATAGACATTGCACATGGTATGAGCCATATGTTAACCAATCAGAGAGCAGGGGAATGCGGACGAATGCAGATGTAAATAAATCGTTGGGAAGTGGGCGGGACTCTGTACCATCCGATAATCGTGAAGAGAGAGAGAGAGAGAGAGAGAGAGAGAGAGAGAGAGAGAGAGAGAGAGAGAGAAATGCCATTGCTTGGAATTTTATTCATTTCCTGGTATTAAAGAAAATTGTGGATTCTCCACTCACGTGAATATATATATATGTATATATATATATATATATATATATATATATATATATATATATATATATATATATATATATATATATATTTATATATGAGTAATTTTAGGTCCTGCATTCTGCCACCTTATAGCGCGCGCTCTTCCAGAAGTTTTTAAAGAAAGTATGTTGGAGAGAATTGCTCTTGTGTTCTTTCATCTCAATTTGATGCTCTCTGCACGAGGCTCATAGGTCTCTCGTCTCAGTGAATTCAGTCTTTACTAAAATAACTGTTATTAATAAAATGTCATCGACGAGTTGGATTTCCATTCCTAAATTTTCAGACTGGATTAATTCAGCATTTACCTCCATATATCTAAACGAATTTCACGAAATCACGCATTGTCCACAAGTTTTACATGCTCAATAATAACCAGTAAACGATAGACACCATCAGACACACATTGTTTTATCACAGTCCTCGTATCACTTATGTTTGTCGCGGTCCCTTCTGTTTCTTCAGTTTTATTGTTCATTTCCCTGAAATTCAGTTCCTCTAGGTTTTCTCTACAGAAGCTTTTTAGTTGTACTAATTCTTCAAGTATCTTTTGGTCTCATTCATATTTATACGAACAGTTTATCATGCGGAAACTTCAATAACTACCTATGTGAAAAACCTGAAGGACCAACATGGAAACTCTAATCTTCCCGTTACAGATTCCTCTTTTTCAGCTGAGGCAAACTGTTCCCCTTTAACTCGATCCGTGAGAATAAAGAAAAAAAAAAAAAAATCCAGATGTCCTGAAACAGGAGAGCATTTCGGCGACTTTTCAGTATGAACCGCCCTCACATTTGATCTCAATAAGTGACATAGTGTCTGTCATATGTAGGAGGTTGTGTAGATATAGCATACGACACATTAGAAGCTTGAAATAGATAAAAAATGATTCAGATGAAAAATAGCTGACGAGTTTACTAAAGCTTGCAACTGATATTTATCTATCAAGAAAGCCGTAATAGATATGCATTCTCTTAATATTCAGTTGTAATGTACCGCTATAACTCCACGTTGTTGTCATTCATTAAATTTGAAATAACCTTAATACTTTTTAATAGAGATAACGTTTCATAAGATATGAGTGAAAAAAAGCTTGCCCAAGTGAGACAAAATCTTGCTAGCATAAAAGCAAAAATACAGTCAATTTTTTAACCCCCGTAAGGTGAAGGTGCTTTGTTTTGTGATCACAACAGTGGGTAGTTGGAGGCGTTACCCTTTTACAATTGGTCAAATAAAAAAAAAATACTCAAATAATTATTTAAATAATTATTCATGATGCGCAGAGGGTTCTGCAACAACTAATGAGGTAATTGGCCGACAGAAACGAGGAAAAGTTTGCTTTTAAATTTTTTTTTTACGGAAAAGTAAAAAAACGCAGGTAAATGAAAATAAAATAGTTGAGGATGTAGGCAATATTTTGTTGCATGATGCCGTTATCCAATTTAACATTATATATATATATATATATATATATATATATATATATATATATATATATTATTATATATATATATATATATATATATATATATATATATATATATATATATATATATATATATATATATATATATATATATATATATATATATATATATATATATATATATATATATATATATATATATATATATATATATATATATATAAAGAGAGAGAGAGAGAGAGAGAGAGAGAGAGAGAGAGAGAGAGAGAGAGAGAGAGAGAACAACAATTAAGCCTGGGTTGTTATGCGTTGAAAGACTAGAAGTGCTGAATATGTAAACCGCCATGCACGAACTCAAAACAGTGGGCGAGTATATCGCGCCCAGGGCCATAAAACCGATCATAAAATCTGGAACCTGTGGCCTCGCGATTTAGCCTACTCAGGATCACTCAGCACCTCATCAGGAGCTAACGCCAGCCATATCTATAACCCCGTCTTCAACAGGAGGCATTTTCATGGAAATTCCATGGAATTGGGGCTGGACAAAGTGATGTAATCCAACATCCTCCAATCAAACATTCTAGGGAAGGGTCTTTTACACCCCCTCCTAAGATCATTTCCAATCAAATCCTCTAAGGAGAAATTTGAACAACACCCACCAACGTCCTTCCCAATCAACTGTTCGAGAGGAGGCCTTACAGTAAAATCTTCCAATGGGACACTGAAAAGGGAGGAGTTGGAGATTACAAGAAAACCCAGGGGTTCCAGAGAAACCAGAAGCCATAAGGACAGCATTCGAGTTCCCATCCACCAACCTGGAGAGACATATCTCCCATTGCTTTCGTGCTCCCAAACAGACTTAATTGAACTGTCTAACAAGAGTGATTTCAAGATCGTAACTGTAACCGTAATTTGTACTTAAGTTTGTAGTTAACTTTCATCATTAAAGTAAAGAAACTACCGTCTCGTCTCCATTACACCTTTCTGAGAGACATCATTGCCTTAAGATAATTTCCCTTTGAAACAGCAGACTCGTTAGCAGCCGACGACAAGAGAGACGCTATGGACGGCGGTTTCGGCAACTAAGAAAGAGTTATGCAGGTAAGAAGGGAAACAAATATGTTGGGCACATATATATATATATATATATATATATATATATATATATATATATATATATATAATGTGTGTCTGTGTGTGTGTATAGAAATGAACACATGGGAACGTGTTTCACAGTAATAAACTTCTGACTCACCATGGGACCAAACCACGGTCTTTCCAGGTCATCAGCAATTCGGGCACAAAGGTCATAAAAGGAGTTGGAACCTACTGTGTGACTTACGTAACTACAGAAAGGTTTTCCCGGGCAGTCAACTAAGGCCTAACATACCAGCGAATTTTACCCAACTCCCCCGACCCATCAGCGCTCGAATAGCTAACATTTCATTCGACTTACCCCTTTCACTGTGAGATATGATGAAATGAACACATGGGAACGAGTTTCACAGAAATAAATTTCTGACTCACGATGGGGACCAAACCCCGATCTCTCGAGTGAGAGTCCATGGCACTGTATATGTATTATATATATATATATATATATATATATATATATATATATATATATATATATATATATATATATATATATATATATATATATATATATATATATATATATATATATGTAGAATCTACTGGTCACTTTACCAGACACATGTGTAATTCTAATAGCCACAATGCCCTCTTAACTTCTCGAATTCTTCGCGCTTTTGTGCATATGCTTGTAACTACGAAGCCGAAAATATCCAGACGGAAGAAATTGAAGAGCCTGTGAATAGCGGTCATGAGAATCGAACCCGCGTTACCTATTTTCGGCTTCTGTAGTTACAAGCATATCCAAAAAGCGCGAAGAATTGAGAAGTTAAGAGGGCATTGTGGCTATTAGATATATATATATATATATATATATATATATATATATATATATATATATATATATATATATATATATATATATATATATATATACATACATACAGGGTGCAGCATAAGTAACGCCCTTTTTAATTTTATATCTTATAATGTATATTTGCTTTATTATTTTTCTTCAATTAATTTGCTAAATCTTCATTTTTTCAGATATTTTATACAACCATGAGATTAACAAAGGAGCAGAGAGTAAAAGCAATTCAATTGTACTATCAAAACAATAAAAAAATGATGCTGAAACCGCAAGATTGTTATCAGCAGAATTTAACATCCCAATGGTGCAAAGCCGAAATATCACAAGCTTGATTTTGAATCCACAGGACGTGTAAGTGATGCTCCAAAGAGCGGGTAGGCCAGTTGTTGCAACAAGCTTAGAAAAGTCCAATGAACTACAAGAATCGTCGCTGCGTTCTCCTCAAAAATCCAGTAGGCGTCTTTTCAGAGTTAGCAATTAGTATTTGTATTGAACATTATTAAACCGAATAAGCTTTATATTAATTTTGTTAATATATTATATTAATCTATTAACCTGTGGCAATACATTCATGTTCGAAAAAATAAAGGATAATCAAAAAAGGCTTTAATTTTGTTCCACTTAAACAAGGGCGTTACTTATGTTGCACCCTGTATATATATATATATATATATATATATATATATATATATATATATATATATATATATATATATATATATATATATATATAATTATATACATATATAATACTGTATGTATGTGCATATGTGTGTGTAAGCCTGTGAAAACTTATATGCAAATATGTATAAATAAGTGTTAAACTTCATCTTCACTCATCTCAGCGCTGAACGACCCATAGGGGTCCTGGTGCTTGGCCTATCACTCTAATCTCATATATATATATATATATATATATATATATATATATATATATATATATATATGTATATTATAAATATATATATATATGTGTGTGTGTGTGTTTGTGTGGATATATATACAGTATATATATATATGTATATATATATATATATACATATCTATATACACTGTATATATATATATATATATATATATATATACTGTATATATATACTGTATATATATATATATATATATATATATATATATATATATATATATATATATATATATATATATATATATATATACCATCGACTGGAAAGTTGTTGGAAGGTAATTGTGTCGAGGGATCGAGACCCGCAGTACCGATCCATTTATCACTTATAAATTCCCCTTCGATGACAATTACCCATCTGGGATATTTGCGAAGAAGCGTGAATTTGATATTAAACAACATTTTGTAGCTGCATGACTGTATATAAATCACGGTGTGATAGAAATTTCGTAATAAGAGCTGTGTGTTCCAAACGCACCAATGAGCTGTCATGGTGAAGGTGGGTTAATGCCGAAACTAAGTCTAATTTCCCTGCTCCCGACCGGTAAACAAGTACAGCAGATTCGGCATTAATTTATACCTCTCTTGATTGCTCAGTGGGTAGACCATCAACTGGAGTTGTTGAAGGTAATTGTGTCGAGGGATCGAGACCTGGCAGTATTGATCCATTTATCACTTATAAGTTCCTTCGGTGATAATTCCCCATTGGGGATATTCCGAACTAGTGTGAATTTGATATTAAACAACATTAGTAGCTTCATGATTGTCTATAAATCATATATATATATATATATATATATATATATATATATATATATATATATATATATATGATATCCATACACATACATATATATATATATATATATATATATATATATATAAATATATATATATATATATATACATTATATATGTGTATGGATATTATGTACATATATATATATATATATATATATATATATATATATATATATATATATATATATATATATATATATATATATATATATATATATACATACATGTATATGTATATATATACATACATATATATATACATGTATATGTATATATATACATATATAAAATTATATATATATATATATATATATATATATATATATATATATATATATATATATATATATATATATATATATATATATATATATATATATATATATATATATATATATATATATATATATATATATATATATATATATATATATATATATATATTGTCAAGAATTAACATCCTCCCTTCTGGAACTTTGATTTTCTTTATTTAATTTTTGAAAATATTCTGTATTCATTTGCTTATCGAGTCAGGGAATTTGGTGGGCGTCAACAGAACCGAGCTTACTTGTACTAGTCGGCAGCCGTTAGCTAGGCCTCCTTACCAACGCCCCCCAACATCGGGCAATCCAGAAAACAATACAAACCCCCTTTTCCACCCCCATCACGCGATGGGGAGACATGTAGTTATAGGGGAGGCCAAAAGGGCCATTTAGCGCTAGGGAACAGGTCAGATTCTAAGCTGTAGGCATATAATAATAAGTGTGCTTTTCCTCTGCCCTTTTGCTGGTTCTTTTGACATGCTTGCAGGTACGGGTTGGCCCAACGCCAGACGCTCGAAGAAGCCATGCTTTTGAAAAGCAAGAGACGCTCCTCTGACTTGGCCTGTAGCGGACGCCATTTTTTCGCTCAGCTGGTTGAACTAACTTCGACGGACATCTGGAATGGTTGTAGGCGCCAACAACAGTCATAAAAGGTTCGTACGTTGCCGTAGTCAAGACCAGCCCTTCCCCACTTTACTTAAACTCCTTAAAATTCTGTTTCTTTAAATTTTAACTTCTTCCTCCACAAAGCAATCCTCCCTTTGTTAGAATCCTGCCTGTATCCCATGCCTTGCCATTGACGTGCCTTGAATTCAAGTAAAGATCCCGTGATAACCTTCAATTATCCCTCCACCAGTGCAATTTAAGGGCTATTTAGGTTAAGCTATATCAGTGTTAATTTTATCTTTGTGTGAGTGCGATCACGTGTTCATTGTTAAAGCCTACGCTGCTCCGATTCTCAGATTGTGCCTACGTGATTTCATTATATGCATCTTCTAGGCTACGTCATGTTTAGTATTTAAGAACGTGTATTGGGTGATATTTCATAGGGGGATTCCATTGCCTTTAGTGTTTATCGTCATTCCTAACTGAGAACGTCTCTTTCAGGGGACACATGCGGAACGATTGCAATCCATGCTTCAGTATCTCGTCTGCCACCAAAATCCTCATAATTCCTGGTCGCAGTCAGTAACGAATTCCATTGTGACCCGAATGTTCACATGAATTATCCTCCCATCCTGGAGTTCCATCATTTGCATTACCTGAGACTATTTCATGTAATCCGGGCAAGACAGAATGTTATTATTATCATTGGCCTGATTGTATTGCATATTGGCCCAATTTTAATCAACTTGCTTGTTGCCAAATCATTGCATCATTGTTCCCTGTGTTCTATAACTGAATCTGCCCCTTAGTGATTATGTTGTTCTATGTCTTATTGTTTACTTGCTAAGTCTGTAAATAAACCCCTGTAAATTTGTAAAAGCAGTCTACTTCCAATATGACGACCTTCCTTATTCAATTGTAAATCCAGGAAAATCTAAGGTAAGTTTTCACATAACTTTTCCTTTTGCTCATAAACTGGGCTTTCTTGGTTTCGTGGCAGCATCAATTATAATTTTGTTTCAATTTTCTCACCAGCCAAGAGTCCAGTTTATGAAAATATATATATTATATATATATATATATATATATATATATATATATATATATATATATATATATATATATATATATATATATATATATATATATATATATATATATATATATATATATATATATATATATATATATATATATTGCAACAGATGGGACCTCTTTTCTTATAACTTCACCCACTTTTACATTTGCAACCTAATTGAGAAAGAAATAAAAATTAATGCCACTCATGAATTACTAGAACTGTGGGTTTCCACTTGCCCCTTCATAAACTCCCTCCTTCATTCTCCAAAATGGTTAAGCCTAACCCCTCTCTGTTCAAAGTGATTGCCTGTAGGCCTAATTCCAGATACCTTCCTGGCATCAAGCAAGGCAAGGGAGGAGCCAAAATGAGAAAGTTGGCCCCCCTCTCCTCATTCTGAACTCTCCACGAGTGTTAACTGATGCCATGCAGTCGTCATGATAGAAAACGTGACAAAGATTGACCGTTGCGCCACCTAATTGGATGCCACAGCATAATCCCTTAAGGTTATTTATAGATGATGCAACAGAAATTGAGAGAGAGAATGCGCTGAACGCCACCCGAGGACAGATGTCCTTACCTCTCCTGTCGTTTTGAATCCTCCACGTGTTCGACCCCAGGGCTTGAACCAGTATACTTTGCAATGGCATTATAATTCCCTCCTCCATCGCCAGCGCCCTATCGAATGAAGACACCACCATCTTGACGAAGGTAATGTGCTGGAATAAGGTCTCTTAGTCAGTCACGATCCGTGTTATTTCTCTGCCTGATTTTTCATTTATTTTCCATTGTGCAATCACCTTCAGTAATTTGCGTTGGAGCATTCAGTGTTAACATAATTATGCATTAGTGTTGAACTGAGTTATTTGGCTCCATCTGTGCATTCCTCAGTTTCCCTTTGAGGGTCTTATTATTATTGCAAGTAACTGTCTTGGATATATTTGCAGATAGGCCTCGACTGTGGAATCTCTCGGCCGATCTAAGCGCATTTCCCCTTCTCACTACAATGTTCCCTGTTATGAAGACATCGTCAGAGTAGAACATTTATTCTGTGTAGGATTCATTATTTTAGCAGGCCCTTATTTATTACCTGCCCAGTATTTCGTCATTCTTCAGTTCTGTGTTTGTTATGTAAGTATAATTAGTTGAGAGAACCCTTCAGTTTACATAATTTTCCTCACATGAAGAAGGCCCTAAGCTATAGATTTCCCTTGTTTGCCTACGAATTGTCCGAATATTGAGTCAGATGTATAATAAATAAAAGGAACTCCCTGCGTTCATCTGTTGATACCCAGAATCAAGTAAGTATCCCCTGGACATTAGTAGCAACTGTCGTACCTTGCCAGGATCCGATTGCCTTGCAGTTATCAGCGGAATAACAACTGCTAGCTGGTCTGCATAATTAGGGACGATCCTGATATCATACACCCTCTATTTTACCCTCATGAGAAGAGCCAGTTCCACAGCATAAGTGCGTGTCGAAATATTTTGTTTAGGTTTATGCTAGGTGCGAAAAGTGACTGCTATCAGTGTTAGGTGATTGATAGACCACGTGCATACCGAATTAGTTCATGAGAAGAGAGAGCGTATTAGCAATTCCATAAGATTTTTGTGCTATTGCATGTTAGCTGCATGTTTTAAGAGTAGGAAACTAGGGAGCAACTCAGTCAAAAAGTTAATAAAAGAGCCCCATTTCTTCATCCACACAATTAGGACAATTTGAAAATCCCCAATTCCCAGATAGGCACACTGTAGGCGACCTCCAAAGCTTGACTCCAGCTATTTTCGCATCGCTGGATTTATCTCTCTCTTTCTCTCTCCATCGCTTGATCGATAGGAAAAGCTAGGAAGTATTTAGGAATCTAAATTTCCACTCTCAAGATGAGAAAATAGTAATTCTGACACGGAATCTTCAATTCCAGGCCACGTGGGCCCATCCCTAACAGTCCTCCATCTTTGATTGTGAGTTCCATTAGAAATTCCATTGTTATAAACACTGCACACACAGCGCTCATATATCCCTTTCTTTCACTCGCTAATTTTCATCCATATGTTCGTGCACCTCACCACATTTTTGAAGGCAATAAACTTTTAATTCTTTAACTGAGTAGGATATCCCTCTGCGAGCCCGTAGTATTCTTGTAAATTTATTTATTGACGAATATATCCACAAGAATTTCCTCTTTCATTCATTATTGAAGGAGGCCCGAGCGTGGGTAAGACCAGGTAGAAAGCCAAACACGTGTTCAAGATGGCCCCCACCCCTGCCACCCGCCTGACTCATTCATTGACGGCAGATTTCATGAGACTGGAAGTAACAATTGGAGTACTATTAGACACGTGCGAGCTAAGGTTTGTTTTGATAATGGTGAACAACAATTTCTTTCCCTCCCCACGCATAACCTCGGCAGTTCTAGACTGCCTCCGTGCATGTTATAAGATTAAGCATTTTTTTTCTTACCCTCATGCATTGGAGATTTTAATATTCGATAGGATCGATGTACTGTTTTCATTATGCCACATTTACAATTATTTACATTGCAAGGAAAATTCCTTTTCACCCCATGAGTGCATAACTCCAGAAGCCTTTTCTTTTATTAGTTCTGCAGCATCTCTCTGCAAAATAAAATATACATAAAGGCTTATGTTAGCTTGTGCTAAATTTTCGTTCATTAAGAACCACTAAGTCTGTTCAGCATTAACAGGCACCCTGAAGTTGTCTTACTCAGGCATATTAATTTTTAACAGTCTTTTCAGACACCCTGAGATTTGTCTTATTCAGACACCAATTTATGTTCATTCTGAACAATTGAGTGTTTCAGGAACCTGAAATTTAAGTCTTTTCAGACAACTGAGTCTTTTCAGACATATATCATTTTCTAACAGGTAAAGCCCATATAAGCGTTATTTCAAGATGTCTACGACATCTAGAGCCCAGCAAAATGAGGACTTCAAATTCTACGTGTCCGCTGGAAAGGACATGGGACTATCAGGACAAGCCCTGAGGGAATGGGTCCAAGAGAGGGTAGATAGTGGCAAGGCGGAAAGGGAAGCAGAAAGACAGGAGAAGGAGAAAGAAAGAATAGCCAAGGAGAAATGAGAAGAGGCAGAAAGACAGAAGAAGGAAAGAATAGCCCAGAAGAAATGATATGAGGCAGGAAGAAGGGCCCAGGAGAAATGAGAAGAGGCAGAAAGGCAGGAGAAGGAGAAAGAAAGAATAGCCCTGGAGAAATGAGAAGAGGCAGAAAGACAGGAGAAGGGGAAAGAAAGAATAGCCCAGGAGAAATGAGAAGAGGCAGAAAGACAGGAGAGGGGAGAAGGAAAGAGCTCATCAGCTTGCAATGGCAGCTCACAACATGCACAACACATCAACACCTTTGCCTCACTCAACCCTCAGCAGTGTAGGCACCCTCATAAGAAATTTCTCTGATCCTGGGATGGCACCTTGAAGGAAAGGGTGCCATTGCATTCAGTGCTCTCCCCCCGAGGATCCAGGAAACCTTGACCTTGCCTGCCAAGCCATTATAAAGGCTTTTGAAATAACTCCCGACTGTTGGAGGAAAAGTCAGGACAAACCTGGTCTGAGTGGATCTTCAAAAAGACCCAGGCCCTAAAACGATGGCTAGAATCTCTCAAAGCCACTAGTGTGGAGGAATTCCTCAAACTTTTCCAGCTTGAGGACTTCTTATTTTATGTCCTGTCACTTCTCACCACTCATTTGTGTGATAAGGCTTCTAAGACAGTGGTCGAGTGCTGCCATTGGGCTGACTTATGGGATACACATCATCCCCATCTTAGTTCCCATGACCAAAAATTATATCCCTCCTCGCCTGCCTCGACCAAATCCCAGCAACCTCACAAGAATAGGTAGCCCCATAAGAAACATGTTTGTGGGTACTATAAGAGAACAGGGCACCCCACTGAACAGTGTCGCTTGAAGGCTGAGAATCAGCCAGAAAACCCATCTACGTTCTCAAACGGGACAACACCCCAAGCCACACCTGGGTTGTGGACGAAGGGTAAAGGACCTACTCCCTCCTATGGGACAGGTCCAGGTAAAGATTATAGCCAGACTTATTGCCCAGCTTGCAAAGTCTAAGGCACTCCACCCAATGGGCACAAATGCCCTAATAATAATAATAAATCAAGTACGCCCTCCCTTGCCTTGGCAGTCACCAATCCAACATCTTTAGGCCCTCCAGCCCAGGGTCCCATTTATGTGGCACTTCCCTAAGGTAGGTGCCCCGTTAGCCAGGTCGAGGTATTTGATGATTCTGGTGCACAAATGTCCCTCATCAGGGAAGACAAAGTTCTCCGAGGAGCTATCATCAACAGACATAAACTCATCATAAATTGAGGGTACCAATCACTTGAAGATGATACTTCCTGCCGTCAAGTTGAGGATCACGAGACCTCATCTTTCTCTTTCTTCTTCTGCTGCTATTTCTTCTTCTCTTTTTTTCTTTCTCGTTTCTCTCTGTCTTCTCTCTCTTTCTGCTTGCATTTTCTCTCTTTCAGCCTGCATCCTCAGCTTAATCAAGCTTTCTTCTGCTTCTATACGTCTAAGCTCTGCTTCTGCATCACTTTTCTCTTTCTTTTTTATCTCAGACTCAATGTTAGCTTTCAATTCCTCTTGCCTACTTATAAACTCTTCCTCAGCTACATTTGACAACTCTTGTGTTAAGTCTAACTCATCTTCATCAATTATTTTACCAGAGTCCATCAATGCTTGGATTGCAATGTGTATTCTGGATCCAGGAGTTTCTGAAGAGTGCCTCCTGTGCGCAGCCATTTAAGACCTCAGCAGATTACTGTTCTCTTCCTTCCGGATGGCAGTGTCTACTCGCCTGGCAGTTCGTTTTCTATGCTTTCAGACCTTGTGGCAGGCACTGGCAACATGGTGATTAGTTGCTATGGCCCGGTACTTTCTCTTTTTGGATTAATCTCCTTCACTGGCTTGTCTGGAGCTCTGGTTGGGATTTATCTCCAAAAGGTGGTACCTGGAAGAAAGATCTTGAGCATTCACTAGGTCAAGGAAGTGGTTAAAAGATTACTAAGGGGTGAGGAATGAGCGATTTTCAGGAAGGGGCGATATTTTCCCACACCCTCCCTTTGTTAGTCAGCAGTGTTATGAATGTTACTGTAATTGTTTCAATTGGAATAAAAGCAAATCAAGTTTATATGATGCATTATTTTGAGCTTAGAGGGTGAAGTTACTTAGAAGTGGTCTCCTTCTTGACAATATATATACATATATATATATATATATATATATATATATATATATATATATATATATATATATATATATATATATATATATATATATATATATATATATATGACTTTTATCACATCACCGTAATTCATATACAATCAGTAAGCTACAAACGTCCTTTAATATCCAATTTGCCTCTACCTCCGGAAATAATATATTTTCATATATGTTACCGAAGGGGAATTTTTAGTTGATAATAAGTTCGTCTTCCCGTGGGCTCGAACCAGCGAAGGACAAGAACTCAGGACTACAGTGGATGCATTAACCCACGCGGCCAGCAAGTGAGGTATAAGTGGATATCGACTCCCATGTACAAATCCCCCGTCGAACTCAGGTGTTTGTATTTGGAGACGATATCCACCCACCTCTGCCATGTTGACCATGTAATGCGTTTGTCGCACGCAGCCATATGTTGACTTTTTATCACATCACCATGATTCATATACAATCAGTAAGCTACAAACGTTCTTTAATATCAAATTCGCTCTACCTCGGAAATAATATATTTTCATATATGTTACCGAAGGGGAATTTTTTAGTTGATAATAAGTTCGTCATCCCGTGGGCTCGAACCAGCAAAAGACAAGAACTCAGGACTACAGTGGACGCATTAACCCACGCGGCCAGCAAGTGAGGTATAAGTGGATATCGGCTCCCATGTACAAATCCCCTATCGAACTCAGGTGTTTGTATTTGGAGACGATATCCACCCACCTCTGCCATGTTGACCGTGTAATGCATTTGTCGCACGCAGCCATATTATGACTTTTTATCACATCACTGTGATTCATATACAATCAGTAAGCTACACACGTCCTTTAATATCCAATTCGCTCTACCTTGGAAATAATATATTTTCATATATGTTACCGAAGGGGAATTTTTTAGTTGATAATAAGTTCGTCATCCCATGGGCTCGAACCAGCGAAGGACAAGAACTCAGGACTACAGTGGACGCATTAACTCATGCGGCCAGCAAGTGAGGTATAAGTGGATATCTGCTCCCATGTACAAATCCCCTATCGAACTCAGGTGTTTGTATTTGGAGACGATATCCACCCACCTCTGCCATGTTGACCGTGTAATGCGTTTGTCGACGCAGCCATATTATGACTTTTTCTCACATTACCGTGATTCATATACAATCAGTAAGCTACAAACGTCTTTAATATCAATTCGCTCTACCTCCGGAAATAATATATTTTCATATATGTTAAAGGAATTTTTAGTTGATAATAAGTTCGTCATCCCATGGGCTCGAACCAGCGAAGAACAAGAACTCAGGACTACAGTGGAAGCATTAACCCCACGCAGCCAGCAAGTGAGGTATAAGTGGATATCGGCTCCCATGTACAAATCCTTCTGAGTTCGACAGGATTTTGTACATGGGAGCAGATTTCCACTTATACCTCACTTGCTGGCCGCGTGGGTTAATGCGTCCACTGTAGTCCTGAGTTCTTGTCTTTCGCTGGTTCGAGCCAACGGGATGACGAATTTATTATCAACTAAAAAATTCCCCTTCGGTAACATATATGAAAATATATTATTTCGAGGTAGAGCGAATTGGATATTAAAGGACGTTTGTAGCTTAATGATTATATATATATATATATATATATATATATATATATATATATATATATATATATATATATATATATATATGTATGTATGTATATATATTTATAATTATGCATATATGTCACTATATTATATGCCACATTAATTTGGTAACAAAATGCATTAACTTTTTGTACCACGATAGTCACCTGCTTAAAATCGTCTTTCAATAATAATAATAATAATAATAATAATAATAATAATAATAATAATAATAATAATAATAATAATAATAATCTAAAAACAGAATGTAAATTTTATCCTTCTTATGAGTCAAAATTTGAGAGGGATTTTCGAATTATCAGTTTCACAGAGTCTGAAAGCTTTTTGCAATGGTACTTTACCTTACATGTCAAGTTTAATTGAAAAAATGGCAGTTATCGTTGATTTTATTTATCTCCTTATATTTCTACAAGTGTTGTTATTTTCAAGAACTTAGGATATTATTATTATTATTATTATTATTATTATTATTATTATTATTATTATTATTATCATTATTATTATTATTATTATTATTATTATTATTATTATTAAATTTCCAATGGACATGGAAAGACATTCTGCTTTCGTTGTTAATTTACTCTTGAGCTTCGACGCACACGCAGGTGTCATCGAATGAGAGAATTTATGAAATTAAAAGGTGGACAGGTATTCATGGCAGGAGGGCTGGAGTGATGTCTTGGCTGATGGAATTTTCATTGATCAGTTTCCTCATCGGGGGAACTACGTTGTAAGGCCTGCAGGCGTTCGGACCTTCTTGGGTGTATTAATCATGGAGGCTGGGGAGTTTCTACTGGTGTATCCGCCGCTGGTATTACTGATTGCAATGGTTCGCTCCAGTGCAGGGGTGTTTGGACGTCTCTCTCTCTCTCTCTCTCTCTCTCTCTCTCTCTCTCTCTCTCTCTCTATGGTATTTGGTGCCGGCTGGTTTCGGTTGATACATCTGATGGCTGTCGAGAGAAATTCAGTTCTTTAACAATATTTATGCTGGGCTTTTTTCCCATGATGGGCAACGCTTCGAGAAACTGGAGGCGTTGGCGGTCTGTTGCTGTGTCTATAATCTTTACAGCATTAATCAACTCATATCTTTTCGGTCTGTTCTGGTGTTCGTGGTTGAAATGGTTGAATTTGTCTCTTTTATTTCAAATCCGTCTCTCGGGGTGCGGGGTTATTCTTCAGGATGAGGTGGCTTGTTTTCATATTTTTATAATAAATTATGACTTAGATTCTTTCGCTTTCTGTCACGGGAGTGACATTTTCTTTTATGCTCTTTTTTTATGGCCTTTTCGTCGTCCAGATGTTTTTGGTGCATATGATTCTTGAAATACATTGTTATTGTATAATTTATTATTATTATTATTATTATTATTATTATTATTATTATTATTATTATTATTATTATTATTATTATTATCATTATTATTATTATTATACACGTATCTGAAGTATGAAATAGTTCAAGAATATTGTTTCATTTCATAAATATTCAATATAAATCTTTTTGGCTTTTGCCCATAGCTATTTAGGAAGTACCTATATCATTCGTATTAATTTTAGTCATTATTTTCCGGTAATTCTAGAGCTTTAGCTTTTACTGCGACATCTTGGCAGTCGAAATTCGGTATTCCACACGGAAATTTCTCTAAAAAAAAAA
This sequence comes from Macrobrachium rosenbergii, assembly GCF_040412425.1. Classification (NCBI taxonomy): domain Eukaryota; kingdom Metazoa; phylum Arthropoda; class Malacostraca; order Decapoda; family Palaemonidae; genus Macrobrachium; species Macrobrachium rosenbergii. The sequence continues at coordinate 684,993 of NC_089741.1, read as the reverse complement.
AATCCTTGAATGTTCCTTGTGCCTTATTTTAAAGATTCAAAAATCTTATAAGTTCAGTAATCTGGAAGGTATTGGAATGTTTTTCGATACTGAGAGGAATTTTACGATGAGCTTTGGCTGAATATATATACAAATCATATCTTTTTAGTTTTCTGTAAAGAAAACTATTGCGCCGGCTTTGTCTGTCCGTCGGCACTTTCTGTTCACCCTCAGATCTTAAAAACTACTGAGGCTAGAGGGCTGCAAATTGGCATGTTGTCATCCACCTTCAATCATCAAACATCTCAAATTGCAGCCCCTCTAGCCTCAGTAGTTTTGATTTTATTTAAGGTCAAAGGTAGCCATAGTTGTGCGCTGGCAAAGATACAGAATAGGCCACCACCGGGCCGTTTCATAGGCCGCGGCTCATACAGCATTATACCGAGACTAAAGAAAGATAGATCTATTATTGGTGGCCTTGATTATACGCTGTACAGAAAACTCGATTGCACCGAAGAAGTTTCGGCGCATCTTTTACTTGTTTTGTGTTCAGACGAATAATAAGTAGATGAGCAAACTTATAATAAAACATTTCACTCTTTCCAGATCAGCAAAATAACCATTTTATATGGCGATGTACCATCATGAAGGGAAACAATGGAAATCCCCCGTAAACCATCTAAATTATCTCAATCGTATGTCAGCAAACTTGACTGAATTCCGAAGGATAATATCCTATATTACATTCATTAATTTTAAGAGGAAAAATAATCAGTGCAGTTAAAACTAATGGTTTAAGAAGCTAGCGTCTTAATTATACACTGAAGCGAAAGCTAACAGGTATCGATGTATTGTTTGTATTGTGAGAATGTTTGTTTAGCACTGGATTATTTCATTACGGAACTTCGTTAAAGGAATATCATTCACTTGCAATGCAGATAAAAAAAAAGGCAGTGAACACGGAAATTAAATGAGGTTATTTGATGATTTTCATCTACATGGGGAAGTAGACTGAGATATGTTTTTGCGATATGTTTCATAATTTGTTTTCTCAATGGTATACTATATGTATCATATATGATAAAAAAGTAAATCTTCGTTGGCTACACACACACATACACACACGCACACAAGAAACATAAGATGTTTATTCTTTGTCCTCAGTATACTGAAGAACATGCTACTTGTATAACATTTCCGTTATATGGGTTGCAAACCATCTTTACACCTACATAACACAACCAATTCATTTTAAAGAGCTGCCTCTAGCATCCAGAATTCACTACCACAAAAGAAAGTTTACGCACCTAGTTAGCATTATTATAAATCTGCAATATCTTACATCCAGCCTCATCAGTTCCTCTCTACATACAATCCGCTTATCAACACTGCGACTACGCTGCAAACTATTTGATTTAACCTTTGATTTTTTGATCTTACTATGTTCTTATGAAAAGTGAACTGCGTTATGCGATCTCTGCTTTCACTGAAATACAAATCTCTTACAACTTTTTTGGTATCTGCATTTCAAAACTACAATTTTCATTCCTATTATCTCAATTCCATTTCGCTGGCTTAGCTTCCAATATGAAATTATTGTTGTAAAGGGTTTGGCTGAGGTTCAGTATTTTCTTTGAATTCCAAGCGAGCCGACATCCAATAAAACGTGCCCAAGATTCATTATCTGTCTTTAAAACCAGCGCCTTTGGCATTTAAAACTTCGATTCCCCATAGACAAGACGACCAATTTATTTGAAGCATCGATGAAATATTACATAAAAAATTATAAACATAAGATTTGAGGGAAAATTTATATTTTATTGCTTCAGTCTCATTTACGACCAGTGGACTGGAAGGTAAAAAAAAAAAAAATGATAAATAGTAAAGTCCGTCAGTTGTCTGTCATCTATTACATTGTTAGTTTGTATTGATGGCATAAGATCTTCTTCTTTCCCACCTTTATCCCTACGTTAAAGGGTCGGTTGCCTGATGCACCTTCTCCACTGCCTTCTATCAATCGCATCATCCTCTTCTCTCCATATCTTCCCTCACTTTATCTCGCCACCTAATTCTCTGTCTCCCTCTTGATCTTCTTCCTCTAACAGGTTCTTCCCAAGCCCTCTTCACTCCCTCCTCGTCATCCTTCCTTAACACATGTCCATACCATCTCAATTTTGACTCTTATCACCTCTGCTATCTTTACTAAGCCTGCTCTTCTTCTTATTTCATCATTTTCCAGTCTCTCAAGCAGCGATATTCCCATAATCCACCTCAGCATTCTCATCTCTATTCTCCCAAGCTAAAATTTACTTCCTCTTTTCTTCTTAGAGCCCATGTTTCTGATCCATACATTAACACTGGTCTTATCACTGTGCAATAGGTCTTGACTCTTAGCTTGATTGGCATTTTCTTATCACATGCAACTCCAGCTACATCTTTCCACTTCCCCCACGCCGCATTTATCTGTCCACGTCAGCATTGATGGCATAAGGTATCTGACCCTATTTGATGAAGTTAGAATGATAAAAGTATTTAATATTATAGTTAGATCCATCAGAAGATGCACAATTATGCTTAATTATATAAAATATTATGGCTAAGTGATTTTTTTCAACATTCAGCTTTTTTATATTTTTTACAGAGAAATGGAATGATGTGTCCCATCAGAATTCTGTTTCCAAGTGGTATGTGCTTCCAATCATGGATTCTGAATTAAAAATAGAAAAGTAATACTCTATTAAGTCGAATTCATTTTATGATAAATATAAAGTGCCTGTATATGATTATATGCAAATCTCTAAAAACTTACATAATAGCTAACAAGCAATTTCAAACATTTTATAGAATGTGAAACTTCCTGTTATATATATATATATATATATATATATATATATATATATATATATATATATATATATATATATATACTGTATATATATGTGTGTGTGTGTATGTGTGTGTATGTGTGTGTATGTATGTGTGTATAACTGAATCACGAAAATATTGAACGTGATAAATATATAAATAAACTGCTAAGTAAAGGACGTCAGTCAAAAGGCCACATAGCACTCCAGTGTTTCTCTTTCCTTCGTGGATTTTATCTTTATATATATATTTTCATGATGTTGCCATGTAATATGTATATCATCCCATAGTTTTATTATATTTACTCTTCTATTTATCATGTGTTCTGTGTAACAATAATATTTGTTGAAATATCAAATGTAGCATAATGTCAGATCTCAAAAAAATTAGTGATTTAAATTGCTTAACAGTGTAATTTAGAATTAATGATACATTTTTAATAATAACGTAGTTTGTGATCTGCATTTTGTCCCCTAGCAACAAGTGTCCTGTACTCGTGATTTTGCATGTTGTGTTTTGGTTCAGTTGCTGTCGAGAGAGATAACGAGTTGGCAAATGAGGGAATAGCAGTCGAGTCGTTAAAGGTTTTGTGTCATACGAGAAAAATACGAATAATTTCACAATGTTTCATGCACTCTTCTGGAAACCAACTTTAGTTCTTCATCTTTGTTTTAAAAGTGTGCTGTTTGTGGCTGGCCAGTTGCTGTCTGTTTTGATCATGTTGAGATTCCGTTAAGAACTTCATCCCATACGATTTTTTGTTCGAGTCACATATGCCTTTTTGAGAGTAAATGCACATATCTCAACCAATTACGTCATATTTTGTAGGATTGTGTTGCTCTGATCATATATTGTTTTGACATCGTCTGATTGTTTCATTTCCCACTGGAATCCTAAAGTTTGCTCATTCTGATTTCAGAGACCTTTAGTGTTGGCTCTCTCTCTCTCTCTCTCTCTCTCTCTCTCTCTCTCTCTCTCTCTCTCTCTCTCTCTCTCTCTCTCTCTCTCTCTCTTCAAAAGAGAGAAATTTTAATGTAAAATATTTGTGGTCATTGATATTAAACTTAACTTTTGAGATCTGAATGTAGGAAAAGTGTATATGTTTGGTAGCAGCACCCAACAAAAAAGTGTGTTTTGTGAATCTAAGGCAGTGATGATTTTGCAAAGGTTTTCACAAGCTTGTGTAAGGTAAAGTGAATTTTACTTAGTGTTACCATGGTATAATAAGGTATATTAGGGAAATTTTGCCTTAGTGAAATTATTATTGATAAATCTTTTGTGCATTTTTTTGTGTTCTTGTGTTTGTAATCTCTTGATTTTTCACATTTTATATATTGGTGATTTAACACTTATTTACTTAGCATTTCAAATATTTCTTGATAATTTAACATTTCATACTTGATTCAGTTTTCATGTACTAAGATTTCCTCTTCAAATCTTGAGTAATTCTTGAAAGTTTAAATTTTGCTCGATTAATTAAAGTTCTTGATAAATTAAAGTTTTGTAATTAATTTTATTTAATAATTCAATTTAAGAATTAATTAAAATTTTCTGTTGTTTTCAAGTAATGATAAATTTTTTAAATTGTGAATTCTAATAATAAATTTTGAATTTAAAAATAAATTTCTGTATTTGAAAATTTTTAAAACAGTGTTTCATTTATTGATCACCAGTGAATAGAACTAAATTGTTCCTTTAGTTTTGATGAAGTGAATTAAAAACAGGGAAATAGTTAAAGTTGTTTGATGCAGTGATGCCCTTTTGCTCCAGTGTATTTCTTGTTTAATTGTTGATACCTCACACTTGTTTTGATAAACTTAGTTTGATTTTTCATGTGATTAATAAAGCTTTTTAAGGGATCACTGTTACCTTTAGAGTCCTCAGTCGTAAATTGTATTGTTATGAGAGTTCAGGTATTTTGATGAAGTGAGGTAAATTTTTGAATTCTGTGATTAGTTGTGTAATAACCAGGTACTTGGAACACATCGCAACATTATATATATATATATATATATATATATATATATATATATATATATATATATATATATATATATATATATATATACATACATACATACATACATACATACATATATATATATATATATATATATATATATATATATATATATATATATATATATATATATATATATATATATATATATATATATTAGTTTGATTTTCACGTGATTAATAAAGTTTTTTAAGGGATCACTGTTACCTTTAGAGTACTCAGTAGTAAATTTTATTGTTATATATATATATACATACATATATATATATATACATATATATATATATATATATATATATATATATATATATATATATATATATATATATATATATATATATATATATATATATATCTCAAATCACGAGTTGACTGAGGAAACAGGCCATTTTCTACATTTGTCTTATCTTTATTCCGACGTTTCGTAATATTACCTTTATTACATCTTCTGGGAATCTGTCAATTAACATAATGAAATTATAAAACAATCTGAAATTTGTTAAAAATAAAAAAGCAGTAAAAAGACTAAAATTACAATTACAAAAATATGTTTAAAAGCTAAGACCGCTGACCAGCCTTCAGTTCAGAGAGAGGAAGACTGAATGGCACGAGAGAAAACAGGAGACACGTTAGCTAAGATACAGTTGGATCGAAGAGGTTTGGGTATTCAACTGGGGAACTAGCTGCTTAATGAGCAACGACTCTAGAATGGGTAGTTCGTGAGGGTTTTGCAGTTGCCCAATGATGCAGAAATCGTCTCTCTCGATATAGGTTTTGCAAACTTTTGCATGATTCCTAATATTCGAATGCTCAGGGTTGGAGAGCCTACGTCCTGTGTGAAAACTTATTCCACGGTAAGAATCGATTCTGACTGTTAGTAACCTCTTTGTAGATCCCACATATGTCCCAGAGTTACACTTTGGGCAAGTATATTTAAATACTACATTAGAGGTCAAGAAGGGACTCAACCGATCTTTATACTTGAAGAAAGACCCGATGGTTAAGGGATACTAAAACATTTATCACGGTACCAAAGTTAGTCATTTATGCTAAGTTTCCATTTTTACATGATGACTCCTTCAGAATAAGGTTTATCCAGATCATACAAAATCATTATAGTGCAATCAGTATTAAACTAATACCGAAAAATCCCTTGGGTGCTGTCCCTAAAATCCTGTATATTTCTGTTTCTCTGTGCAGTGATTTAGGTACCTAGTTGTTAATCGATTGATGTGGGCCTCACCTAAGATGGAGAGAGAATGACAGAAGGGAGAAAAATCACTAGACTTGAGTCTTTATTATTCCGTCAAAATATTTACTATCAGTGCGAGGGAGACTCGACTATGTTTCCCCACATTACTGAGGTGAAAGCATTCATAATTTATCCATAAGATTCTCTGGAAGTAAAGTTACAAGGATATAAATACGTCTTTCATGAATTATTACATCTTTCCATTTTTATTAAATCCTTTAAAAACTCGGTGCGAAAATATTTAGAGTAAGTATAAATCATGATACGCCAGGCGTACCTAAGCTCTGAGATTGTTTTATTCAAGATATCTCTTTTAACAGATGTTCATTTTATGCAACGATCCATTAAAGTGGATCAGGGGAGTCTCATCTCTCGGATTGTCACTGAAGTTAAACGTCCAGAAAATGCAGAAATATGACGCCGGATTTTGTCTTGATGGTAATCTTCCAGCAATGCCTTTCAGTTTATCTCACTCAGAATGAGAAGCTACTTTCATTCCGATTTCTTATGTCTGTTTATTTGTGTGATTATCGTCATTATTACTGTTTAATTCATAGGCGGAGACATACAAAGGGTTCTTAAATGTTTGACCACGTGTTCAGGGGGAATTCGGAGATACAGTTATTACTGAAATACTACAAGAAAGATAGGAATTTTGTTATATACTTTCACGAATAAATTAGCGGGTGGAGATCTGGTGCACAACTGCAGTGATTATATATACGTATGCACACACACACACACACACACACACACATATATATATATATATATATATATATATATATATATATATATATATATATATATATATATATATATATATATAATTGTGTGTACGTATGTATGTATGTATGTATTTAGTAGGCGGTTTAGAAAAGAAAAGAACGAACAATGCTACATTCATATCCGACTTTTGTCCCGAAAGGAAACAAAAAATGTTCGCCAGTCAAAGTAACGCCACAGATTTTTCCATAGCTGGAGAAGAGGTCTAGTATCCCAGATGCATTTTCCCAAGATGTAACCGAGTACCAGGACGTGTCCCTGAAAAAAGCGGAACGCCATATCTTAAAAATTAACCATAAAATTTTCTTGAAAATAATCTCATTATGTTTCCCACCACCAAAATACGCGAGGAGTGGGTAATTTAACCTAACCTAACCTAGAGCCACAGCAAAAAAGCCGGGGCTGGTGCAATGCTGGTATACATCTCGGGATGTTTCATCAACATCAACATCATCATCATCATCATCATCATCACCATCATTATTATTATTATTATTATTATTATTATTATTATTATTATTATTATTATTATTATAGGAAAATATTAAAAGGCTGCTGAAATCTACATAGATTTCCTGTATAAAATATGATCTACTTCAATTAGATTTACTTTTTTTTTTATTAAAGTCATAATTTATTGTAAAACAAAGGGCTACAAAAAGAAGTGCTGCTGAAACCTATAGTGATTGAATATCCATTGCAGAATACGATCCATTGCAGTAATTTTTTAAAACACTTTCTTATTATTATTATTATATTATTATTATTATTATTATTATTATTATTATTATTATTATTATTATTATTATTATTATTATTATTTGAAAGTAACAGACCCTCTCTCAAGCATGTCTTGTTAAAGGGAACGTTAGCATCAGTGGAATTGATTTTATATGTGGTCTCTCAATTCTTATTATTTTCTTTTCATCACCCGGGACACTATAAATGCCTTCTAACGATCCCTTTCAACCAGAACAAGCCCACCCTTCCTTGAGAATGAACCGAAGATACGGTTGGAAACGTTGGAATTCCGCTACGTCCTTAGAACAACGACGAAGATTCTACACGAGAATAATCCTGATATCCAGATTCTGTAATTTGCGAACTCTACGGCCATCAGAGCCACTTTTAACTTCCATTTCTTGTATGCAATAAAATTAGTATTTTAAGAAACCAATTCCTTATCCAGACTATGAACATCGGCCAGTTATTAGCAAATATCAGCCCTGACGAGAAGAAAATAATAAGAAGAATTGAGAAGACCATGTATAAAATCGATTCCACTGAAGATGCCATTCTCTTTAACAAGATATTATTATTATTATTATTATTATTATTATTATTATTATTATTATTATTATTATTATTATTATTATTATTATTATTATTATTATAAATTCTTACAGTTTCCTAACCGTTGAAATAAAGAAGACTGTTTTTTCTGTGGATATATCAAAAGATTTATTGACAGATTTCTTGAGCCTGCTTTACTCCACCAGTCGTAATTGACAACTCTAGATGACCAGGCTCCCGAAAGTATCCTTAAAATTTTTAATGCGTATCGACAACAAAACCGTTGGAGGTTTCATTTGTCATTATTACCAGTCTCCTGGGCATCCACTAACGGAAAATACTTACAGTGCTCTATCTCACCATTATTTCTCTAAAGCAGTGGTTCCCAACCTTTTTCCTGTCATTTCCCCCTGCACCCAGTGCAACCCTCCAGATTTCCCCCTTCATGTGTATGAGGGAAAGAGTAGTTAAAACACACTGTGACGACTTACTAATTTATTTTTCCATTATAGACAAATATACTGATAAACAAATAGTTAGATAGAGAGCGGTTAGTTACCCGCATAGCCATAGAGAGCGGCTAGTAGCAAAATAAAAGGAGTTCTCTCTCTCTCTCTCTCTCTCTCTCTCTCTCTCTCTCTCATGATAAAAATACATCTGATATTTTTTTTAGTTAGTAGGTAGTGTAATTATTTCCCCCCTGGTAGCTTCAAATTTCCCCCCAGGGGGAAATTTCCCCCATGTTGGGAACCACTGTCTAAAGTGTTGTTATTTCTTTGACCGTAACATAGGGTATTTTAGGTAGATATAGAGTTTGCTTGACTTAAAAGTATACTTCATTTTGATGTTTTGAGTAATACAGGCATTTCATAATACTGTTAAGCTTCAGTGGGTTAGTCTGCAAGGTTATTTGGTCTAAAGGACTATGCGGACATGTAACTGGGTATATGAAGGTTTTGTCGTGCAACGGAAATTTCCTGCACTGCGAGAGTGAAATACCCTCACATCACCTGGAGTAGAATGCAATCCTTCTTGAATCTGAGTCCTTGAACTTGAATTTGGATTACAACGTGGACCACAATGAAAAATTCATTCCAGGCAACATTTCGGTATAGTTCGGGAATCCAGAGAAAAATTCCACCCCTGACCATTTGCAAGATGGCTTCATAGTTATTACCTTTCACTTAATCTAGTGACTGATTTCTCATACCGTGTTATCTCAGGCCGTTGGAATATGTTTGAGAGAATTCTCTCAGATGGATGATTCTTTGTGATAACTTCACAGGAAGTGTGTAGGGATCTGTTCACCGTCCAGTGCATTCCTCGTGTAGGTCTATTTGTGACATTTGTCAATAAAAATTTTAACTGCTACTGCTCTCCATTCTATGACTAACTAGAAAGCGTTATAGAAATATCATGGAAAAAGTAACAATGGCCATTATAAGCACTGAACACTTGTTCGGCGGAAGAAATTAGTCCAAGTTTTAAGTTTAATTATATTAACTTATTTATAGAAGCACTTCATTTAAATATCTTTTAAAACTATATCATATACAGAAAAGTACGGAACTGTAACCATGAATAAATTAAATACGGAACATTCATGCTTCTGAAACTAAATTTGATACAATTATTATGTTTGTATTATTCCCAGATTGAAGCAAATAGTATCGGATATCCTAGTCTGAATAAAGCAAAATGTGTTATTTTACTAGAATAAATCTCATCTCTTTATGAAATCTGGCAGATGTGATATATTTTACAATTTCGGTAATAGACATGCACAAGCAATCTCGATTAGAAAGCCTAAATGCTCCACCAGAAGCCCAAGGTTCTTGCCATCACTCGTAAGTTACTAGGAATGTTAACATAATTTTGCACAAACGTTATAAAACTTTGAAGAAGAGCATAGCTCAAGATACTTCAGCTTGAAGGATAAACGTGCTTTGTGGAAAGTATATAACAGAATCCTGCTAAATCATAAATAATGCCTAAACCAGAAATAAAATGATTCATTTTTGAGCTGCGGCTAAATAATATGCGCAGGTGCTTTATTAGCATAAAAAGTACCGCCTTACTTTCATAAACCTTAATCCATAGGAGTTTCACCGACATTAGATGAACCATCCTAACAAGGTCTTCAGAATGGAGAACATTTCCTTTCATGTCAGGGAAACATCAACATATGGCCCCCCCCCCCCTAAAAATGCTCTTTTTAATTTTGATGCATGATGTTCTTGCATATACTCTAATCTATATTATAAAATGCCATGCTTATTAAACAAAATTCCTGATTTCAGCAAAAGACAAGGAAAAAAGATACATATTTTCATAACTTTATGTTTCAAACAACCGCCCCATAATTTCATTCATTCTCGTAAAGAGAGCCTCCTTGCCAGATAAAAGGACTGAAAAAATAAGCAAATAAATAAATAAAAAAAAATAAAAATGTTCTCAGTTCTTCCCCTTCAGGAAACCAGAGAATCCCTGACCCGTTATCTTTTGAAAAATCAAGCTTGGTCTCTGGAACATAAGTAAATATCATTGGATACCCCTTCTTGAGAGACACTACTAAGTAGTTTTAAGAAACCTAGGATTGTTAAGAAGATTTTGACAAGAAATGACCAGTTTAGATGAAAGAGACAGGACAAGTGAAAAGATTGGCTGAAAATTAGTAGTCTGGATGTAAAAAGACATCTTTATCAAGACGCATCAATTTCCTCACGGGATTTCAGTAATTGGCATAAGGATTGTCATGAGAGGCAGCAACGAAAAAATAACGTGGTTGCAAAGTTGTGGAGCAAGGGGGAAGGCTGGTTAAAGAAATCAGAATGGCTGATAACTTGCTGATACGTCGGTCACTCTGACAAAGAAAATGGTGTCCGAAATATTGAGGTAGGTTTTAAAGCATTTATATAAACAGAAAGATGGGAGGTTTACGAAGTATAATGTATAACCTTCATCTAGTAAAAGAGTAGGTAGACAAGTTCCTGTTATCTCGAGACATAATATTCTACCCAGATTGGAAGCCACTGATTATCCATGCTACGAAAGAATCTATGGAAGATTCGGCATTACGACGACTAAAAAGTTCATTCATTTTATTGACGATAACTACCTACGAGTTTCCCTGAAATGGTAATAAAAGATAGTTACAAAATGTCGTGATAAGCTAGGGGGAAAGGTTTGTTGGGTAAATATATTCTTCCACTATTAAATATTTCTGTACTTTGGGGTAGCGAAGATCAAATTAAATAAAATCAAACCAGCCGAGGAAGACGAAAATATCACAGAAAAGAAGCTTAGAAACAGTTACAAATCTTTTTCGAATAAGAGCTTATTCACAGAAAATAAGTATTTACAAAGTCCGGGTACGTTATCATGCGTCATAACATCCGTATAGAATTAAAATTGATTCCCTGGTAGCCTTTTTTGAAGTCATGATGTAGAGGGCAATTCAAGACACCAAGGCTGTCTGTATACACATCTTAAGCATCACTTTTAACAAGTAGGCGATGTGATACCCACAGCGAAATCTTCAACAGATAAATATTAATAAGAAACCGCACCGCTGATAAGGAAAAGGTGACACATTTCTTTTAGGGGTGGGTGGAAGCTTTGGCTATCCGATGAAAACAAAAAATTATCTAGCAACTGAAAGTCCTAGCAAACGTTAAACAAACATGGAAAAATCTAGCTGAAGAACAATGGCCAACGCCATTTCACAAAGGAGAATTCATTTTGTAAGGAATCGAGAGCGCAATGACCGGTAGTTAAAAAGCGAACTGTGCAACTTGGTACCACATAGCTTTGGTCACCGCATTGAAGATATTTTGTATTTCTTTTTTTTCTTACAAGGTTACTGACTCTGTTCTTCTGATCACAATTACCTTTTTCTTAGCATATTTTTTCTGTCTAGTCATCATGTTATCTTTAGAGGTCTCCCCTTTATTTTTCGTACCATAAAGATGACCAGTTTTGGAACTAATTTACAGATGATAGTGACATATATTCTAATCCAATGATTAAATTACACTACAGCAATCATTCAGCAAGAGGGAAAAAATATATAAAAGGTGTTTCCATCTTCACAATTGTCATAGAAAAGGATCCATGTTTGAGCCACCAAGATAGGTTTTAAAATATTTCGTATTACTTGCGTAAGCAAATATTTGCAATGTTTTCTTTTAATTCTCTCTACATAGTGTGCGTATAAGAGAGAGAAAAAAAACAGACAATAAAAAATCACTCGCATTCCATTACTGATGACATTGCCAGACTCTAGTCATATGCAGAGAGAGAAAGAGAGAGAAATGTCAGCAAAATGTCATTGTCATTTGGCTAAAAATCACAATATACTCTTAGGGGATAATACCGATAAACATACCGACCATAGGCGACATTAGATCCGCACCTGACAGTGTCAGGGAGGCGGGGTTTGGAAAACTCATTAGCACTGCTGCCCCCGTACTGCGTTTACAAATATGACACTCTTATTTCCGTACATCTCTACTGCCCACCTTAAAATTTAAACAATTTACAAATTTCTTTTGATATTAAAGGGTCAAGTTTATACATCCCTTGACCGATATTCATATTATGGCTGTAACTTTCTTTTATAAAACTAGATTCAATGATATTCCTTTCCAGTGCGTTATTAGAATGTACAATTGTTTCTGTCCCTAGCCAGTTGATAGCATATCTCACACATTTTTTATGGTGTTCTATTCGCTTTTCCAGTGCTTTACCCGTTTGGCCAATATAGAAGTTGTCACATGACTTCCATGGAATTTTATACAAACACCCTTTAGTATTGTCGGGGGAGTTCTTGATAAGTGCGTGTTTCATTGTTTTATTGTTCTTAAATGCGACATTAACACCAAAATTCTTAAAATGGGGATATCTTTCATATTATTGTTATAAGGCAGTACAAGCAATTTTTTTGTGTTGTGAGGTTCTTTTTGGTTTTGATACATAGTCTTTTTTGCCGCTTCTTATGCATTGTTTGAGACACTGTCTTGATATTTCAATTTCTTGTCCGTATTCCTAAAATTATCTATTTGCTCATCAAAATATTCAGGGCTACGTACACGTAATGCTCTTAAAAACATAGATGAAAACACTGATTTCTTAACCTTATTGCTTTGTCCGGAATAGAAATGCACATAGGAAGAAATATTAGTAGGTTTTCTATACACACTATATTGAAACCCACTACTATTTCTTCGCATGAGGACATCCAAAAACGGTAAGCACCCATCATTTTCCATTTTCATAGTGAATTTAATTGATGGTACTAATTGATTTAACTTGGCAAAAAAGTGATTTACATGTTCGTTCCCTGGCCATACACAAATTATGTCGTCAACATACCTATACTATGTTACATTGCGTGGAATTATGTTGTTTCATATTTTCTTTTCAAAAAATTCCATATTTAAGTTACTTAACACTGGGGATAGAGGGTTTCCATTTGTCATACCAAAATTTTTTGAGTAAAATTTACCAATAAATTCAAATATATATTCTTTCACACATAATTTAATCAGTTCACTTAGAGTGCTTTTAGAAAATGGGATATCCAGCTGTGTTTTCTCTAATAATTCCGGTAAAAACTCCAGCAGATCATCATTTGGCACCTTTGGGAATAGTGATACTACTTCAAAACTCACAAGCCTGGATTCACTATTAATCTGTACACTATTTAGTTTATTTATCGGGTCCACATTATTCTTGATATTGGCATTTGAGACAGTACCTACCAATGAGTTTAGGATATCCACTAGGAACTTCGCTAGATTGTAAGATGCGGAACCAACTGAGCTGATGATTGGCCTGACAGGAAAGTTTGTTTTGTGGGTTTTTATTGTACCATACATGTATGGTAGCGATGGAGAGGTCACGCACAACTTCTTTATAAGGCTTTCGTTACCTTTTAACGGGTTTTTCACTTTCCTATTGAAACCACTGTTCACATTGTCTAACGGATTCTTATTTAATTCTTTATATGTGCTACCATCACCCAAAAGACTATCCAATTTTTTCTGTGTATTCACTTTTGTTTAAAATTACAAGAGCGCCTGATTTGTCTTTTTTTTTCAGTGCATTGATAGCAACCATAAATCTTTTGGGGACGTTTGTGGTGTCTGATTTTTTCATACTTCCGTAAATCACTCCCTTAACTATGTTCACTTCTTCACTAGTTAAAACACTATATTTTTCCAAATTGCACAGTCCTTTAGTAATTTCCACACTGTTCCTTCCACCAGTAGACAAAGCAAAATTTAAACCGTAGCCTGAGGCACTAGTTACATTTCTATCCAGATGTTTGTTTGATAAGTTGACGACACATTTATGGTTGGCGTAGTTGGTCCAAGGGCTCCTTTCAATCAGCAGTTTCATTTTATTGTCGCGTTTACGTTTAAGTTTCCGATACACTTGACTCCTCATTTTCGCATGACAGTATTCACGTAGGGAATCTCTCCAATCTGGTGGTATTGAGGCTCCAAAATGTCGTCTTTTTCTCATGAGATCTTCAAAGTTCTTTTTGGTTTCCAGTATCTTGATGTTGATATGTTTTTCCCATATAGCTCGTTGTATTTCACCGAACGGTTGGTCATCTAATTTCAACAAGGAATCAGTTATCATCGATCTTGGTATCACTTGCTCATCCCGACATTGTCGTAGAAACCGCAGGTGTTCCTTGTTGGTATGAGCTTGAGTGAGGGTGTCTGCAAAATCTCTGACGGCATATTCCAAGATGGGGAAAAGAACACAGAAAGGTCGGAAGGAGCACGTGGTATCCGTTGTTGATTATAATCACTTTTGTACGTGATCCATTTACCATACATTACCACAGGTGAAAAATAAGAGACGGGGTGTAGGTCCTGACCGGGTTCGACTTTATTTCCAAGCCATTGACGAAGGACTGACACACAGTTTTAGAAGTCACAAATATATATACTACAGGAACAGTACTGACGAGCATACACAACCACACAACCGTTAGAAACTACATGTCCACCCACAGGCCGGTGTCAAGGTAGGGGTGGCCTTCAAAACTCATTTGCCTAAAAATCACAATATATTCTTGGGGGACAATACTGATAAACATTCCGACCATAGGCGACATCAGATCCACACTTGACAGGTGTCAGGGAGGCGGGTTTTGGAAAACTCATTAGCACTGCTGCCCCCGTACTGTGTTTACAAATATGATACTCTTATTTCCGTACATCTCTACTGCCTACCTTAAAACTTAAACAATTTACAAATTCTTTTGATATTAAAGGGTCAAGTTTATACATCCCTTGACTGATATTCATATTATGGCTGTAACTTTCTTTTATAAAGCTAGATTCAGTGATATTCCTTCATTGATCTCCTAGCTTTATAAAAGGTGGTCTGTAAAAACCATCAAACTATCACGTTTAATTTTTGATGCTATTTTCTATCCCTCTACTGTTAAGCTTTGGAATTACCTTCACTCTAACGGTTTCCAGGACGCATTTTGTCGGGAGATTACCCACAATTGCCATCCTTTTGCTATGGGACGGACCTGGATCAAGGCGCTGTTTATCAATTCACGTAAGCATCTGAAATAAAGAGAAAAGTAACCTATAGTTATCATTCACATCACAAAAGTTTGCAAAAAAACTTTAAAGATAAATGCAAACGAATAAAACCTTGAGAGGATTAGCGTAATAATACTTTTGCTTTACGATAGAAGTTTCTCCTTCGGACGAGAAGACTAGAGTATTCTGTGAGGGAGACCTACAGCTTTGGGTAGGATTATTGTGCCCAGGAAACAGTCACATTAGCTGAATGTTCTTTGCATGGGTCTAGAAAAGAAAATGCTGATTATTCAGCCAGCAGACTAATGAATAACAAAATGGTTAGTATTGTAGGCAGGTTTTTCTGAATCCACAAATGCAATGAGGCCCGAATTTTATATGCAAGACAGCATTGTTCAAAACTCTAGAAATTATTTCTTCATGGTAAGTAACAATTCTAAACTGTTCAGGAATGTAATAAAGAGACATCCAAATGAAAAAGAGAATAATTGTGTAAAAGTTTAATTGACACAAGGAAGAGGGGAGCCAAAGTTTTGCAGTATTTTTCAAAGAAATGCAGAGGCAGAATGGTTCGCATGAAATGTTTGGAGATGTGCAATGTTAAACTTCAAAAGCACTAAGAATATAGTATGGCGCAGCGGAATCTAAAACGATGCCAAAACTTCGGGGAAGGGTTAGTACACAGAAAAAAAAAAAGGCAAAGAAAAATTTCGTATCGGTAAAAGTCCCTAAAGTATCTCTGTGTAAGTCACTGAGAACCTGCATGTCCCCGAAAAAGAGTCAATAATAAAATGCGGAAGCTTAATATAGACCACAGATGGAAAACAAAATTAGTACCATGAAAAAATGAAATTAATAAATAAGAGAATTAGAGAAATGAGATAAAAACAGTTTTGAGAACAACTTCTATATATATATATATATATATATATATATATATATATATATATATATATATATATATATATATATATATAAGTTGTTCTCGCAACTGCTTTTTATCTCATTTCTTTGAAATGAGATAAAAAACAGTTATGAGAACAACTATATACATATATATATATATATATATATATATATATATATATATATAAATATTTCTGTATATATATGTATATGTGGATATATATGTGTATATATATATATATATATATATATATATATATATATATATATACACACACACATACTTACATACATACATACATAGATGCCAAAAAAATATCCATAAGTACATATGGGAAAGAGAAAATGGTAACGAAAAGAATTTGTTTAAATTATATGTTAATATAGAGCAGATGGAAGACTGAGTTACCATGTGTAACTGCTATGAAGAGAAGTGGCCAGATCGAAAGCCGATCAGTATTCAGTTAAAAATGGGAATCAAAATTAATGAAACTGAAATCGGAGAGGAAATGCAAAATTTGTACCCATAAATGTAATTAAGCAACGAGATCTTAGAGAGAAGAAAGAAATGGATGAAAAATCAGATAATCTTTGAGACAAGAAAGTGAAAATAGGGTTAGAGCCTCTGCAGAATTTCAAGATGAGGTCAGAGGGCATTTGTGGCTAAAGGAAGTCGGAAGAGGGAATAAGAAAATAATTGGATGGAAGACAAACAGAGAATATTTGAAGAGCGAGTTCATGAAAAGATAATCAAATACTGGCCAAGGAGGAAGTGAGAGAGAAAATAAAGGCGAGTAATTAAAACAGAGGTAAAAGAAGTGAGAATAAGGAAATAAATGCACATAGAAATTTTTGCGATCAAACGGATCTCAGAATAAAAGTCGGAAACAGTAGAAATATGTCTGAAGTGAATTTTATTAAGTTCGATGGAGTGCTATTTAAAAAATTTGTTGAATGTGAAGAATTCAAGAGAGGCAGAGCTTACCGACGAAGGGATGCAAGTGGTCAGTGTTAATCAGAGACTGTTCTTAGCAGAGACTGTCGTGTAAGTAAGGGGAACAATTAAGAAGCTGAAGAAGGGAGAGAACCCAGAAGTTGATGAGATGACATGGAGATGATGGAGTATGACGATGAAAGCGTGATTGTGTGGCATGCCAATTAGGAAGGGGTCCAAATGAATGCGTAAGAGGAACAATTACCGCTCTTTTATAAATTACTGAAGACGTTACAGGCGACTAAGAATTATATGGCTATTGCATTGCTTACAGTAGTAGAAAAGGGAAGGTATTCATTACGATTGTAATTGAAAAAGTAAGAAATATGACTGATGGACTGCTAAAGTAAGAATAGCAGGGGTTTAAACTAGGAGAAAGGTATGCAAATCAAATGCTTTTTTTAAGGCATGGGCCATGAGACATTTTACTGTAAAGGGAAAGGTGTTTAGGAATTTCGTCCATCTCGTATTGCTCAAATTTAACCCTTCTAT
The DNA here is from genome assembly GCF_040412425.1 of Macrobrachium rosenbergii. Taxonomy (NCBI): domain Eukaryota; kingdom Metazoa; phylum Arthropoda; class Malacostraca; order Decapoda; family Palaemonidae; genus Macrobrachium; species Macrobrachium rosenbergii. The sequence goes on along the minus strand of NC_089741.1, from coordinate 666,832 downwards.
ACCATACCCACACTGCAGCAACTTTTTTTCCACTGTTCTCTAAGCCTCTTCATCACAGTCCAATGTGTCCCCCAGTGTAATAGAAATGATCTGATAAAAAAAAATTGATTAGGAAATCAAACCTCGTGCTGGAGTAAGTGAACAGGAGAGTGACTGGTAGTAAAAGTAGGTTCAAGACAATAGTGAATCATAATCACTGCTGTTTGATATAATTACTAGTAGATTTGTGTAAGAAGTCAGCAAATTGATATTAGATTTAGATTCAGAGTTGAAGGGTAAGAAACACGTTGTGAATCGAATGAGAAAAAGCTGATCTATACGAATTATAACTCTGATTGAGGATAGGGAATAGAAACCGCAGAAACTTGTCGAAGAGTCTGAAAGTTTTTACAAGAACAGAATAGTAAGATAAAGGCAAATATGAGCAAGTTTAATGTTTTGAGGGAAAATAAAAATCAGGAAGATGGTTGAATGTAAAATGGAACCATCCGATTCAATTGGGGATTTGGGAGTAAATGTAAAAGGCGATGGTGGGATGAAAGAGAGAGAGAGAGAGAGAGAGAGAGAGAGAGAGAGAGAGAGAGAGAGAGAGAGAGAGAGAGAGAGAGAGAAGTACAATGCAAGCATTGCATTGTAATGACCCACGACATTTTTCCTCAGAAAATCGTAGGATAAGGAAAGTGAAAATGATTAGAAGCGTTAGCATTTTGTCATTTACTTTCCTCAGGAAAGTGAAAGCTCATTGCCACAGTCATATTTCAGTTTTACTTGGTCCAGTAGAGGTTAGTGGAATAATTTCAGCAGGGTTTACAAAATGTAACTGAATATTAAGCACAAAAATTCTCCTCCCGTAGAGGGGTAGTGCTGTCAGTGCACCTCTTGCGGTGCACTGTAGGCATTACTTGAGGTTCTTTACAGCGTCTCTTCGGTCCCTAGCTGCAACCCCTTTCATTCCTTTTACTGTACCTCCGTCCATATTCACTTTCTTACGTCTTACTTTCCACCCTCTCCTAACAATTGTTTCATAGCACAACTGCGAGGTTTTCCTCCTTTTACACCTTTCAAACCTTTCTACTCTCAATTTTCCTTTCAGCACTGAATGACCTCATAGGTCCCAGCGCTTGGCCTTTGGCCAAAATTCTATATTCCATTAAAAAAAATTCGTCACACATACATAAAATACTTGAAATTTTATCTGAATGTGATGACAATCGTAAGTATAACACAACAGAAAAATAATAAAAAAAAGCTCCCATGTACCCCTGAAGTAAACAAAACTGATATTCAAGGATAATAAGTTGGCAGAAAAACGAAAATGCAAGTAAAAAAAAATTATGCTAGATTTTGGTTCAAAGCTGAAGGACAAGAAGTACATTGTGAATCAATTGTAAAATAGGTGATGTATACAGATAATAGCACTGACTGATAATAGCGAACAGAAACTGGAGAAAAAATTATTCTTTGGTGACAAGAGACCGCAGTAACAATGAAAATGTTATGAAAATGGAGGAATCGTTTGGATTTCTCGGGAGGCTTTGCTGTCGAATTCTGGAAACCGAATATTTTCCTGACCCTCGGGCAGAAAGATGGCGAAATATTGGACCATCCCAGAAACTTCTGGTAGTTTTAGCTTTCTCTCTCTCTCTCTCTCTCTCTCTCTCTCTCTCTCTCTCTCTCTCTCTCTCTCTCTCTCTATGTGGGACCTCCTCGACGCGGTGAGGGGGCTCTTGAACCCCAGGAATTTGTTCCCGGGTTTGAATCCAAGAGTCAGATATATTATTATATATTTATTTGGACTAATTTTCTTGAATTTTCCACTTTTTGTAAAATAGATTGGATCTGATAGATAGGAAAAGATATCACAGCTGGAATTTGGTTTATATTCAAAGCTAAATAGTGGGAACTGTGGTAGGACCATCAACTACCCGATAATGTTCGGACCTGAGAGATATCAGATTGATATCTCAAAGGCGGAACTATTCATTAGGGCTGGACCACGGATTCGATCTGGTTAGCCCATGATGTGATGTTAGGGTGGGGACGATTGTATTCTTGTAATACTCTCAGTCCTAGCAAGCGGGTTTGGCTTACACTTGGGCCACTCTAATCATGTTGGGGTAGGGTAGGGGGAGGACATTTGGGAGTCGGTTCCCACTTGTGCCATTGGTGGAAGAATAAACTCCATGAAAGGCCGATGATATCACTTTAGGGTTTTCATATTTACATTTTTCCCCCCTCAATCTTTATGACAAGATTCAGGTTTGAGTACCCATGGGCCCCTTGATGGTAGCGACTCGACACAGTTGACAACCGCTGGAACCTCCTCTGACAAACTTTCTTTAGAAAAATCAAAACAAAATTCTAATGTAATTACACTGGAACCTTATTCTCCAGTACAAAACAAACCCAAAAGAAATAAATAACGTCGTGACCAAACCTTGACTCACTTCGACCCCCTCTTTGGGAGTGGAAGTTGGTCAAGGTTTCTAACCTTAGAAACAGAACGGAAAATTTCAGCCCTAAAGCTAGAAAACTACCTATTAAATAGACATTCAACGGCAGAAATGTAGTTTAGACGGATAAGAGAAAAGATGTGGCTTATAGAAGCCACAACAAAGAGTTAGTCTAAGGAGTACATGTTTGTAATAACAATAGATAATATAAATGTAAAAATAAAAAAAAAATACATGACACTATGAACAGCATTCAGGGTACCACTGTGCTTCCTGAGAACAGTGACGCACCAATCGAAAAGAATATTCTCTTGGACTCTCTTAAAAAATGATATCCCAGAGTCCAACACAGTGAGGTATATAATATACTGTTAAAAATCACAAAAATAAAATTTATGGGTCAAGATCTACCCCAAAAAATAAATGTTTTAGGTCAAAACAGAGAAATAAGGCCCTTTGTCCCAAAGCCACTACAGTGTCAAAACTGTGGTAAACATGGGCATGCAAAAAAATATTGTCGAAACGTACCTGTATGGGCGTATTGTGGATCTGAAGAACATGCCACACAATGGAATTGCAGCGAACCAAGATGTATAAACTATGGGCAGAATCATCCTACAAAATCCAAAGAATGCATGTATTACACATACAATACGGAATTAAAAATGCTACAAGAAAGAACAGGGATGTCTAATAGAGATTCTAAATTAGAAATAAAAGTGAGAGGAATTCAAGATCCTGCTAAGAAACTTCCATATGCCTCGATAATATGAACCAATAATGAAACAAAAATACATACAGATAGAAGTAACAAAACGCAGGAAAATAAATCTCAAGAAGAAAATAATGCTTACAGAAAAAAACTAAAATGGTAAAGAATAAAAATGTTAATGCAAATAACGTAAATGGTCTACAGACCAGATTACACCTAGGAGAAATACAATGATTATTAAAAGAATATGACCCAATGATATTATGTTTACAACATGTCAACAAAACAATAACAACAACAGGTTAAATATACCTTAGCATCAACATCACGAGAGGAAGAAGGAAATTTTGGTACATCCATATATGTACATAACAAAGGACCTGTAAACATTACTGACTTGTAAATATCAAGTATTAAAATCCGAATAAAAAGCGATAATTATATAATTTATAATTTATAATTTACACAATCAACCTAATAAAAATTACATTGACAAACTTAAAGAATTACTTAATAATGCCAACTAACCTGCATTAATAGTAGGTAATTTTAATGTTCACAACCCGATGTGGGACTGTAATTGTACAGACTCAAATAGAGCACAAAGTAAAATAGAAGAATTCATAGATTCATATGACATGTGCTGTATAAATGATAACGAAATCAACACATATTTTTTGAAAAACACAGGGAACATTTTCCTCGATCGACTTAACTCTATGTACAACAAACATAGTAGAGAGATTAGATTGGAATACAGTTGATGACTTGCATACAAGTGATCATTTCCCAATATTAATTTCATTATTACAAAATAATCCTGCCAACCATGTCCCTCAACATAACATTTATAAAGCTGATTGGGAACGATATGAATTTCACACTAGGAATATCCCACCATTTGAATATTTAAAAACTCAAAATGAAACTAATATATTTCTTGTTGATTTCATTAAAAATGCTGCTGATAAAGCAATACCAAAATCAAAACCCATCTAACAAAACACAAAGTTCCATGGTGGTCCAATAAGCTAACAGAATTAATAAGTATAAAACACTCAATAGGGAGATGATTTGAATAGAAAGTTCAGTAACATAAATAAAAAAATCACCAATATTGGAAGGAACTTTGCAAAAAATGACTGTATTATTGCTAGGAATTGATACATTAAAACCTCTATACAACAAAATATCTGCAAAATTTAAAAAGGAAGTAATTCAAGTAAGAATCATTTCATGGAGGAAATACGTATCAGATCTCTTGAATAATACTCCCATACAAAAAATATGGGAAAAATTCAGGAAAATAAATGGTACCCATGTTAAACCACCTAGACATGCCATATTAAAAGATGGGGAAAGAATACTGGATCCAAAAGAAGTAAGTAATGTAATAAGAGAAAACCTTGCAGATGTAAGTAGTGATAAAAATTTAGATGAACACTTCTGTACAAAGAAAATTCCTCTTAAACAGTACGAGTAATTGCTCTCCCACGCAAACTAAAGAACGAGTGTCATCTTGTAACTAGTCTGTCAACACGAACATATAAAATAGAATTAATAACAATAAATTTTGAAACAGTATAAGACATATATTATAATAGAAAGTTTGATATGTCAGAGTTGGAATATGCTCTCTCGAACAGCAATAAATCTGCTCCTAGAGGTGACAATATTTGTTTTGAGATGATCTGCCATTTAGCACCTTTTTAGCAAAGTCATACTTATTAGAGTTTTATAATCATTTATGGCTGTGAAATTTATTTCCGGACGAATGGCGTAAAGCTATAATAATTCCTATCCCCAAACCTTGAAAGGATCTCAGTAATGTAAATATTTACAGACCAATTTCTTTAACAAGCTGCTTATGCAGAATGTTAGAGAAATGATTGATTAACATGGCACACTTGAGAAAATAAAATTTTGACTTCCACTCAGTTTGAGTCACAATATAACAGATCTACATTAGATTCTCTCTCTAACTTAGAAGACCATATATGTAGAGGTTTTGAATGAAAACAGGTTACTGGAGCTGTCTTCTTTGATGATGAAAAAGCATACAATACTACATGGAGGTATGCTATGTTAAAAACTTTACAAAACAACAACTTCCATGAACATTTACCTAGATTTGCCCAAAACTTTTTGACAAATCGAAGTTTTCAGGTGAGAATTGATGATGTTCTGTCCAGAACATACCCACTTAAAAATGGCGTTCCACAGGGAAGTGTCCTTAGTGGCACACTGTTTGCTTTAGCAATTAATGATATCAGTAAAAATCTACCTACTGGAATTAAAAGTAACCTGCATATGGATGATTTTGCCATAAATTATTCAGCATTATTCGAATAAAACATGCAGAACGAACCATTAATAAAGCATAATAAAAATAAATTTTCCATAGACAAAAGTCAAGCAATAAAAAGTGGAAAAAAGTGAAGAAATAGACTTAAAAATCAGAAACCATAGTATACCAACTGGCCAAACAGCAAAATTTTTGGGATTAGTATTCGGTACTCACTTGAACGGGAAAGCCCACATAACACATGTAAAATAACATTAAACATAATTAAAAAACTACTGAACACTACTTGGGGAGCTGATAGACATACCCTTACTGTCTATCATTGATTATGGAAGCGAAGTATATGGCTCAGCATCGGACACAGCGCTGAAAATGTTAGACCTTGTTCACAATGAAGTCCTTAGAATATGCTCAGGAGCCTTCAGATCGTCACCAAAGCCATCTTTACAAGTTAAATGTGGTGAACTACCTCTCTCTCTCTCCATAGAGAGCTAGTAACAATGAAAAGTGCTCTAAGAATTCAGAAAAGTGATTCTCCAACAGAAAAATTATTTGAATCAGAGATTTATTTATAAATAACCATCCAACACCTTTCCCAATTAAGGCTAGGAGATTGTTTGAGTTGCTGAATATAAATATGCAAGTGCCTTTAATAGTAAAATCACCTCCCCCTTGGACAATGAATAAAATGAGAATTTGTACATACCGGAAATATTTATCAAAAAGTTACTCATGTATACCAGAACACCACAGACAACATAATCTTAAACTGTTGCTGTTCGGTTCTGCAGACGCCAAACTAAGGAAACCATCCCAATGCTTACCTTAAATGGAATTATTTTATCTTACTCTACTGAAGTAAAAGTTTTAGGAATGGTCTTTGATGAAAAACTCACTTGGAATAATCATACTGACCAGTTAAAAGTGAAAGTGAAAAGATCACTAAATGTTTTAAAAGTAGTATCTAATTTTAATTGGGGTGCTGATAAGAAATCGTTGTTAAGGCTTTATAATGCAGTATGTTTATAAGTTAGACTATGGCTGCCAAGTATACTCATCTGCTTCAAAGACCAAGCTTAAGGAATTGGATGCTGTGCATACTATGGGGCTAAGGATCTGCACTGGAGCTTTCAGAACTTCACCCATTGAAAGTATTTATGTAGACTCTTATCAGCTACCACTGGACTTAAAGAGGCATGAGCTAGGTGTGGGACACACCATGCAGCTGAAAAGCTCGAAGGAGAATCCTTCTTTTGAGATCTTAAAACAGTTTGACTCAAGTCTTTTTGGATCTAGATCTTCAATACCATTTCAAATGAGACAGCTGGGTGAACTGGAGGATGAAAGCATAAAAACGCAGAAGATCCTACAAGTTAAACATCCTGCTATCCCTCCTTGGTTTATTCCAGCAATAGATGTCTGCATTAAAGAGACAAAGAAGAAAGATCGTCCAGAAGAAGAAGTGAGAAACAAGTTTTTGGAGCATGATGAGAGGCATAAGATGACAGAAAAATTTATACTGAGGGATCAAAATCGGAAGATGGAGTAGGATGTGCAGTGGTGTGTGAAGGGGAATCGTATATAAAAAAGTTAGCAGACTCGTCATCCATATTCACTGCTGAAGCAACAGCCATTAGCTGATGCTTTAAATCTTGCATCTGATAAGAAATTTAAATCCACAGTAATATATAGTGACTCAAGGGGTGTTTTAGAAGCCCTAAAGAAGTTTAACCCTACCCATCCCTTAATTCAAAAGACTCAAAAATGACTTTTTATCTCTCTGTTCGCCACAAATCAGTAAAGTTTTGTTGGATTCCTGGACACACTGGTCTAGAAGGGAACGAACTGGATGATAGTAAAGCAAAGGATGCTGCAAGATGTGATTTCTTAACTAATAAGGTGCCACATTTGGATATGTGTCCAGTTATCAGAATACATTCATACAAAGTGGCAGCAGAGATGGGCTTCCCCCATTTTATCCACAAATAGGAAGTACAGAAACATTAGAGGGAGCCATTGCCCCAATTTGTGCTCACTGCGGTGGTCAACTATCCGTTGAGCACATGCTGGTGCACTGTCCTAAATTTAATCGCCTTAGGGGAAAGTACTTACTAACTGGGAAGGCTATTTTAGATATTTTAAATGATGACGTTGAGGCAGATAACTTTATGAGTTATCTAAAAGAATCTGGTTATTTTAATGAGATATGGTTTCAGTATATTTAATGAAGATTTTAGTCATATTTATTCTTATACTAAGTATGTATTTTGAATATAAAAAAGTTTAATATATACTTATTTTTTGTTGGTTCTATCTAATCTCATTCTTCATTTTTTTACGTTCATATTTTAACACTGAATTTTACTTTTATGTCATCACTCACCTATTTATTATCAGTCATATATATTTCACCTTCATTACGGCGCTGAATAATCCTGATGGGCTCCGGCGCTTGGTCTTCAAGACCTAAATTTCACAATCAGTCAATCAATAGAGCATATAAGCCAAAAAGGTCCACATTACGCAATATATATACAGATGGATCTAAATCAGAGCACGGAGTGAGATATGCTGCAGTGTCCCGAGACAAAAAATCATCAGTTCTCTCTTCCTAATAATGCTTCAGTATTCACAGCAGAATTGTGTGCAATTGCATCAGCTATAAAGATAACTAAAGAAACATCATTCAATAATTTTGTGATTTTTAGTGACTCGAGAAGTAGTGGAGCGGGTAACTACAAAAGAATAGGGGAAAAGTGCAAATAGTGATACAAGCATGAAACTTGGCTCAACTATTCTTCTTGTCCCTTGGTCTCATTATCAACCTCCGGCCACACAAAATGTTGCCATTTTCAAAGCTGACCGACAGGTTTTCAAAATGGCGTCCTGTGCATATTTGAATAGTGGTATTTAATTGATTAATCACATTCAAATCCCTAAGTCACTCCCAGTTTATATTAAAATATTAAAAACAAGCCTTTATATATGTAGATACATCATTTCTCTACATAGAAATATCCAAGATGGCTGTCACTATATCAAAAATGTCTGCCAAAATGCCAAAAATTGGTACTTAAGCTCATATATGAGGTTAAAGGTCGGGTAATACATGGATTT